>NC_062215.1:182266049-182559525 GCF_902686445.1 Sciurus carolinensis | reverse complement strand
AAGAAGCAACAGCAGAACTCACAGCGGGTTCCTTAGATTCACCAGTGGAAGCCAGAAAACAATGATAGCCTTTCTCCAGAGCACTGGAAAAGCAAGATAAAAAACTGCCTGCCTTGAATTCTATAGACCAAAGAGTCCTTCCAAAATAAAGGTGAGACACATTTCAGACAAACAAAAACTGCTTGCAACACTCACTGGCATGTGTTAAGGAAATCCTAAAGACTTTTAGGAAGAAGGGAATTGACCAAGGTCAAGCTGAGAGATGCAGAAACGCTAAGTTCAAGTTCATACGACCCACACAGAGCAGAGCAGCTGCAAGAAAAGGGGTGGAGAGGCGAGCATCCCAG
Organism: Sciurus carolinensis; assembly: GCF_902686445.1. Taxonomy (NCBI): domain Eukaryota; kingdom Metazoa; phylum Chordata; class Mammalia; order Rodentia; family Sciuridae; genus Sciurus; species Sciurus carolinensis. The sequence continues at coordinate 182,559,178 of NC_062215.1, read as the reverse complement.
CAGGAGAGGAAGAGGAGCCGTCCCAGCTCGACTCGAATGGAGTCCTGACCAGGAGGGAACAGTATTGCTGTGTGGCAGATTCCACGGTTGAGGACGAGGTTTTCAATCTCCAAGATAAGCAGTGGGCAAAGAGTCTTTTTAAAAAGTCTAACAAGTCAAAAGGAGGAAAAAACAGGGGGAAGAATGAGAGATACAGAAAGGAAGAAGAATCATATGTGTAGGCATCTAATAAAACTGCCTAGAACATACAGAGCCCTGTCTATAGTATCTGCGTGAATATACATGTGTGTGCACATAGTGCAGACATATCGTGCATCATGGCACATACACACTAATTTGTGTGCTGCACAAATTAGTGAACATAAAGAGAAAAGCCATATGACCCCTCCATCAATGCAGAATCATTTGCCAAAATTCAGCATCTATTAATTTCAGCAATCCAGGAGTAAAATAAGTAAGCTGTGCAGCTGCAGAATACAAAATCTATTAAAAACAATTCATACTCCGTGGACAATCCAAACTCAGTCAAGAAAAGTAGTTCATTTGTAACAGCATCAGAAAGATAAAATAAATACTTAGGAATAAAGTTAATACACAATTATAAGACTTCTACACTGAAAACTACAAAATATTGCAAGACATCAGAGATAACCTAATAAATGGAAAGACAGGTCACATCCATGGTGGTGTTTTAGCTAGCTTTTTGTCACTGTGACCAAAAACCCTGACATGAACAACTTAGAGGAGTAAAAGCTCATTTGGGCTCATGGTTTTAGAGGTTCAGTCCACAGATGGCCGACTACATTGCTCTGGGCCTGAGCAAGGCAGAACATCATGGCAGAAGCATGTGGAGGAGGAAAGCAGCTCAGGACAGGTAGTCAGGGAGAGAGCTCTGCTCACCAGGGCAAAATGTAAATCCAAGGCAGCCCAGGAGCCCGCCTCCTCCAGCCACACCACCAGCCTGCAGTCCCACCCTGCTAATCCGCATCAGTGTGTTACACACAAGCAGGCCATGACTCCACTTCCCCTCCCCCCTCCTCCCCTCCTTCCCGCCCTCCTTCTCTCCATCCTCCCCTCCCTCCTCCCCCTCCTCCCCTCCTTCCCTCTCTCCCTCCTCCCTACCTCCCTCTTTCCCTCCCTCCCCACCTCCTTCCTTCCTTCCTTCCCTCCTCCACCCCTACTCCCTTCCCTGTTTCTCTCCCTCCTTCCTCCCTCCCTCCTTCCTTCCCTCCCTCCCTCCTCCCTACCTCCTTCTTCATCCTTCCCTCCTTCAACCCCTCTCCCTCCCTCCTTCCTTCATTCCCTCCCTCCCTCCCTCCCTCCTCCCTCCTCCATCCCTCCTTCCTTCCCTGCTTCCACCATGGTTCTGCTCAACACCAAGGACAGCATGTGGTGGGCGAGATGTCCAAGGCGTCGAAGGAGGAGCATCCCCGGGGTCCACGTGCCTTCCTACCCGTGGTGTCCTGGACCCCTGGCCTTACCCTCGTCTGCCCTAGTTCTCCTCACCCAGACTTCACAGTCCTGCTCAGGAGCAAGGATACCAGCTTGGTCACCTCAGGTCCGGGGACCCAGCACAGAGACTCACACAGGTAGACGTTCGTTGGATCCCTAGAGAATCTCCACCTCTCCAGGTCTTTGCCACAGTTGCCATCCAAAAAGTATTTGTTAAGTGACTTGTATGTTCTGTCCCCCCGAGTGCTCTGAAGACGGGACCTGGCTCTGGTGCATCCCTCAGCTGCCATCTCAGCTACGGCTCATTGTAATGCTTCTACCCAACCTAGGCCTGCACTGTGCCTCTTGGTAAGGAACTGGCTGAGCTCACGGCGGCCCAGGGAGAGGCAGCCAGAGCCCTGTGGGGTTTGGAGGATGCCCCGGCGGGTCTAGCCCAGACTAGCATGCTGCTGAGTCTGCTTAGGCAGCTCCGAACACGCCCTCGTCTGGTAAGCTGCAGCCCCTCAGCTGCCCAGCATCCTGACCCAGGGCAGAGTGCAGGGGCCACGCTCAGTCCTGGGGGAGCCCTCAGTCCACTGCCTCCCAGTGTCTGGAAGAGGCGGTGGCCCCACCCTCCTGAGGGGAGGACTGGCTCCAGGGCTTGGGATCACTCCTGGGGACGTGAGGTCAGGGTGCCACCCTGCCTACTCCGCGGCCCGGCCTGAGTCAGCACCCTGGTCCCCAGCGAGAGGAAGGGCAGATTCCTGTGGGCAGGAGCCATCAGGAAGTCCTCAAGGGGGCCACGCTGGAGCATGCTGGGAGGCACGTCACGGGGTCGCTGGAAACTGGGGCCAGAAAGCAAATCAGAGCAGCCTCAAGGGCCTGCAGCTCATCCTGGGAGGTGCGGACACCCCACAGTGTTTCTGGCCCAAAGAGGGGTTTTCCGGTGCCTTCGCCAGCAGAAGCCTGCACTGGCTTGCTGGGCTTGCTGGGCTTGCTGGGCTTCCAGGCTTCCTCTCCTTCTGGCTGTCTGGATTCTGGGGACATCCCTTCCCTACCGCTGTCACACAGCCAGAGGCCTCGTTGGGACCTGCAGCCCAGCACCAGTGGGCTGGAGCCTGGCCAGCCGGCCCAGGTCTCACCAGCCCCAGCTCCACAAAGCTCAGCACGGGAGCCCTCCACCAAAGCCCAGGGTCTGGGGCCTGAAGGCCAGGCAAGGGCCTGTGTGGCTGGTCCCCTGCCAAGCACCACACCTCCAGGAGGGGCAGGCCAGGCCCAGGACATGGGAGACACACCCAGAAGGGTCCTTTCCACATCAAGTCTGTCCCAGACTCAGGCTGGCCCACGGGGAACAGAATGGTGATCACGCTACATTATCAGCAGCTCCCAGTGGCAGGGAACCCCTGTGGGGAGAGAGGCGGGGCAGCGGGCCCTTGTCCCCACAGTCAGCTGTCTGCCAACAACATCCTTTGTTGGGCAAATTCGCAGTTGAATCCGTGTTGATGCAGGAATGTGGGGCAAGTGGAGGTTTACCCTAGAAACCCCAGAGCTGAGTCTCCCCTCACTGCAGAGTCCTGCGTGCTGAGGAGGCAGGTCCACAAGGGCTCTGCAGCCTGTCAGCAGCTGAGAAAAAGGTGGCCAGAGCACGTCAAAGAGGAATGGCTAGTGGGGAAGCTTCCAGACACGGGGCCCGCGAGCTGGTCCCAGACAGCCCACCACCGACCGTGCCTGGAAACAGGAAGGCTGGACCCACACACCTGCCGGTAAAGCGCACACACACCCTCTGTACCGGGAGGGACAGCCCGGTGTTACTCGGCTGCCGTGGGGCTGGGGAACGGAGATGCCGCTTTCTTTTTCTTTTTGGTGCCAGACATAGAAACCAGGGGCTTAACCCCTGGGCCACGCCCCAATCCTTCTTTATATTTTATGCAGAGACAGGGTCTCACTGAGTTGTTTAGGGCCTTGCTGAGACTGGCTTTGAACTCGCTATTCTCCTGCCTCAGCCTCCCAAGCCTCTGGGCTCCCAGGTGTGCGCCACTGCACCAGCCAAGGCTGTCACTTGACAGAACCAGTTTCCCCGAGTTTCAGGAGAGGGGATAAGTGTATGGATGTGACAGCAGAGAGACAGTCCCAGGCGGAGGCTGGCCCAGCATCAGCAGCCTCAGGTGTGGCTGCTTCGCACCAACAGCACCCTGAGGGTGGCACACATGCACGGCTTCCTCTCGCTTCCTTGGAACTGGTTGTGAGCAGGTGTCAGGGAGGCACCCAGGCAGCAAGCATGGGTTCACGCAGGGCTGAGAGTCTGCCGGTCAGCGATGCTCGGAGGGCCAGGCACAGCACAGGGAGTCCTGGAGGACAGACTCCCCTGACGCTCAGCTGTGACTCACTGCTTCGGGCCAGAGTCACAGGGTCCATACCATGACCTACGCGCCAACAGCCCCCAGCCCAGGCTCCAGCCTGCAGTGAGTGAGTGGAGGAACCGGGGAGGCCGGGTGTTCCTACGGTGAGTTCTGCGGAGCTGTCCTCCGCCAGGGCCCCTGGGGAGTGCGGACGCTTGCTTAGTGTTCCAAACCCGGTGGCCATGGGCATGACAAGCCCTGGCCTGGGCCTGTAGACAGTCAGGGGCCGTGAGGCCAGAGCTCCGCCCTGGCTTTCCAGGGGGCCCAAGTCGGGAGTGACTTAGATCCCGGAGACATGGAATGCTGTGGGGATTCAGATCCTCCGGGAAGGCTCCACAGCTCAGGGGCGGCTGTGCCCCGGAGCCTTTCCTGAGCAGCAGGAGCCGCTCTTCCAGCCCAGTGACGGTCTGGCCACCGCCCCAGCTGAAGGACGGCAGGGCAGGTCTCTAAAGGAGGCAGACCCATGCCCGCGGGGAAGAGGGGAGAGTCTCGGCGTCAAGAAGTCTGAGTGCCGATGGGGACACGGCAGACGACCAGGCACAGAAGGTGCTGGTCCAGCCGCTGCCCAGAGGAGCTGCCCGAGCAGCCGTCCCCTCCACAGAACCTGGGAGCCGGCAGAGATGCATCGCCAGGCATGCTGGGGGGCAGGAGACAAGCCGGGAGCCTGTGACCCAGCGCCCCGCAGCAGGGGTGGCACCCGCTCCAGTACTGGGAGACCTCATCTAACCCGCAGCCCTCAGACCTGCTGCCCTGGGGCAGGGAGACCAGGCTGCCCACACGCCTGCCCAGAGCCGCACGGGAACCTGCTGGATGAAAGAGGGGGACACAGGCCAGACCCGTCCCTCTCGCCCCTCAGCAGTGCAGGCCCAGGGGGAGCCCGGGCTTCACCACCAGGCCTGGCTGCTCCCCAAGAAGGGGGCTTTGTCTGAGCCAGGAGGACGAGCCCCTCGGCCGCCAGAGGTTGAAAAGCTGCCGGGACCCGGAAAAGCTTCTTGCTGCTCCCAGAACAGTAACTGGATTCCAGGAGTGAAAACTCAGGTCCGGACCCCCAAGTTAGGAGGGTAGGAGGGTAGGAGGGTAGGAGGGTAGGAGGGTAGGAGGGTAGAAGGGACGCCTACGGAAAGGACCGACGGCGGCAGCGGGCTGTGACTGCTCTGCACCTGCACAGGTGATGACAGCAGGTCAGGAGAGGCCCGGAGGAGGTCGGGGGAGGAAGACAGGTCACGGATCGTCCACAAAAGCCACCTCTGTGATCAGGGACGGCGGGGAAGCAGAAAGCAGCGGGGTTAACTGGGTGCTCATCCTTTTAGTCAGGTTTTTGCTGCTGTGACCGAAAGACCAATCAGAACAACTGTAGAGGAGGCATATTTTATTTTAGGGCTCACGGTTTCAGAGGTTTCAATCCATAGACAGCAGGTTCCACACCTCAGGGAGGGAGGGGAGGCAGGACATCCTGGTGGAAGAGTGTGGCGGAGGGAAGCAGCTCCCTGATGGTCAGGAAGCAGAGACTCCACGGGCCAGGTACAAATGGACACCCCAAAGTCACGCCCCCAATGCTCCACCTGGTCCAGCCACACCCCGCCTGCCTCCAGTTACCACTCAGTTATCCCATCAGGGGTTAATTAACTGGTCAGGTTAAGGCTATAACTCAATCATTTCTCCTCCAAACCTTCTTGCATTTTCTCACACAGGAGCTTTTGGGGGACTCATCACATCCAAACCATAACATTCTGCCCCTGGTCCCCCAAAGCTCACACTCATCTGACAATGCAAAATACATGTAGTCCCTTCCCTGAGTCCCCATAGGCTCAACAGTTCAAGAACTGCCCAAAGTTCGAGTCCAAGTTCTTCTCTGAGGCTCCAGACAACCGCACTGTGAACTGTAAAATTAAGAGCAGATTACAAGTATCCAACATGTAAAGGTTCAGAGTGAATATTTCCATCCACAAAGTCACGGGCATAGAAAGAAGGGATGGGACCAAAGAAAGACCAAAATCCAGCTGCGCAAGCAGGTCCTGTAGGTCCACATCCAGCACCTGGAGCGTGTGGCATCGCGATGTTCTCCCCAAAGGCTGGTGAAGCTCCGCCCCCGTGGCCTGCTGGTTGCAGCCCGCGTGGCCTTTGGGTTGGCTTGTCTCTGCTCCATTCCCGCAGCTTTCCTAGGACGATGTCCCACACTACTGGCATTTCTTAATCTCGGGGGTCTCCACTGCAGGTTCCTCCTCACATCTCCCACTTGACTTCTCGGGAGCCACAGGGACTTCGACCCTGCTGCACTTTGCCTGGTCTCCCAGGCCCTCCTCTGAAATCTTGTGTGTGTGTGTGTGTGTGTGCACGTGCGGTGCTGGGGATTGAACCCTGGGCCTTGTGCATGCAAGGCAAACATCTACCAACTGAACTATATTCCCAGCCCTTCCTTTGAAATCTGGGTGGAGCCTCCATGAACCCCTAGCTCCAGCATCCTGCATTCCTGCAGAACCAGCCCATGTGGTTGATGGCAGGGTCGGGTGCCGTCTCCAGCAGAAGCCAAGCCTCCAGGGCCCTGGCTGCAGCAGCCTCTGAGGGTCTGGGTGGCCGAGCACATTGAAAAAACTTCCCAGGCCCCCTTGTGCAGGAAGGGTGTCCCACTGGTCTCTTCTCAAGAGAATTTTCACTTTTACTCCCTGAAGCCTGAGATGGGTGTGGTCTTGCCAGCTCCCGAGGTGCCCTCAAGCCATCTTTCTTGTTGTCTCTGGCAAAGTCTTTAGCATTTCTGTAGTGGCGGTGCAGTCTTCAACAACTGCGACTTTCCTAGCCCCAGTTTTACTCCCACCTTTCAAGTCCAAGTTACTCAAATCTTTATGCTCTGCTTTCTGCTCCTGAATGTCACAATAAACTTCACTAAAAGGCTCCAGCAATATCTATGCCTTAATCTTATACTGCCTAGAAAATTCTTCCACCAGATTAAGAGGTCCATTGCTTTTTAAATAGGCTTCTCAGAAAGTCTCAGGACATGGGCAAAATGCAGACAACTTCTCAGTCAGAACAAAAAATGGATGACTTCTAGTCCAATTACCAGTAGTGTCCTCCTTTTCCTCTGAGCCCTCTTGAGCCCTGTCTTCACTGCCCATGGTCCTATTGGCATTCTGGTCTTCTGAGTTCCCACCAGAATCAGTCATTAAGCTCCGCTTACAACAACCTAAAGCATTTCCAAGTTGTACTGCTGAACATCTCACCATTTCTCCCACCAATTCCAAAACACTCAAAAAGGTTCTGAACAACGTGGTCAAGTTAGTCATAGCAATGACCCCACTTCTGGTACCAATTTCTATTTTAGTCAGCTTTTTCACCGCTGTGACTAAAAGACCCAATCAGAACAATTGTAGAAGAGGAAAAGTTTATTTGAGGGCTCATGGTTTCAGAGGTCTTAGCCTGTAGATGGCTGGTTCCACTCCTCAGGGCTCTAGGTGAGGCAGAACATCATGGTGGAAGAGTGTGGCAGAGGGAACCAGCACACAGGATGATCAGGAAGCAGAGAGAGACTCCACCTGCCAGAAAAAAGTTACACAGTCACACCCCCACACGAACCACCTCCTCCTGCCCCCCCACCTGCCTCCAGTTACCACTCAGTTAATCCATCAGGGATTGGTTCACTGATCCTCTGAACCTTCTTGCATCGTCTCACATGTGAGCTTTTGAGGCACACCTCACATCCAAACCTTAACACTCTTTGTTAACGGAGGAAAAGCTGTAGTACTAGGCTCGGGAAGGGACAGGGCTAAGGAGGCTAACCCCTCACTTGCCAGGGTAGAACAGCAGGAAGCGACAGCACCGTGCAGGAGACCTCGTCCTGTGGGAAACCACCCACCAGGGGAGGTTTCTGGGCAGCAGACTTCAAGGACGCTCTCAAGCCCCACGTCTGGAGGCAGTAGGACAGTCACTGGGCCACGCCGCTGAAATGCAATGGGTGTGGCACCTGCCTCTGCCCCACGGGTGACCTTCAGAGGTCCCCTGGAGCCAGGGCTGGGCCCGGGGCCTAGGCCGCAATGCGCTGCTCCACATGAGCCTCTGGAGGGGCACGTGCTTGGATGAGGTGGCTCGTCCGGGGCAAAGGAAATTCCCAGAGGGACCCCAACAGTAGCCATCAGCAGCCAACAGCCAGTACCTCGGTCCTGGGGCTCAGAGTGCCGTCCAGTACAGTTGCCCCATGTCATCAGACTGTGGGCCTGTGGCCAGCCAGGCCTTGCAGGGCAGCTCCCGGGACTCAGCTCTCTCTTCCTTGGGAGGGATGAGGGGGCCACCGCTGTGGTCCCAGCCCTCCTTGACCCAAGAACCTCGCCGCCCTGGACAGCACCTCTCTTGGAAAGGTGGCTCCCAGGGACCAGAGCCCTGCTCCCTGACCTTCCACACGACGCTCCAGAGCACCAGGGGCACCAGCTGTTATTCTCACCCGCTCCTGCCCCCTCCTGATGACCGGCCAGCATGGTGGCTCCCTCCCCGGCCTGCGGGTCTCTTGGCTCAAGGCTCACTGAGACCCCCTGTGTCCCTGTGGAAGGGTGACCCTCAAAGCCACGAACTTTGGGCCCAAAAGTCTTCTCATGAGGACAGAAGCACCAATCCTGATAGAGTGACTCCGTGTACCTGCCAACGGGGACACAGCGCGGCTGAGGCCGCCGTTCCCTGGCTGCGAAGGGGCTGTGTCGGGTTATCTGCTCCCGCGGCAGGCACACGGTCACCTTCTGAAGGCCCACAGGTGCTCTCATGCCTAGACCAAGCCTCTCTTAGGGTGCCTCTCAGCTGCAAATCCGTCCCCCCTCGGTCCCTCAGCCCACCGTCAGGGGCTCCTCCCCAGCCCAGCCCGAATCTGAGCCTCACTCTCCTGTGTGGGTCCCTGGACTCCCGTGGCCGCTGGGCCTCTGCTGCCCTCCCTGCCTCCCACTGAGTTCTTTAGCAGCATTTTAACACCGGGCAGCAGAGCCACGTCTGTCACAGACTTTAAAAGCAGCCACACTCTGGGTCCTCCCTGGCAGGGCAGTGAGGATGAACCCCACCCCTTCCCAGCCCCTCTGCCCAGGGAAGGAGGGGAGCACAGGGAACCGGGGGGGCCCCAGCCAAGCCTGGCTTCTGTGCACAGCTGGGAAGCCACCCTGGGTTGAGCCCTGGAGCAGAGGCCAGGTGTGCACGACCGGGGTCTCTGCTCCCAGTCACGGAACCCGCAGGTCCCCGGCACACCCTGCGGTCCTCTGCACTTCAGCACCAGATCGCCCTGTCCTGGGGAGAGACCAGGCCTCAACCCGCCCTCTGCACCCAGAGGCCGCTTGCCTCGCTGGAGGGGATCAACCTCCGGGTGCTAAGAGCCTTCCGTGTGGCATGGCGCAGTGCGCAGGCACCGAGTCTGGGGTGCACACACCACGGTGGTGTCCGCCTCCCGCCCTGCAGAGGTCACGCACGTTCTAAAGGAGGTTCCGGGTCTGTCCGCACCTCCAGAGGCAGCGACTCCCGGCAGGAATCAGGAATCTGCGTGCTTCAGTTTCAGGGACGCCCTGGTGAGGAAGCTCCAGAGTGCCCGGGGGACGCCACCGGCTCTCCAGGGCCTGGCGCTCTGCACTGGGGCTCCTGGCCCTGCTCAGGGCTTTCGGAGACCGAGCTCCTTCGGAGGCGCGCCAGGCAACCGCAGCAGCAAAGGCGGCCTCCAGGGATTGCGGGACAGTGGCGGCTTGCCAACCTGTCACGTTCCCCGTCTTCACTGTGTGATGTCTCTCTTAGGAGGACCACACGTCTGCTTCTGCTTCATGAGATGAAAGCAAAGGTTCGGGTATGGGTGAAGCGTGTTGAGGCAGCACCGGACGGGGGTGGGCAGAAGGTGGTGAGGATGGGCAGCTAACAGAATCATCAGCTGGGAACAAGCTGGAGGGAAAGGAGTCCCTAAAGGGGTCTCTCAGACTCCGCCTCAGTCCCTGTGACCAGAAGCTCTGTGTGTAGGACAGTTAGAGAAAACTGACTGGGCTCTTTGTAGGTCCCACCTTTTCACTGAGGTGTGAAGCTGTACCTTTTCCTCAGTTGGAAGGGCCTCCCATTCTGTACTGAGGAAAATCAGAACCGACCAGGGATGGCCTCTGGCACCTGCAGGGCGACCTGTGTGCACGTGATCCATCGGCACCCTGGCCCTTGGCTGGGCACGTCCAGAGGGGGCAGGAATCAAAGGCTGCCCAGACTTGGCTCTCAGGGTGCTACCACCTGTGCCAAGGCCCTTGCCCTGGGGAAGGGCCCTTGGGACCATCACTGCCCTTGGGGACCGTGCCTGGCCAGGTGGACGTGAATCCGCAGTTCTAAAGCAGAGTGATCACTGTCCTGGTTTGATAGTCTTGCTATTTTTTTTAAAATTTTGATTTATTTTTATTGTAAACAAATGGGATACATATTGTTTCTGTTTGTACATGTGTGACAGCATACCATTTGCATATTCATACATCTACATAGGGTAATGATGTTTGATTCATTCTGTTATTTTTTCCTTCCCCCCACCCCTCACCCCTCTTTTCCCTCTATACAGTCCCTCCTTCCTCCATTCTTCCCCCCTCCCACCCCCCATTATGTGTCATCATCTGCTTATCAGTGAGATCATTCGTCTTTTGGATTTTTGAGATTGGCTTATCTCACTTAGCATAATATTCTCCAATTTCATCCATTTGCCTGCAAATGCCATAATTTTATTATTCTTTATAGTTGAGTAATATTCCATTGTGTATATACACCATAGTTTCTTTATCCATTCATCAATTGAAGGACATCCAGGTTGGTTCCACAGTCTGGCTATTGTGAACTGAGCAGCTATGAACATTGATGTGGCTGCATCTCTGTAGTATGCTGATTTTAAGTCCTTGGGGTATAGGCCGAAGAGTGGGATAGCTGGGTCAAATGGTGGGTCCATTCCAAGTTTTCTAAGGAATCTCCACACTGCTTTCCAGAGTGGCTGCACTAATTTGCAACCCCACCAGAAATGTTTGAGTTTACCTTTTTCCCCAAATCCTCTCCAAACCTATTGTTGCTTGTATTCTTGATGATTGCCATTCTAATTGGGGTGAGATGGAATCTGAGGGTAGTTTTGATTTGCATTTCTCTTATTACTAAAGATGGTGAACATTTTTTCATATGTTTGTTGATTGCTTGTACATCTTCTTCTGTGAAGCATCTGTTCATATCCTTAGCCCATTTGTTGATTGGGTTATTTGTATTCTTGGTGTAGAGTTTTTTTGAGTTCTTTATATATTCTGGAAATTAGTGCTCTATCTGAAGTATGAGTGTCAAAGATTTTCTCCCACTCTGTAGGCTCTCTCTTCACATTGCTAATAGTTTCCTTTGCTGAGAGAAAGCTCTTTAGTTTGAATCTATCCCAGTTGTTGATTCTTGCTTTTATTTCTTGTGCTATGGGAGTCCTGTTAAGGAAGTCTGATCCTAAGCCTGAAGGTGAAGATCCTAAGGTGAAGATTTGGACCTACTTTTTCTTCTATAAGATGCAGGGTCTCTGGTCTGATTTCAAGGTCCTTGATCCATTGTGAGTTGATTTTTTTGCAGGTTGAGAGATAGGGGTTTAATTTCATTCTGTTGCATATGGATTTCCAGTTTTCCCAGCACATTTGTTGAAGAGGCTATCTTTTCTCCATTGCATATTTTTGACCTCTTTGTCTAGTATGAGAAAATTGTATTTATTTGGGTTTGTGTCCGTGTCCTCTATTCTGTACCATTGGTCTTCCTGTCTATTTTGGTGCCAATACCATGCCGTTTTTGTTACTATTGCTTTGTAGTATAGTTGAAGTTCTGGTATTGCGATGCCCCCTGCTTCATTCTTCCTGCTAAGGATTGCTTTAGCTATTCTGGGTTTCTTATTCTTCCAGATCAATTTCATGATTGCTTGTTCTATTTCTGTAAGGTACATCATTGGGATTTTAATTGGAATTGCATTGAATCTGTATAGCACTTTTGGTAGTATGGCCATTTTGACAATATTAATTCTGCCTATCCAAGAACATGGCAATCTTTCCATCTTCTAAGGTTTTCTTTATTTTCTTTCTTTAGCATTCTGTAGTTCTCATTGTAGAGGTCTTTCACCTCTTTTGTAAGATTGATTCCCAAGTATTTTATTTTTTTTGAAGGTATTGTGAATGGGGTAGTTCTCCTATCTTCTCTTTCTGAAGATTCATCACTTATGTGTAAAAATCATTGGATTTTTGAGCATTGATCTTGTAACCTGCTACTTTACTGAATTCACTTATGAGTTCTAAAAGTTTTCTGGTGGAAATTCCGGGTTCCTCTAAATATATAATCATGTCATCAGCCTACAGGGATAGTTTGAGTTCTTCATTTCCTATTCGTATCTCTTTAATTACCTTGGTCTGTCTAATTGCTCTGGCTAGAGTTTCAAGGATGATGTTGAAATAGAAATGGAGAAAGAGGGCATCCCTGCCTTGTTCCCGTTTTTAGGGGGAATGCTTTCAGTTTTTCACCATTTAGAATGATATTAGCCATGGGCTTAGCATAGATGGCCTTTACAATGTTAAGGAATGTTCCCACTATCCCTATTTTTTCTAGTGTTTTGAGCATGAAGGGATGCTGTATTTTATCAAATGCTTTTTCTGCATCTATCAAATAATCATGTGATTGTTAACTTTAAGTCTGTTGATATGGTGAATGACATCTATTGATTTACGGATGTTGAAACAACCTTGCATCCCTGGGATAAAACCCACTTGATCATGGTGCACTATCTTTTTAATATATTTTTGTATGCGATTTGCTAAAATTTTGTTGAGAATTTTTGCGTCGATGTTCATTAAGGATATTGGTCTGAAATTTTCTTTCCTCGATGTGTCTCTGTCTGGTTTAGGTATCAGGGTGATATTGGCTTCATAGAATGAGTTTGGGAGGGTTCCCTCTTCTTCTATTTCATGGAATACTTTGAGGAGTATTGGAATGAGCTCTTCTTTAAAGGTTTTGTAGAACTCGGCTGAGAACCCATCTGGTCCCGGACTTTTCTTTGTTGGTAGGCTTTTGATGACTTCTTCTATTTCATTGCTTGAAATTGATTTATTTAAGTTGTGTATGTCCTCCTCGTTCAGTTTAGGTAATTCATATGTCTCTAGAAACTTGTTGATGTCTTCAAGGTTTTCTGTTTTGTTGGAATATAGATTTTCAAAATAGCTTCTAATTATGTTTTGTATTTCACTCGTGTCTGTTGTGATATTTCCTTGTTCATTCCGAATTTTAGTAATTTGAGTTTTCTCCCTCTTTCTCTTTGTTAGTGTGGCTAAGGATTTATCAATTTTGTTTATTTTTTCAAAGAACCAACTATTTAATTTGTTAATTTTTCCGATTGTTTCTTTTGTATCAATTTCGTTGATTTCAGTTCTGATTTTAACTATATCCTGTCTTCTACTACTTTTGGTATTGATCTGCTCTTCTTTTTCTAGGGCTTTGAGCTATAGTGTTAAGTCATTTATTTGTTGATTTTTACTTCTTTTGTTGAATGCGCCCCATGAAATAAATCTTCCTCTAAGTACTGCTTTCATAGTGTCCCAGAGATTTTGATATGATGTGTCTTTGTTCTCATTTACTTCTAAGAATTTTTTTTATTTCCCTCCTGATGTCTTCTGTTATCCATTTATCATATAATAGCACATTATTTAATCTCCAGGTATTGGAGAAGTTTCTGTTTTTTATTCTGTCATTTATTTCTAATTTCAATCCATTATGATCTGATAGAATACAAGGTAGTATCTCTATCTTCTTGTATTTGCTAACAGTAACTTTGTGGCATAAAATGTGGTCTATTTTAGAGAAGGCTCCATGTGCTGCTGAGAAGAAAGTGTATTCGTTCTTTGTTGGATGCTATATTCTATATATGTCCGTTAAGTCTAAATTGTTGATTGTGTTATTGAGATCTATGGTTTCTTTATTCAATTTTTGTTTGGAAGATCTATCCAGTGATGAAAGAGGTATGTTAAAATCGCCTAGTATTATTGTGTTGTGGTCTATTTGATTTCTGGAATTGAGAAGGATTTGTTTGATGTACATGGATGAGCCAATGTTCAGGGCATAGATTTTTATGATTGTTATGTCTTGCTGATTTATGCTTCCCTTAAGCAGCATGTAATGTCCTTCTTTATCCCTTCTGACTAACATTGGCTTGAAGTCCACATTATCTGAAATGAGGATGGATACTCCAGCTTTTTTGCTGTGTCCATGTGCATGGTATGTTTTTTCCCATCCTTTCACCTTTAGTCTATGGGTATCTCTTTCTATGAGATGAGTATCTTGCAGGCAGCATATTTTTGGATTTTTCTTTTTAATCCAATCTGCCGATCTATGTCTTTTGATTGATGAATTCAGGCCATTAACATTCAGGGTTATTATTGAGATATGATTTGTATTCCCAGTCATTTGACTCATTTTTGTTTTTTGACATGATTTGATTTCTCCTTTATTTAGCTATTCCTTTAGGCTAGTTCCTCCCGTTGCTGATTTGCATCATTGTTTTTCATCTCTTCCTCATGGAATATTTTGCTGAGAATGTTCTGTAATGCCGGCTTTCTTTTTGTAAATTCCTTTAGCTTTTCTTTACCATGGAAGGATCTTATTTCGTTGTCAAATCTGAAAGTAAGTTTTGCTGGGTATAAGATTCTTGGTTGGCATCCCTTTTCTTTCAGGGCTTGATAAATGTTGTTCCAGGCCCTTCTAGCTTTTAGGGTCTGGATTGAAAAATCTGCTGATATTCTTATTGGTTTCCCCCTGAGTGTAATTTGATTCTTTTCTCTTGCGGCCTTTAAAATTCTGTCTTTATTTTGTATGTTAGGTATTTTCATAATAATGTGCCTTGGTGTGGGTCTGTTGTAATTTTGTATATTTGGAGTCCTATAAGCCTCTTGTACCTGGTTTTCCATTTCATTCTTCAGATTTGGGAAATTTTCTGATATTATTTCATTGAACAGATTATTCATTCCTTTGGTTTGTTTCTCTAAGCCTCCCTCAATCCCAATAATTCTTAAATTTAGCCTTTTCATGATATCCCATAATTCTTGTAGATTCTGTTCATGATTTCTTACCATCTTCTCTGTTTGGTCAACTTTGTTTTCAAGATTAAATATTTGTCTTCGATGTCTGAGTTTCTGTCTTCCAGGTGTTCTATCCTATTGGTTATGCTTTCTATGGAGTTCTTAACTTGGTTTATTGTTTCCTTCATTTCAAGGATTTCTGTTTGTTTGGGTTTTTTTTCAGTATCTCTAACTCTTTATTGAAATGATCTTTTGCTTCCCGTATTTGGTCTTTTAACTGTTGCTTGGTGCAATCATTTAATGCCTGCATTTGCTCTTTCATTTCCTCGTTTGCGTCCCTGATTGTTTTAATTATGTACATTCTGAACTCCCTTTCCAACATTTCTTCTGCTGTGCTGTCATTGGGTTTTATTGATATAGTATCTAGGTTTGTTTGGGACATTTTCTTCCCTTGTTTTCTCATATTGGTCAGATATCAGTGGGACTCTGAGATTTTGCAGATTTCCTCTTTGGCTTATAGTGTCCCTGTAGATTTCCAGTATATCACCTCCCAACCTTCAGTAGCCTGAAGTCTTGGAGGAACTTGATAATGGAATGCTTCCGAAGAAAGCTGCCCCTAGTCCGCTACTGGGTCCAGGGCTGGGGGCTGGCTCTGTACGGAAAAGCTCTTACTAGGCGGGTCTGCTCTGAGGAGCTGGCTGTAGATCGTGCCTGCCGCTGGAGGGAACAGGGCTGCTTGGGGAAGTCTCTGGCTGCCCTTCCCTGGTCCCAGAAGCTGTCTGTAGGCCGGGGCCAGCCGCTGGGTCCAGGACTTGGAGCTGGCTCTGTGTGGAAAGGCTCTCACTGGGTGGCCTGCTCCAAGAAGCTGGCTGTGGAACGAACCTGCCACCAAAGGGAGCAGGGCAGCTTGGGGAAGACTCTATCTGCCCTGCCCTGCTCCAAGAAGCTGCCCCTGTCCGGCCCTGCTGCCCGGGCCAAGCTTCACCAGGTGGAAGAGACTCACCCCGCAGCTCTATATTAGTCCAAGTCACTCAGTGCCTCCCCTTCTTGAATCCTGGGTTCTGGCGTGACGGGAGATACAGTCACCCTCTAGTCCACCATCTTGGATCTCGGTAGATTCTATTTTGTTGGAATACAGATTTTCAAAGTAGCTTCTCATTATGTTATGTATCTCAGTGGTGTCTGTCATAATATTTCCTTTTTCATCATGAATTTTAGTAATTTGAGTTTTCTCTCTCCTTCTCTTTGTTAGTGTGGCTAAGGTTTTGTCTATTTTGTTTACTTTCTCAAAGAATCAACTTTTCGTTTTGTCAATTTTTTGAATTGTTTCTTTTGTTTCAATTTCATTGATTTCAACTCTGATTTTAATTATTTCCTGTCTTCTACTACTTTTGCTGTTATTCTGTTCTTCTTTTTCTAGGGCTTTGAACTGTAATGTTAGGTCATTTAGTTGTTGACTTTTCATTCTTTTCTGGAATGTGCTCCATGCAATGAATTTTCCTCTTAGTACCGCTTTCATAGTGTCCCAGAGATTTTGATTTTGATATGTTGTATCGTCGTTCTCATTGACCTCTAAGAATTTTTTTATCTCCTCCCTGATGTTTTCTGTTATCCATGTCTCATTCAATAGCATATTATTTAGTCTGCAGGTGTTGAAGTAATTTCTGTTTTTTATTTTGTCATTGATTTCTACTCTCAGTCCATTATGATCTGATAGAACACAAGGCAGTATCTCTATTTTTTTGCATTTCTTAAGGGCTGCTTTGTGGCATAACATATGGTCCATTTTCGAGAAGGTTCCATGTGCTGCTGAGAAGAAAGTGAATCTGCTCATTGATGGATGGAATATTATATATGTCTATTAAGTCTAGGTTATTGATTGTGTTATTGAGTTCTATGGTTTATTTGTTCAGTTTTTGTTTGGAAGATCTATCCAGTGGTGACAGCAGTGCATTAAAGTCACCCAGAATTATTGTGTTGTGGTCTATGTGATTCCTGAAATTGAGAAGGATTTGTTTGATGTACAGGGATGCAACGTTGTTTGGGGCATAAATATTTACTATTGTTATGTCTTCCTGATTTATGGTTCCCTTAAGCAGTATGAAATGTCCTTCTTTATCCCTTCTGACTAACTTTGGCTTGAAGTCTACTTTATCTGATATAAGGATGGAAACCCCAGCTTTTTTACTGAGTCCATGTGCATGGTAGGTTTTTTCCCATGCTTTCACCTTTAGTCTGTGGATGTCTTTTTTCTATGAGATGAGTCTCTTGCAGGCAGCATATTGTTGGGTCTTTCTTTTTAATCCATTCTGCCAGTCTATGTCTTTTGATTGATGAGTTTAGGCCATTAACATTCAGGGTTATTATTGAGATATGATTTGTATTCTCAGTCATTTGGCTTATTTTTGGCTTTTAAGTTGGCTTGGTTTCTCCTTTGAGTGATTTTTCTCTAAGTCAGTTCCTCCCTTAGCTGACCTCCATTGTTGTTTTTCATTTTCTCTTCATGGAATATTTTGTTGAGAACATTCTGTAGCGCAGGTTCTCTATTTGTAAATTCTTTTAACTTTTGTTTATCATGGAAAGATTTTATTTCATCTTCAAATCTGAAGGTTAGTTTTGCTGGGTATAGGATTCTTGGTTGGCAACCATGTTCTTTCAGAGATTGAAATATGTTGTTCCAGGCCCTTCTAGCTTTTAGAGTCTGGGTTGAGAAGTCGGCTGCTATCCATATTGGTCTCCCCCTATATGTAATCTATGCTTTTCTCTTGCAGCCTTCAAAATCCTGTCTTTATTTTGAATGTTAGGCATTTTCATTATAATGTGCCTTGGTGTGGATCTGTTGTGATTCTGTGCATTTGGTGTTCTGTAAGCCTCTTGTAATTGATTTTCCATTTCATTCTTCAGGTTTGGGAAATAATAATTCTCAAATTTGGCCTTTTCATGATATCCCATATTTCTTGGAGATTCTGTTCATGATTTCTTACCACTTCTTTGTTTGGACAACTTTATTTTCAAGATTAAATATTTTGTCTTCATTGTCTGAGGTTCCGTCTTCCAAGTGGTCTAGTCTTTTGGTGATGCTTTCCATTAAGTTTCTTAATTGATTTATTGTTTCCTTCATTTCAAGGATTTCCGTGTGTTTTTTTTTTGAGAATCTCTATCTCTTGTTGAAATGATCTTTTGCTTCTTGCAGTTGCTCTTTCAGCTTATTGGTATTATCAATCATTGCCTGCATTTGCTCTCTTATCTTATCCTTTGCTTTGCGAATCATCTTAATCATGTAGAATCTGAAGTTCTTTTCTGACATTTCTTCTACCATACTGTCATTGGGTTCTTTTTTTTTATTATTATTTTTTTTTATTATTGAACACAAATGGGATACATGTTGTTTCTCTATTTGTACATGGCATAAAGGCATACCATTTGTGTAATCATAAATTTACATAGGGTAATGTTTGATTCATTCTGTTATTTTTTTCCCTTCCCCCCACCCCTCCCACCCCTCTTTTCCCTCTATACAGTCCTTCCTTCCTCCATATCTGAAGTTCTGTCTTCCAGGTGTTCTATCCTATTGGTTATGCTTTCTATGGAGTTCTTAATTTGGTTTATTGTTTCCTTCATTTCAAGGATTTCTGTTTGGTTTTTTTTCAATATCTCTAACTCTTTATTGAAATGATCTTTACTTCCTGAATCTGCTCTGTTAACTGTCGATTGGTGCGATCATTCAATGCCTGCATTTGCTCTTTCATCTCATCATTCAATGCCTGCACTTGCTCTTTCATCTCATCATTTGCTTCCCTAATCATTTTAATTATGTACATTCTGAACTCCCTTTCTGTCATTTCTTCTGCCATGCTGTCGTTGGATTCTATTGATGTAACATCTAGATTTGTTTGGGGCATTTTCTTCCCTTGTTTTCTCATATTGTTCAGGAATCAGTGGGTCATTAAGATATTGCAGATTTCCTCTATTGACTTATAATGTCCCTGAAGATTGCTAGTATATCCCCTCTTATCCTTCAGTAGCCTGAAGTCTTGGAGGAAGTTGATAATGCGGAGCTCCACGAAGAAGCTGCCTCTCTAGGGTGGTGACCTTCAGGTGGCGTATATTCCCTGCTAGTGGGCAGAGGTGTCTCCACTTGTTGACCAATGGTCATTCAACAGGGAACTAGGCTGCGGACTGAGGCAAGTCCTGTTTGTGCCTGTGTCTCTGGTTTTACCGTCCCTGTGGGAAAACCTCACCTGGTAGGGAAGACTCACTCGGTGGGAACTTCTCGCTGGTCAGTTCCCCTCCTAGAGGTTCCCCTCAATCTACAACTACCACCTGGGCTGGGCTGTCTTCCCCTGCAACGTTCCCAGGGGCCCGGACCTACCTCCTGGGCCTGGGAGCCTCACCCTCCGCAGGCGAGTCTCCTTAGGCTGCCTCTCCCAGATAATCTGCCCGCAGTCCTGGAAACTTCGCTCCGCCCCTAGGCGTGTCTCTGTGTGGCTCTTCCAGCAAGAAGCCACCTAGCTCCTGGGACCCTGCTCTGCACCTAATCGCCTGGCTATGCGGCCCCTCCTCTGAGCCCCCACCTGGAGCCCCGTACAATAGCTCTGATACCCAGAGACCCGCCACACACCTCCTCCACCAGACAGCAGCCCGGTTTCTGACGCAGTCACTAGGAGTCCAAGCAACTCACTTCGCGTCTCCTCCTCCCGCCAACCTCCCGTGGCCCTAGGCAGTCACTCCAAGCCCAAGTGACCCGCCCTGTTCCTCCTCCTCCTCCTCGGGGTAGCCCCCCGGGTGTTCAGGGGTGGTGGCTCCGAGACCAAGTGACCCACCGCGCTCCTCCTCCAGGCAGGCCACCGGTGTTCAGGAGCGGTCGCTTTTAGTCCAATCAACTCACCACTTGCCTCTTCCTCTGGCAACCGCCTGTGGCTCTGATGCAGTCACTCCTAGAGCAAGCGACCCACCGCGCTCCTCCTCTTCCTCCGGGCAACCCCCCGGGTGTTCAGAAGCGGTTGTTCTGAGTCCAAACAGCTCGCGATGCAGCTCCTCCTCTGGCAACCACCTGTGGCTCTGATGCAGTCACTCCTAGACCTAGCGACCCGCCGCGCTTCTCCTCTTCCTCCAGGCAACCCCCCGGTGTTCAGAAGCGATTACTCTGAGTCTAAACAGCTCACCACGCAGCTCCTCCTCAGGCAGCCGCCTGGAGCCCCAGTGGTTGCTCGAGTCCAAGCGCTGTGCTGAGCCGCCTCCTCTACGATGATCCCAGTTGTCCGTGTTTACCGCTCCAGCGGGGGGAGGGGCGTCTCGCCGAGCAACTCCACTTCACAAATTCCCTGCATTCCGGGGCTACCGCCCCATCCAGGACGCCTCCCCAATGGGAGAGACTCACCCAGCGGCTTTGAGTTGGTCCCAAGTCTCTCACTATCTCCTCTTTTGAATCCTGCATCCTGGAGCAACGTGAAATGCAGCCGCCCTCTAGGCCACCATCTTGAAACCATCATTGGGTTCTATTAATATAGAATCTAGATTTGTTTGGATCATTTTCTTCCCTTGTTTTTTCATGTTGTTCATGTATCTTCCCCTCTAGCAATGCAGATCTGGGGTATTGCAGATTTCCCTCTATAGGCTTATAGTTGCCCTATAGGTTTCCAAAACCTTTTCTTTAAGGGGAGATCAATATCAGCAGTGCCCAGTTCAGACACTATGCAATCCTAGACCAAACAGCCCCTATGAGGACAATAACAAAATTGTCATAATAAACAGAATGAGTTCAAATATTATCTTCAGGAAAACAAACAGATTTGCAATAAGGTCTGCAGTTTCAAATGGATGATGAAGAGGATGCAGAGGGATGTAGAATGTGGCTGTTAATGGGATAAGAAAAGAATATACAGAAGTTCTAAATAATAGAAAGGGTGAGAGTGTAATCAAAAGAAATTGGGTGTTAGCATGCAAAAAAGGGAGAAAGAGACTCTGAGGGAACAGGTAAACAAAAGGAAAAGAGAGCAAGAAAAGTAAAGAAATAAAAACTTAAAATTTTTCAATAAGGAGAAAAAAGAAAATCTACAGTATAACAGTCATATAGTAATGAAACCTCCCAGTCTTCAGTAGCCTGATGCATGAGAGGGACCTGACAATGATCTTCAAGCCTCCAGCAGGCGTCTCAGGATGGGATTTGCCCCACCTAAAAATGGGAGCTATGGCTTCCAGGATTATCCAAGATGGCCACTCTGGCTTCAAAATGTGTTGGCAAATGGGGGCACTGCAACTCAGGGGTGGACGTGGTCAGCTGGAGGTTCTGGAGGCGGGAGGCAGTTGGTCAGGCAGGGTTCCTGGAGGTTGGGTGTGTTTGGTGTGGTTGTGGGATCCTGGAGGCTGGGTGCAATCAGTCGGTCTGGGGTTCTAGTGATAGGGCACAGTCAGTTGGTCTGGGGGTCCTGGTGACAGGGAGCAGTCAGTCGATGTGAGGGCCCCAGAGGCAGGGAGTGATCGGTCGGGCTGAGGGATCCTGGAGACGGGACTCACTCAGTCTGGCCAGGGGTCCTATGGGGCCTGGCTGTTGTCTCAAAATGACGGCAGCCATGTGTAATCAAACCTGCAGGTACTGTGACAGAGAACTTCCAGGCAACAGCAGGCAGCTGGTGCTCCACTGGTGGTCGGCGATCAGTTTGTTGACTGTTGTCGGATGATCGGGAGGTGAACCTCGTGCGTTGGGTGATGGATAGATGTAAGGTAGGCGATGGACAGGCGAGAGGCAGGCAAATGGCGGATGATAGGCGCCTGACAATGAGCAATCTGCACTCAAAAAAGGCGTCAATATCCTGGCAGACTGCAGGTGATCACAGCAGACAAATGGGGTAACAGCAGGGGATCGATAAGCAGCAAAAACTGCCTTACCAAGAAACAGATATCCTCTGCTTGAAACCGGAGTTACGGAGGGACAAGGCACGCAGCCTCCCTCTAGTCCGCCATCTTGGATCTCCCCCAGTCTTGCTACTTTGATACCATCTTCCCTCCTCTTCAGCGGAGTGTTGACATGTCACTCTGGGTAACTCACTTTCTCGGGGCTGCCATGCAGCTTACCACCTGGTGGCTTCTGTCACCTCCCTCGGTCGGAGTTGGAAACCAAGGTGTTGGCAGAGCCGGTCCCCCGAAGCCTTCAGGCCGTCGGCTATGCTGGCCTCTCGCTGCTGCTGGAGGCTGCCAGGATTCCTGGGCATCCCCTGGCTGTGTCTGCACAGGTCTTTGAATGCGAATCACTGCAAACTTCATGGGAACATCGAGTCCCCAGGGCGACGGCTCCTGGAGGTGTGGCCTGGGCAGGTGCAGCTCAGGGGCAGCGCACGGGCCTAGCATGCACAAGCCCTGGTCACACCCCAGCAGGGACGGGGCCCTGAGTCGGGCTGCACCATGCGAGGTGTTGTGCCTTCATAAAAGAGACCTGGGGTCCTGCCGCCCCTTCTGGCACATTGGCACTCGGGTAGAAGCACCTTCTATGACAGCCAGATGCTCCCCGTCACAAAATGTGCCAGCACCTCGATCTCGGGCCATCCAGCCTCCAGAACTAACAGATGCGCCTCGCAGACGTCCTGGCCTGAGGGCTCTGTCGCAGCAGACCGCAGGGGTTGAGACAAAGCGCGTGTCCACCCCCTCTCCCAGTGCCAGCACCTCTCCAAATGTCTCCCTGTAAGGACATGTGGCCTTGGATTTAGGACCCACCTTAACCTGGCGTGACCTCTTCTTACCTCTCATACACAAAGACCTGATTTCCAATAGGGTCAGACTCATGCGGGTAGCACTTCAAAATACCTTGTGTGAGGATCGTGCCAACCCACAGCACTGGGTAAGTAAATACCCCCAAGCAGATGGTCACAGCCAGGGCAGTGTGGGCTCCCGTCACCAGCAGGCAGCTCCACAGCGTCTGTCCTCGACAAGATCGCCAGGGTCCCAGGCTTCCCTGCAATCTCTGGGCTGGGACCCCCAAGCCTGTACTGGCGTTGTGTTGGCTACTTAAGTTTTCTGGTTTCGTAGGCCGCTGGGTGGTCAGAACAGGGTGGAAGGGCCTCGGCCTCTCCTCTTGTGGTCTGAGTGTGCGTGAAGCAGTGGCTTTGGCAGGATGGGTATGAGACGCTGTCTGCCTGCCTGTAATAGTGAGCGGCTCCTGCCAGAGGCCCCTGGGGAAGGCTGGCCAGAGGTGCATGGCTAAGCCTGCTCACAGGACTTCCACCAAGTGCCCGAGCAAAGGAGAGCGTGCTGGCTGCCTCTGAATTCTCATTTTCAGTCAGTCAACTTCCCTACACTCAGGACAGAAGATGAGAGGGAACCTGCAAGAAAGTCTGCTTGCTCTGACCTCATCTGCGATGCTGCCTCTCCGCTATGGACACCTCAGACAGAACTCGCCTGGGCAGCCGCTCAGCCCTGAAGCCGAGGCCCGTCTGACCCACACCCCCTGGACAGGCATCAGGGGAAGTGCGTGGTCCCCGCACTCCCTCTCTCTGCAGTCGTGGACAATTTTTAAGAAGAGACCTGTTCCTGGGTGTCCCTGGGCTCCAAGGCCGAGCTGTCAACAATCCAACTGTTTTCCTGTGACATGTTGGCGTTTTGGTCCTTGGACAATTCTTTGCATTGGTGTTTTAAAGCCTTGCTAGGGAGAGAGGCTTATCTCGAATCCTTGAGCCAGTTCTGTGCCAAGCTCAGGGCCCCGCCTCCTCCCTCCCGCCGTCGTCCTGGCCTGAGACACCGGCGTAAAGCCAACCCAGAGCGGCGGAGGCCAGATGGCTCACCAGGGTGCCCTTCATTAGGGGAGGCGGGCAGGTCGCGGGGAGAACTGCCGACTTTGACCCTGGGTAGTGAGTCCACACGCGTGGCTTAGCCCTGGGGACAGAGATCAGACTTAGTCCTGGGGTGGAGGAGACAAAAGGAGATGTCAGGAGCACAGGACAGATCTGCACAGGAGCCCTCCAGGCAGGGGGAAGAGGACCTGTGGTCGAGGGAGCAGCCCCAGGGGCACAGAGGTGCAGCCGGCCTGGGGGCCCCTGAGGCAGGGCCTTGGGACAGCCCTGGCTGCGGAGGATGAGGGAAGGCTGGAGGCTGGACCCGCCCAGGACTGCCCATCGCTAACCACCTCTTTTCTGGGACCTCCTGGGCTTGACTGGGGCCATGCTGGCAAGGCAGACTCAACCCACGGAACTGGATGGCACCACAAACCGGGACTCTTGCTGCTGCTACCCAGGGGCCTGCTTCCCAGCATGCCCCGTGAGGGTCCAGCTTTATCCTGAGAACTTGGGGCAGGGACCCAGGAGGACTTGCAAGAAGTCAGAATCCTTAAAGAGGACTTAGGGTGCTGTCCAGCCCAGGACTGCGGGCCGGCAGTCCTGGGAGTGTGACCCAGGCGGTGTATATCACCAGCAGCCGAGGCCAGGCAGCTCCTCGGAGCCCACAGCAACCCTGGGAGGGGCCCAGCTGCCTCGGGTCTCAGGTCAGGGACTGGAACCCAGACTCACAGATGGCACAGGTAGACATCAAGACATCAAGGTGAAAAAGAACCTGAAAGCTTTCAGAGAATAAGCAGGGCTCTCAACAAGAACTCCATTCTGGCATCCACCTTCGTCAGCAGCCCTAGACCGGAGAAGACCTGGGAACCTAGAATTCCAAGCCCAGGGAGGGGCAGGCACCTGGCGCGTAGCATAGGTCCCCGCCTGGAGACCTGGGTGCTGCGGAAGCCTGCTTTCCGTTGGAAGGGAGTTACAATGTATCACATACCAGCCTGGAACTCTGACCTCCTAACATGAAACAAGATGGGTGGAAGCCGGTGTAGCGATGACAAATGATGCTCGAATAGGAAACACGACAATGGCACGTGGCGGGCCAGGCGCTGGATGGCGGGGACGCAGTTGGCTGTGCACCCGCACCCGCACCCCACCACACCCGCCCCGTGCTTCCTGATGTTCTGACATCCTACAATCGTATCTGGAGTGTAATTCAAGGTTTCACCACACATGGCCTTAAAATACCAAATTGCAGTTTTGAGGACTGTAACTTTTTCCTGTACAGACATCAGCTGAAACACTACTTCAAGAGAGGCCTGTGTTCCACGATTCCTTTTAAACTCCAAGAGGAGTTTGCCAGGACAACACAGCCAGGGAGGGGGTTTGTGGGGGGTGCTCCACGTGGCAGCTAAGGGACCCTCGGATCACTCAGCTAGAGAGCAAGAGGAGGGAGGGTCGGCTCAGAGCCGAGGCTGCCAGGGCTCTCCCTGGGCTCCGTCCCGGGGAGTCCGTGGGTACCTGCTCATCTTCACTCATGCAGGTGGCGTCCGTGACCTCTTCCCTGGGGGCGCCCGGGGCCGTGGCGCAGCCTCTGCACCACCTCACCACCCTGCTCACGGCCCCCGCGGAGGCCTCACCAGCAGCCGCCCCTTGTTTCTCCTGCTGGCTGCAGGGCAGCCCCTGCTATCTGTGCCTGAGGATCTGCCCCTGCAGAAGCCTTAGTCAGCGGCCCCTCGCCACACACCGCTGTCCCCAAGTCCTCCCGGTTCGCTCGGCATGTGCCACCTTTCCACACTGTGGCGGGCCACCGCACCGGCTGCTGCACCAGCCCCTGCACCGGCCACCGCATCCACTCACGCTCCCTCGCAGGGCGGCCACACAGACACTGCTGGGAGCACGTGTGGCCACGGGTTGGCCGTGTGTTTCGGTTCTCTCGGGTGCATGCCGACGCTGGACCTTCTGGTTGCTGCATGGATGCTAGGACAGCCAGCCTGCCCACCAGCAGCACACGACACCCATTGCCCCCAACCCGCCCGTGCGTGACTGCGCAGGGGTCTCTGCAGGCTTGGTTTGCTTTTCCCTCGACCACGTGCTTCCTACTGGCTGTTCCCAGGTCTCTCTTGGGGAGACCTTCAAGCCCGTCGCTCCCTGCTCAGGGGTTATGTGTCGTGCCAGGGTGTAGTTAGAGAGGTCAGTTGGCCTCTTCTCTCCCTTTGATTTCTGTGCTACAGATGCGTTCTTTAAAATGGAGGAATAAAGCACACCTGGCAGAGATGAGATCCAGGACATCGGCCCCAAGGGAGGGAAGGCGTCCACCAGGCCCACCCCTGTGCAGCCTGGGGCCAGCAGCCTCAGACCAGGCCAGCACACAGGCACCCGGAGGAGCTGCACCCGGGGACAGAGCCTGGAGAACCTTGAACAGACCCCGAATGGCAAAGCCCAGCAGTGTGCACAGGCTGGGCCGTGAAGGAAATGACGTCATCGCTCTACATTTAGTAACATGATGAAGTTTCAGTTAAGGAGTATAAGTAACTTTTTGGTCTTAGGATAAATAATATTTACATAGTCACCATAAGGTAAACACTCTTGGTTTTAAAATATTAGATTCAAACTTTTGGGTAAAGTAGAGAGGATTTAATTCTGGATTCAGGACAGAGCGCATGTGTCTTCTGCCTGACCAGGTGGATGTCCAGCATGGGCTGCCGAGGCCGGGAGGAGGGGAGGGGGCCAGGGCAAAGGCCTCCCCCCACCAGCAGGACCTCCAGCAGCAATGGAGGTGCTGAGAGCAGACGGAGCTCTGGGGAGCCCCGGGCACAGGAGCCGAGGTAGGAGGCCTGAGGCTGAAGCTGCTGCCACCCACGGAGGAGGGTGGAAGGGCAGCTGGCGAGGCGAGTGCACCCACCCCACTGCAGCCACAGACCTGCGAGCAGGCCAGCAGGAGGGGAGGACGCGGGCAGAGGGCAAGCCGCCGCCCACCGGTGTGCCCTCATGCAAATATACCGATTTGAGGTGAAAGTAAAGAATCGATTTTTACAACACTAGGGCTTTCACAGAAAGAAAGAGACCAAGCAGACAGCTCAGTAAAGAAGTGCAAACCGTCAAGCAGGTGTGATCCACCTCAGCTGGGGCTGATTCGTGGGGCACAAGCGGACAGAAGAGCCACGGCTCCGGAAGCAGCACTCCTGCTGGGGCGCGGAGTGAGGCGTGAACGGGCTCCGTGCTGGTGAGAGGGAGACGGACGCAGGCTCCAACTCTTCCCATACTCTGTCCCAGGGCTTCCACTTCCAGAAATTAATTTAAACAAGTTATAGAAATCCAAAGATGTATGCACGAAGGTATTTTGACATCTCTACGACGGTATATGTGTCCGTCGGCTGCACCAGGTGGATAAAACCTGGTGCACCCGGCCTCCACGGGTCCCTGGGCCGCAGGGGAGACTCTGAACCACACTGGTGGGGTCCTGGCTCTGGCCTGCCTGCAGCCCACCCCCCACCACACATGCTCCCCAACGTCACAGAGATGCCACACAGTGGGTCCTGCTGCGGTGACACAGCCTCATCCCAATGGCTTCCCATGACCAGAAGTGACATGGCCCAGGCCACCACCAGCTGGGCACCATGATGGGGAGGCACTGCTGCAGGAAGCCATGGGTAGGGCAGGGTCACCCAGCTGGCCCTTGAATGTCCAGGTCACCTCCACTTCCGTCTACAGCCCAGGGAGCCAGGCGGTGCAGGACAGTCCTGGGTGGTCTCCCTCTCCTCTCACAGTCCCAGGAACACCTGCAGAATGTGCTGGGGGCTCGGCACCTGGCTGAGGGGACCGAGGGGACTGTGCTGCTCCCTTCCCACCTAAGCAGACCTTCTCCAGCCCAGGGGCACTGCTGCAGTGACACAGCCGAGTGCTCAGGGGCCCCTCGGGGTGTGGGGCACACAGACGAGACTCCATCCAGAGAGCCACCTAGAGCCCTGGGAGGTGGCTGGCCGCGAATCCCAGGCCTGCGTTACCGCTTGCCGTCCCCCGTAACAAACCTGCCTCATGTGACTCACGTGTGAGTGCCGTCTCCTGCCTGCGGATGAGCTGGGAGCTGGGCACCACCAGCCGGCGACACGCAGCTCTCCTGAAGCTGCCCACTCAGCACAGTGACCCTTCCACAGGGAGAGGTGAACGTGGCCTCGTCCTGGCGTCTCCCCTTCGCTCGCTTCCAAAGGAGGGGCCACCCGCAGGTGGTACTGGACCGGCCAGCACGCTCCTCCTCCTCTCCCCAGATTCAGCCAGCGGCTATCAGCTGGCACACGCTACCCAGCACAAATAAGGGTGCCCCAGCCCCTCGCTGTCCTGGGGAAGCAAGCAGAAGAGGGCGGACAGGCCCGGAGCGCACCTCCCAGGGCCCCTCCCAGGGCACCGGCCCTCCCTCCTCCTGCCGCACACCAGGGCAGGTGGGTGCTCCTCAGACACTGCAGGCAGGCAGCTCCAGGCTGGCAGCCACGTGGACCATGCCAGCCGCGGCCTCTGCCCAGCTCCAGGGCCACCTGCGCAGACGAAAACCACATTCCGGATTGAAATCCTGCACTTCGGTGTCCTTGCCGGAGCCACCGATTTGAGTTGGAATGGCTCTCGGAGTCTGGTGAGCGGTGAGGGCGGGCGTCTGTCCTGGGTGCCTCACCTGGGGCTGGCCGGGTGCGGGAAGCTGGGCTGGGACCCCTCCAGAAGAGACTTCAGGGTGCTTCCCTGGAGTCTTAGGGCAGACAGGCTGCGCCGGCTGGAGGGGCTGGCCCCACGGCACCTACGGCAGGAAAGGACGCGGCCCTGCTGTCCCGCAAGTCCTCGTGGCTGGGCGGTGCAGTGGGCAGGCTGCTCGTCCTCCAGGTGAGATGCTGGTGCTGACTCTTGTTTCAAGTCACAAGAATTTGGAGTCATTTGTTAAACAGCAATAGATTATGTATATTTAAGGAGCTCATAAAGAAACCCACCGCCAGGTGTGAAGGTCACGTCCAATCCCAGCGACATGGGAGACGGAGGCAGGATCACCAGTTCAAGGTCAACCTGGACAACCTAGTAAAACCCTCTCAAAACGAACAATAAAAAAGACTTGGGACGTGGCTCCGTGGTGGAGTGGCCCTGGGCTCAATCCCCAGCACCGAAACACAAGAGTGAAACAAACCTATTAATAGCTTTCAGTCCGTGATATGTCTCATGTCTATTGAAGCTCACGTCGTTCCGTCTGTGACCAGCAGCCCTGTGGTCAGCAGTTGAGCCTTGAACGGGACTCCTGTCACCTCGGGCAGCTCTCAGCTGTGTCTTGTGCCCAGGTGCTCAGGTGCCCCGGGTTCGACACACACATGGGCTCAGACTCAGCAGCTGTCCCTAAAGCACAGGTTTTGCTGTGGGCAGCAGTAGTTCTCACGGGCTGCTCACTCACTGCCTCCGGACTTCCGACCAGGCAGCACCCTGGGCTGGTGTGTGTGCACATTAAAGAGGAAGGGGCTCAGTTCATTGCGAGAACGTCCAACCTGAGTTCCGGGCCACAGAGACTTTTCCACCTGACCTCATTTATGCTCTGTCTTCGTGACCTTTGTTCTGCACCGTGACTCTGGGCGCCAGGCTGTGTCGGGAAGGGCAGAAGAGGCCATGGTATCCCTGTTGATCCCCCGTGCATAGGGCACCCCCGGCAGCAAGCAGGGCCCTGCCCCCTTGCCACTCAGTCTGGGTGCCCTGCAAGCCCTGCCTGCCTTTTGACCTGACTCATTCTGTCCCTCTGGTGGCAACAGATTCAACACCCTCCTCTCCCTCCATCGCTGTCTGGCTGACACCGTGATTTCTCTTTTCTAAGCTTATTTTCAGGAAGATTCCTCGGATGGGACTCAAGAGACAAATCTCCCTCTCTGGTCCAAAGCCGGCGTTTCCAGAGAGCAGAGCTTTGGTCTGCACCTTCTTTCCTTAAATAGGCTTATGGTTCTGACCAGGTTTCTGGCAGAAGGAGCCGCTGTCTAAAAGCCTAAGAAGAAACTCATTTTAATTCTCCTGAGACTTACCTTCTCCTTTCGCTCGATTGCCAACATGCATTCTTTGTCCTTCAGGTCTAGTAATTGCACACGAGTGCCCGGGTTGCTCACTCTGGGTTGATACTCTCAGGAAGATACTCTGCTCTTTCAATAAGTAATTTCACATCTTCTTTTCTATTTCGGGGGTTTTTCTGTGAACCGTGGCTTTGGGAGAGTGTGGCGCTCTTCTCTGGGTTCGTTTCAGCTCAGGGCTGCCAATTATCCCTGTGTTGGATCAACTCTACCAATATACAAAGTTTGCCAGTTTCTCTCAAATTTTTCTCATCCCCTTTTCCTCTTTTAGAGTCTTAAGTGTTCTTCCTGTCTAAACTGTTTTCTTTAGGCACTGTTTTTGTGATCACCCACTCCTGTGTTTTCTCTAGTTTGGTCTTCGTTTTTGAAAGGATTATTTTTTTCATTTCTAGATCTGTGTCACTTCATCTCTGAGCCACTCTCACAGTGGTGTCCTCTTGTGTTCCCTGTCACCTGAATGTCTTTCTGTTCATTTTCAGCTTGGGGCCGACCTGTCTGTAAGCATGCCACTCTCCTCTTGCCCCAGCCCTGCTGTGGCTTGCTGTGACCCCAGGCTCTGCTGCCGTAGGGTCGGTTCCCCTGAGTCTGAGCTGCTCAAGTCCATTCCCGCTCTGCAGTTCCTCCTGAGCAGGGTGTCTGCTCTGCACTGTGTCCCCGAGGATTTCTGGCAACAAACTCCTTGAGCCGCTGGACTCCATGCCCTTCCCACCAGTGCAGGTGAGGTCTCCCGACTTCAGCTGTTGCTCTGCTCAACCCGGCTCCTTGGTGGCAGTCTGTCTGGGGACTCTCCTTCTCCACCTCTTCCCAACACCTGCCACAGAGGTTGCTGGTGCTGCCTCCTCCTGTCCCCCAGGGATTCAGAGGCACCTTGCCCTGCAGCTGTTGAGGCCCTGGGTCTGGCTCTGCCCTCTGGAGGCTCCGCTCTGGCTCAGGGGTTTAGGGTGCCATCACCATCTTCACCTTCATGCAGTGGGTGGTGCCCTGGAATTGATCTCTGACATCTTGTCCAGTCATGGGTGGCCTTTTCTGGTAGTCAGTACCCATGCATGAGGGTATGTCCACATGTTCCAGATCAAACAAGAGAAGCATCACAGACCTGGTGTACCTGAGATTCAGAAAACCTCGAGGATGCCCAGGACCCCAGGCAGAGAAAGGCCACGTGGGTTTTCCTCCACTCACTATTGAAAATCACACTAAGTGAGAAGAAAGGACCACACACAGAAGGAGAAACCCCAGGAGGATAAGTGGATGGAGCAGAGGCCCCAGTAGATGCGAGGCTGGAGGAGGAGACCAGGAAGTGAAGGAGGCCAATTCCCTCTAGAGTCTGGAAACCTGAGTGGGAGGCTGGGAGCTAGTGTGGGGCTGGGAGCAGATAGCAGAGAGCAGGATGATGTGGCCACGTTGAGCCTCAGAGTTCCAGACCAGTCCAGGAGCCAGGTTCCCAGCCTCAGGGGGGAGCAGATGGCAGAGAGCAAGGACAATGTGGCCATGTTGAGCCTCAGAGTTCTGGACAAGTCCAGGAGCCAGGTTCCCAGCCTCAGGAGGGAGCAGATGGCAGAGAGCAAGGACAATGTGGCCATGTTGAGCCTCAGAGTTCTGGACAAGTCCAGGAGCCAGGTTCCCAGCCTCAGGAGGGAGCAGATGGCAGAGAGCAAGGACAATGTGGCCATGTTGAGCCTCAGAGTTCTGGACAAGTCCAGGAGCCAGGTTCCCAGCCTCAGGGGGGAGCAGATGGCAGAGAGCAAGGACGATGTGGCCACGTTGAGCCTCAGAGTTCTGGACAAGTCCAGGAGCCAGGTTCCCAGCCTCAGGGGGGAGCAGATGGCAGAGAGCAAGGACAATGTGGCCACGTTGAGCCTCAGAGTTCTGGACAAGTCCAGGAGTGGGGTTCCCAGCCTCAGGAGGGAGCAGATGGCAGAGAGCAAGGACAATGTGGCCACGTTGAGCCTCAGAGTTCTGGACAAGTCCAGGAGTGGGGTTCCCAGTCTCAGGGGGGAGCAGATGGCAGAGAGCAAGGACAATGTGGCCATGTTGAGCCTCAGAGTTCTGGACAAGTCCAGGAGTGGGGTTCCCAGCCTCAGGAGGGAGCAGATGGCAGAGAGCAAGGACAATGTGGCCACGTTGAGCCTCAGAGTTCTGGACAAGTCCAGGAGTGGGGTTCCCAGCCTCGGGTGGGAGCAGAGTGGGCTGGGTGAGGGCAGGTGAGACCCCAGCTCTCCTCCTCTGCCATCATGTCCACCCTGACTGCCCAGTGCAGGCCAGGGAGTTGCTCCCTGAGGCTACTTGGCCAAAGACCTGCACAGGGACTTAACATGAGTCATGAATAAACCTGCATGACCTTGAGGGGCCGAGCTTCCTCCAGGACCTGCTCCTCATTTTCTTCCTCTGTGGGGTGGGGTGCTGGCAGAAAGCCACTCACAGCCTTGGCATAGGCCTGGGAGGGTGGCGAGGACCAGGTGGCTTCTGCTGAAGGAAGGGTAGGTGACTGACCTCGGCCACTGCAGTCCAGGGGCCCGCGGGTGCAAGGCCCTGGCCTCTGCTCCACTCACCCTGGGCGCTCTGAGCGTGCTCCTGAGTCGTCATGTCTAAAGCCGCCGGACCCCTCGGCTGACTGGCAACAGCCAAGGGGCGATTTGGAGCTGTGGTAGCGCAGACACCTGGCCCAGGGAAGGAACAGCCCCGTCCTCCACACAGGGGCCAGTCCTGGCAGGACCGGGGGTTGGAGCAGAAGGGTCGATGGGCTGCTGGACCCCAGGGAGACTGACGGACAGGTGGGGACGACTCATGGCTTTGCCACCAACCCACGTGGATTGCAGGCTGTCAGGGGTGACAACCTGGCAGTGTGACCTTAGGGGGGAAAAGGTCTGGGCAGAGAGTCAGTCGAGGACCTCGAGGTGGGATCACCTGGGCCTGGGATGGAACCTAAGTGCAAAGACTGGAGTCCTTCTGAGAGTCCAGGCACACGGCCGAGGCTGGGGACGAGGCAGAGGCCAGGTGGGGACAAGGCAGGTTGGAGTGGTGCGGCCACAAGAGGACAGTGGAAGAGTGTCGCTGGGGGGCACCAGCGTACCACTGGGTCTGCCCCACAGGCTCCTGGGTTAGGCCTCACTCAGCCCAAGGACAGTGAGGCCAGCCTCTAAGGGTGGGCTACAAAGAAGGCTAAGAGAGAAAGATGATGCAGGGAAGCCAGAGAAGGAGTCTCACCCAGCACAGGGTGGCCTGCAGGAGTCAGGGACAGCAGGAGGCCAGTGTGGGTCAGGGGCACGTCCCAGCCTCCAGGCTCACTGGCACAGGGGATGCAAACCAGCCTCCCGTCAGGCCTGGACTGGAGAACATGTGGGGCTGCATGCATGTGTGCATATGCCAGTGTGCACGGTGCGTGCCTTGTGCCCGTGTGTGCCTGTGTGTGCCCGTGTGTGCCCGTGTGTGCTTGTGTGTGCCTGTGTGTGCCTTTGTATACCTGTGTGCACCTGTGTGCACCTGTGTGTGCCTGTGTGCACCTGTGTGTGCCTGTGTGCCTGTGTGTGCCTGTGTGTGCCTGTGTATACCTGTGTGCACCTGTGTGTGCCTTTGTATACCTGTGTGCACCTGTGTGCACCTGTGTGTGCCTGTGCACCTGTGCATGCCTGTGTGCCTGTGGGGGGGAGGCACCTGTGTGCACCTGTGTCCCACCACCAGGGGCTCCTCACCCCCAGCACTGTCAGTTAGGCTGGCAGAGCTGGGACAGGGGTCCCCTCCAGGTTGGGAGTTGTGGCTGAGCCCTGGGCTGCTGCAGAGCCCCTGGCCTGGGCTGGACTAGAAGCCCACCCAGGTGGAGGTGTCCCCAGCAGCAGGGCTCTGCGCCTGCTCAGGTGGGCTTCCTCCTCCTGTAATGCCAAGCAGTGACCAGCAGAGCTGGACCATTGTCCTGGGCACACAGGAACAGGAGGGCACATCAGATTCAGGGCAGCGTCTCAGGCACTGGGCTGACTCCTGGTCATGAGCAGCACCCTGGGCTCCAGGCCTGGTTGGCCCTCCTCCCTGTGGTGGTCAGGGTGCTTCTGGGCAGGCACAGGGGATGGCAGCTGGCCTCCCTCCCTTGCTTGTCCCCTCTGCCCACACAGCTCCCAGTTCCAGCGGCTGGCCCAGTCAGGCCCTGAGCCCAGAGGCCAGGCACCTTCGCCAGCGCACCACTGGGACAGGTGGGGACAAGGCAGGTTGGAGTGGTGCGGCCACAAGAGGACACTGGGAGGCTGGGATGTGGTCATGGGATGCCCCTTCCTGGGTGGGCCCTGCCCTGCCCAGATTCCTGCCAGGAAGAATGGACACGGTGCTGGGTGGGGACAAGGCAGGCTCGCTTCCTCCCTTGTGCCCCAAAGGCCACCGTGACCTTTCAGAGCTGCCTGACCCCAGGACAGAGGAGACCGTTCCAGGGCGACAGAGGGACGGTGTCCGCCAGCAGCGGCAGTGGCGAGAGCCCAGGCGGGGCCCTGGAGCTGGAGGCCCAGGAGGCTGTCACCGGCACCCACCAGACCCACCACCGCCTCGGGCCCAGGCGGGCCTGCCGCAGGTTGCAGAGGAAGGAGGGCTCACTGCCGTCCACGCAGAGACGGAACCAGGGGACGCCCTGCCCCCACGCTCCACCAGCCCCAAGCACAGCAGGAGCAATTCCTCCCAGAAGCCACCAAGCCCCAGAGGCAGGCCGAGAGGCCGGCACCCATCAGACAGGGCGGCCAGCGGAGGACAGGGCCCGTACCCATGGTGAGGGGCCAGGGTGCACTGGAGAGGAGGCAGGTGCCCCTGCTGCCCATCCTGAGCCCCAAGTCTCTGAGACCCTGCGTCTGACTTTGTTCCCTCCCTCTGGGTGAGCCAGGCAGGTGAGCTCGGGGCACAGGTGCTGTGGCGCCCTGTGTGCACCTGTGTCCCCTCTCTGAGGGGACCCTCGTGAGAGCAGTTGCCTCCCCGCCCATGCCACTCCTCACTGCACACGCCACCGCTGAGCAGCAGGACTTCAGCCCTCTGCAGGGCTGGGCAGGGACTCGCCTTCTCTGAGTGGCGGGCTTTGTCAGGGTCCCATATTAGACCATTTGAGCCTCTTTAACAAAATACTTGAGATGGGTAATTTATAAGCAAGAGAAAAGGATTCCTCAGTTCTGGAGGCTGGAGGTCCACAGTCAAGGCTCCAGGCCTCTGAAACCTGTCCCTTGTTGCCTGGTGCCTGGGTCCTGGAGGGACAATCCTGCCCTCATGGCGGAAGGCAGAACTGCGAAAGGCACCAGCTCTCTCTGCGGCCTCCTCATGGAGGGCGCTAAACCATTCCTGAGTTGCTGGAGACCCTTCAAGGGGCCATTGCTCCCTTGAGACCCCCAGGTTCCCAGATGGAGATGAAGCTGCCGGCCAGGAACACGGAGGGCGGCCAGCACGACGCGGGGCCTCCAACTGCTGAAGTGCTTAGGGGACTCCCGATACCACCCTGAAGGTTCTGGAAGTGCTGCAGGTCCAGACACGACTGCACACGCTCCTCCTGACCCTCCACCGTCCTCTCTGGTCTGCTCCTGACTTTGTGACAGCATTCATCTTCAGGCTGGCTTCCTGGGACGCAAGATCAGCCCTCAATCTTTGCCCCATGCCATCAAAAGTGGCACTTTCAACAGCATGTCATTGACTCATGTGGCCTCTGGCACTTGAAATGTGACCAGTCTAAATCGAGACGTGCTGAAAAGTAAAATACACAGCTGATTTTGAGGACAGGATAAAAAAAATGTGTAATATTCGAGTCATAATTTTTAATCAATTATATGTTGCAACGATGATATTTGTGTCATTTCAAGCCACTAGTTTGTTGCAATTAGTTTGGGCAGCAAGAGGAAACTCCTGTGTGTGGGTGAATCCATGAGGGTCACCCAAAAGTGACTCTGGATGCAAGCACATCCAGGTGACCGTAAGGTGGGCTGGGGTCTGAGCCACACAGGGTCTGGTTGGCTGCACGGGCATAAGCACAGGAGCAGGATGACACCAGGAACTTCCGCATGCTTCTAGTCAGAATCTACAAACATTCTCAGGAGTTCCTGGTCCGACACATTTGTTTCAAATTACCCTGGCTAAAAAAAAATGTGGGGCCTGTGGCATGTTAATAGTAGCCTAGGATCAAGATCATTTTAGTTAATACAGTCACTCTGGAATAATACAGTCACAGAGCTGGTCCACGCAGGCGCGAGTCCCCGTCAGCCTGTCTGCAGACAAGCCTTGTCATCGCAAGCCACCATTTGCAAGACATTATGCCAAGCCCTCATTGCCGATCATGTGCAAATGGTTTGCATCTTGTTAAAATCCAATCCCGGTTTGGATTTCTTTCTGCAAAGCCCTTGATGAAGACAAGCCACGTCTGGTTTGCATTGGCTGCTGTCTCTTGCTGAAATCCGCTCCTTCTGTTTGGAGCCGACTTCCCCTCTAACGTCTGCATGGCCGCGCCTCTGAGGGCTGATCACAGGCAGATCTCTGAGTGCTGGCGATGGGGAGCAAGCCCCCACTCCAGGGCGGGAGCCAGGGGCTGGGAGCCCATTGGAATGAGCCTTCCTGCTCCGAGGCAGTGGACATCAGCTCCCAGGAGCCTCTGCCCCTTTGAAGCACCCAGATGAGACAGAGCAAAGAGGCTTTGTGTCAACGCGATCTAAGGGGATGTCGCTTCTGGGGGCTCCAGTCAGTGTGTGGCTTTGTGACGGGCTGGATTCGGATGACCCTTATCACTGAGGAAAGGCCCGGTTTGGGGATTAGTGATTAGGCACACTCTTTAGGAGAGTCTTCGGTGTGTCAGGAAGGGTATGCACACCTTCCTGCAAAGCTGGTCTCCAGGTGACATCTGTGGAGCAGACACACCACTGAGAAGTGGCCAGGGTCTCCAGCCCATGAACAGGTAATGAAATCAGCACTTTGTGAAGCAGTGAGTCTGTCGGCAAGGGAGGCATGCCGGCGTGGTGAGGCCCACGTGGATCCTGCAGGAACCAGCTGGAGATGAGCAGGTGGTCAGTGAAGCTGCGTGGCCTCCCACTGTGGGCCATGTGCCCCTTCCTGGCTGCTGGCTGCTGGCCTTCTCTCAGCTCCAGGGCCAGAAGGCCTCGTCCCTGTGAAAACACCTTGTCTGGCCCTGAGACCCATCTGCGTCTCTTTCCCTTGGGTCTGTGCCACGTTCCTGCTCAAGATTCAGTGGATGGCTGGCAAGTCCAGCCAGGTCTCTGCAGTCCCCAGCGTCCCAACTCCATCAGAATCTCTGCGTGGTTGTAGTCTTTCAGAATAACCAAGAATCATACATCTCTGTCCTTGCTCTATGACAGCCTGAACAACTCAGGAACATTTTCTTTTGTCCTGTCCAAATCAGGGGCTATGAAAGAAAGAAAGAGAGAGAGAGAGAGAGAGGAAGAAAGAGAGAGAGAAAAAAAAAAGAAAGAGAGAGAGAAAAAGAAAGAGAGAGAAAGAGAGAGAGAGAGAGAGAGAGGAAGAAAGAGAGAGAGAAAAAAAAAAGAAAGAGAGAGAGAAAAAGAAAGAGAGAGAAAGAGAGAGAGAGAGAGAGAGAGGAAGAAAGAGAGAGAGAAAAAAAAGAAAGAGAGAGAGAAAAAGAAAGAGAGAGAAAGAGAGAGAGAGAGAGAGAGAGGAAGAAAGAGAGAGAGAAAAAAAAAAAGAAAGAGAGAGAGAAAAAGAAAGAGAGAGAAAGAGAGAGAGAGAGAGAGAGGAAGAAAGAGAGAGAGAGAGAGAGAGAGAGAGAGAGAGAGAGAGAAAGGAAGAAAGAAAGAAAGAGAAAGAAAGAAAAAAGAAAGAAAGAAAGAAAGAAAGAAAGAAAGAAAGAAAGAAAGAAAGAAAGAAAGAAAGAAAGAATAATCAAAGGTCTAGGAGAGGCATTTTCAAGCACCACTTTGTAGCTGCCCAGGTGCTGTGTAGCCTGCTGGCCACATGCCCCATCCCTCGGAGGGGCTCCAGGCCCTGTGCCCACAGGCACGTGAGAAGCCTCCCAGGACCTGGAAGAGAGGCCCCCGTTGGCTTGGTCAGCCCGTGCAAGGGTGTGCCAGGGCTGGCTTCCAGCTCTGTGTCCAGGCAGCTGCACCAGGGTGCCCAGGGGTCTTCCCCAGTAGGCCACAGGTAGGGCAGGGCTCCTGTGCCCACAGAGCACCCTCAGACCAGTAAGAACCCTGCCTCTGCTCCTGGGCAGCACCTGCCTGCCGAAGGGGATGTCGGGTGCGTACGTGATAAGCTTCTCTGTCCACCCCAAAG
This sequence comes from Sciurus carolinensis, assembly GCF_902686445.1. Lineage (NCBI taxonomy): Eukaryota > Metazoa > Chordata > Mammalia > Rodentia > Sciuridae > Sciurus > Sciurus carolinensis. The sequence goes on along the minus strand of NC_062215.1, from coordinate 182,521,247 downwards.
CCAGCAGTGGACATGGGCTGTGACCCCAGGCAGACCAGCGAGTCCTCAGCAGCTCACTAGCAGAGCCCCCTCAAGGACCCACGCGGCATTGCCAGCCTCAGTTTCCCTGTGTGAGGACAGTGGCTGTAGATCCCTGCCCCTCGGGAACGTTAAGAGATGGTGCTCAAAGGGCCACACTCCAGGTCTGGATGGGACCCCGCTCACTGTGCCGGTGAGCTGTCCCATGAAGCCCTGGTGCCCCACCCTCATCAGGGTTAAGTGCAGATTCCCACTTGTGTCCTCCCTACAGGCAGGTTAGACCAACCCGGGACACACGCCACAGGGACAGACCCACAAAACGAGCCTCTGAGAGGCGCTGGGGACACCTGCATCAGTGGGGCCCTGGACAGTAGAGAGACACCAAGGCCGGCGACCTTTCTCTGGGCGTGGCCCCGCCCTCCTGGCTCCTGAGACTCTGCTGCCAATCAGGATGCCCCTCCCTCGTGGGCACGGCAGGACTGGCATGAACCCCTAGGTGAGTGGTCTCCAGATCGGAGGGGACTCAACGGCACACCTCTGCCCCACAGCCCCTGCTGAGGACAGTGGCAGGGCTGTTGTTCAGGCCACCGAATCTGGCCCCAAACAGTGACCAGACCAGGAGGCTGAGCCTTCTGTGCTAACTCAGGGATCGAAGGTGAGAGATGGGAGCCGGCAGGTATCCAGCGGCAGTCTGCGCTGCCGTGGAGGGAAGCCGTGGAGTGTCCAAACCTGATTCTGAATTCAGCAAAACGTGGCCAGACACCAGGGTGCCTCTCGTGGGTTGGCTGGCTCACCCTGAAACAGGCTTGGTAGTGCAGATCCCAGGCAGAACGGGACCTCCCGGGTCTCACCGTCCCCTCCCTGATCCCAGATGACCACTGCAAGGGGGTGGCCCTGCCATCTCCTGCCCAGCAGGGAACCCACTGGCTCTCCCTCTGGGGACAGTAGGGCACACGCTGGCAGGCGCTGCAGGTTCCGGGAGCGGCTTTGACCCTGTGCCCTCGTCCAGCCAGTCCTGCTCCCAGGGCCTCAGCTCACAGGCAGGTCTTGGAAATGGAGTCTGAGCAGAGGAAAATCCAGGACTTCCGGTCCACAAAGCTTCTGGCTGTCCACAGCTTCGTCACAAGCTAAGGGACCTGACCAGTGACAACCAGAGTAAACCCAAGAGCCCAAAGGGTAGAAGTGGCAGACCCTCACCTGGGGGACAGCGGGCTGGGCTAGATGAGGTTCGATTGCAGCTGAGGAAGATGGTCCTGAGAAAGGGCCACCCCCTGAAGAGACAGGAACAGCAAATGGCCAGAGACAGACGGCCCAGTTCGGTTCAACTTGCCACAGCACCTTTCCTTCCATAGTCTCAGTTAAAGCCCACCCAGGGCCCACCCCAGCCATGGTGCTGGACCTGCCTCCCACCCCCAGGAAAGTGGGAAGCCATGGGGCAGGCATCTGTCCACACCAGCATGGCAGAGCTGACGGCAGACAGACAGGCGGTGGACAGACAATGTCTCCAGAGTCAGCGACCCATCTGTGGAGCAGGAGCTGCGGGGAGGAAAGCAGAGAGGACTCCACACGGCAGGGAAAGAGGTGAGAGGACCCTGGAGTCAGGAAGGCTGGCACCAGCCCACAGCACACACCTGTAGACCCTGGGCAGAGCAGACGGAGAAGGGGTTCCTGGAGGAAAGGGGGTTCCAGGAGGAGAAGGGGGTCTGGGAGGAAAGGGGGTTCCAGGAGGAAAAGGGGGTCCTGGAGGAAAGGGGGTTCCAGGAGGAGAAGGGGGTCTGGGAGGAAAGGGGGTTCCAGGAGGAAAAGGGGGTCCTGGAGGAAAGGGGGTTCCAGGAGGAGAAGGGGGTCTGGGAGGAAAGGGGGTTGTGGGACGAAAAGGAGTTCCTGGAGGAAAAGGGGATTCCAAGAGGAAAATGAGGTTCCAGGAGGAAAGGGGGTTCCGGGAGGAAAAGGGGTTCCAGAAGTCCTCGGAGAGTGCCACCTGAGGGCCCCTTGGGGCCGCTGAGAGCGGAAGGAAGGGGTGTCCCTGAGACCATGGAAGGGAGCTGCAGACAGAAACCCAGGTCCGGCTGCAGAGGACACAGCAGACAGCTCCACAGCCCCGCTCTGCCCAGCCCAGCCCTCTGCCCATGCACGGGCCAGAGGTGCTGCGGAGGAGCCTCAGGCTGCCCTCTGGAGGGTGCTGGGAGGGGAGGCTGCGACCCCTGTTCCAAGGGAAGAGAGTCCCCTGCGCAAGGGCCCCAGCGGCCCCAGGCAAGCAGGCCCACTGGCCACTCTGGCGTGTGAGGACTAAGTGGAAGCAACAGGAAGGCCCAGGGTCCCAGGCCTGGGGAGTGTGGGCCCTTGAGGCGGGTGGACGAAGTGCCTCCCTCCAGGGTGCACGGAGCAAGCCCCCTCAGTGGGAGGACAGCTCCAGAATAAAAGCCAGGGTTCTCCACAGGACACAGACCCTCGCCCTACAATTCCGTGTTCAGGAATGTATTGCAAACAGCCCCAGAAGGGAGAAATGCGTCTGAGGCTGAGCTCTGGCCTGTGTCTGAGACCTGGTCAGACAACTCCCCGCAGTACCTGGAATGCACCGAGGCCACCTGCAGGCTGGTGCCGGGCAGGCGTGTGACACAGAAAGATGCTCCAGGCACGCGGCATCGCACACAGCCCAGGGGCCCACGGCCAGGGTCCAGCCGCAAGCAGAGGGAGCAGCTCGGCAACAGCTGCTGACGCCCCCGGGAGGCCTGCGCTTTGCCGGATGTAGATTCAGAAAAGATGTCCTCTCTATTCAGGAAAAGACAAAGCACCGAGGGCCTGAGAAGCCTCTGAAGACTCCCCTCCTGCCCTCCACCCATCTGCAGTGGGATCTGTGACCCCCCCTCACCTGCGGGAGATCCTGGCAGGGGAGGTGGCGAGCCCTCCCCAGAGGAAGCACCACCCCAGGCTGGTGAGGCCAGGAGGCCAGGAGGCCAGGGCTTCTGAGAGGAGGGGAGCTTCCCCTCTGAAGGTAGCTCAGCAGACTCGGGCGGCCGTGGGGAGATGGGAGCCCGTGTCCAGAGGGGACCTGCAGAGCCCGCACCTCAGGGTGAAGGAAGCAGGGGTGAGTCACCGACCGCCTAGCAGGCAGCCGGACTCTGCGCCTCTCCGTCCCGGGTCCCACGGTCCTCCTGGACGCCTAGGAGAGCGTCCCACCGTCAGCCAGCCTTGGGGAGCAGTGCCGTGGGGAAGCAGGGTGCTCCCGCCAGGACGGCAGTGTGCCCGTGACACCCGGCGCGGCTGCCCTGCGGAGGGCTGGCCAGCGAGAGCTGAGCCTGGCACAGAAGGCCAAGAGCAGGCTTCAGGAAGGGGCTGGGAGGGCGGCAGCCACGGCGAGCCTCAGGTTCGCGGGGCCTGGTCCCGAGGCCTCAGGAAGAGCACCAGCCAGCCATGTCTGACCACTGTGAACTCCTGCCCCTCACACACAGGAGGGCCTTGAAGTCAAGCATGGCTGTGGGGACGTCCAGCTCAGATTGTGCTGGAGTGAGTCTGCAGAGCTGCCAGCAGCAGAGCCAAGAACCTCCTGCCCACAGCTCCCCAGGACGGTGAGGACAGCGGGGAACAGCCACCAGCTGGCCTCCCACGCCAGGACGGCCCTTCTTCCCAGCCCGCAACCATCACGAGTCCAGTGAGACCTCAGGCTGGTGGAACCCAGGGGTCCTGCTACAGAGGGAGCCTTCAGCAGGGTCACAGAGCCAGGAGGACCAGCCTCCTCTGCAGGACAGGCTCCCGGGCGCCACTCTGAGCTTATCTTCTTTAAATTTGGGCTTAAAAGTAATCAGAAATTGATTTCTCTTTCTACTTCACGATGCTTGGATTTAAAAGGTATCATTCCAGAACAGCTGAACTTCCAGCTCGGCCAGCCCACCGCTCCCCGAGAACAGGGCTGCCAGGCCCCCGCAGGCGTGTGGCCCCCACAGGCAGGACACACGGGACGCTCTTGCCGGCCCTGGCTCCAGCACGCTCCCGAGCCCCACACCCTCACGAGTGCACTCAGCACTAAGATCTGTGGGCCACTGCCTTCAGAAAAGAGGCCGCAGTGTCAGTATCAGCTGCGCATCTGCGCTCAGCGCCCCGCCCACCAGCGCGTCTGTCCGATGGTCCAGGCGGACACTGGGCACCTGATAGGCAGATGGCTCAGCTCATGGGAGCTTCAGCCTGGGCCTCTACCTGGCTGGGCCTCCACCCAACTGAGCCTCCACGGCTCCACCTTCCTCCTGCACCTCAGTGGGAACTTTGCTGTACTCCAAATGCACGCCCTCCTCCTGCCTGGACACCCCACACCCAGAGCCTCCCCACCAAAAGGTCCTCCCTGTGTCACCAGCCTGAGACTCCAGGATGCCAGCGGTGCGTCATGCCGGCCCTGCGGGCTGGGCGAGCGCTGCCCCTCGACTCACGTGACCCTCGCAGCGACCCAGAGGGTCCCGCAGCCAGTTTGCAAAGGGAAAATGCCATCAGAGAGGCCAGTGACACCCTGAGCCACACAGCTGGAGGGAGGCTGCGCCCAGGCACCACTCCATGCGGGGCCCAGACTGGACTCCAGCGTTCCCCTCGGCTCCAGCCTCGCCCACCTTGGCCTGGCCCCACCCTGGCTCAGGACCTCCAAGGCCTGGGGCTCCCAAGAGCACCCTCCCCTCTTCTGCTAGCCGCCACTCACCTGCGTGGCCAGGGGCCTGACAGAGACACAGCTGACTTGTGATAGCCCCCACTCCACGCCCGCCCCCTCTCCAACCCCGCCCCCGCTCCAACCCCGCCCCCACTCCAGCCCTGGCCCCCTCTCCAGCCCGACCCCCTCTCCAGCCCACCCCCTCTCCACGCCCCGGCCCCCACTCCACGCCCGCCCCCTCTCCAACCCCTGCCCCCCGCTCCAACCCCGCCCCCACTCCAGCCCGGCCCCTCTCCAGCCCCGGCCCCCACTCCACGACCGCCCCCTCTCCAGCCCGACCCCCTCTCCAGCCCAACCCCTCTCCACGCCCCGGCCCCCACTCCAGCCCCGGCCCCCTCTCCAGCCCTGGCCCCCACTCCACACCCGGCCCCCACTCCAGCCTGGTCCGCGCTCCACGCCCAGCACTGGGGACTGCCGGGAACCAGAGTCCACCGGAGAATGGAGACGCTGAACCCCGAAGGCCTGGTCCATCTCGGCCTCTGGTCAGGGCTGTGTCCTGGGCTCATCTCCCCAGACCTGGTGTCCTGGCCACGCACCTGCCCAGGCCTGGAGCTCCGTCACCCCATGGAGTCTCGGGAAGGCTCTCCTGGCCCTGCCACACCGCCCGCTGCTGGCCTGCAGGGGCTCGGCCTCTCTCCTCAAGGAGCTGGGCTTGCGGGCAGCTTGCTGACTCCCACCTGGGCCCTGCACACCTGCCTTCTGGCCTCGCCTTGGGGCAGGCTGGCCACAGCTGCCTCCTGGCTTCTTCACCTCCAGGGCCAGAGGGGCCAGGCCTCTGGACCCCATCAGTTGGACCTGGGGGGTTGGCTGCTGCGGCCTGAAGGTCCATGTCCCCCTCCATGCACAGGGGGAAGCTAATGTCTAGCACAGTGGTAGAGGCAGGGCTGAGAGGTGACTAGGTCCCGAGGCAGAGCCCTCTGCACAAGATTCCTGCCCTAGGAACAGAGGCTGCGGGGAGCGTGTCCGCCCTGCACCTACGTGAGCTGCAGAAGCACCCAGGGCCAGCACCCTGCCCCAAGGTTAGGATCCACGTGCACCGAGCCGCGGGACCAGGCTGACTCACCATTCCACCCGGTGCCGGGGCAGCCTGGACGCTGCAGGTCGGTATCCATCCTAGTGGTAAAGGGAGGAATGAGCAAAGCCTCACTCAGATCTTCACAGCCGCCTCGTGCGCGCAGTAGGCAGCTGAGGGGGTGGTGAGCCCGTGCTGTCCCCGATCCCCTTCTTCAGGATCTAGGCTCAGGGTGTGGGGCCGCTCGGAGAAGGGCCTGGGGGAGCCTCCTTTTCACCAGGAAAGGGTGGGTCCTGCCAAGATCAGGTATCCAGGGGACGTGCCCTCCATGGCTTCAGGCCCTGAACCTCTGCCTGGCAAAGCTGCCCGCCTGTCTGCTCCTGGGGTCCTCGGCCCTCCAGCTTTGCCAGCGTCCTGGGACCCCGAGGTAGGCCAGCATCTCAGTGCCAGGAGCCCACCCCAGGCAGGACCAGCTGTGTCTGGGGGAAGGAGGGCCCTGAAGGACAGATGTGTGACAAGAGGGGCATTGTCCACACTCTGGTCAGACTTCCAGGAGCCCTGGGGTGGGAGCAGCAAGGCAGAACTGGAGGCTCCCAAAATAGCCCAGGGTGCGGCTGGCGGCCGGGGACGGGCAACTGACCTCACTCCGCAAGCATCCCGGGAAGCCCAGCTGTCTGCGGCCGCACCTGCTCAGCCTGAGCCGGAATGCTGCCCTCAATGGGACCGGCAGAGGACAGCCCTGGGCCACCCACACGCAGAGGGCACTGCTTCTCCCGGAGGCCAGAGGGGCCCTCCAGCACCTGGGGCACTGTACCTCTCCCTGCCCGTCCTCCACAGTCCTTGGGTCAGTCTCACCCCTTGATAGGCCCAGCCGCTTGGTCAGCTAGGTGAACTGGAGTGTGGATGGAGAGGCTGTCCACACCTTGGGGTCCCTGGGATTTGTGACTCTCCCTATCCCAGACTGAGGACCACCTGCTCCCCGGAGTAGGGGTCTCTGTGGGCCCTGACGCTGGCTCCGGAGAGACTGACAAATCCTACTAAAATGCAGGGCGAGCGACAGGGCCCACCTCACTCCTGACTGCCATCTCTGTGTCCCACCCAGGCCTCAGCAGCGGGGCCCTGCCTGCACACAGCCCGTGGGAGCATCAAGGCAGTGGCCTCCTGCCCGACGGCCACCGCCACCCTGCCCAGAGCCCTCCACAGCACACGGCCCCCAGGCCCCACCGCCTCAGCCCAGAGGTGAAGCGTGCAGGGTGTGGGCAGGCGTCCGGGCCGCAGGCCCTGCTCCTCGGCGTGGGCTCTGCTGTGGCCACGTCCAGGCCTGGGGCTTCTGCAGGGGGCTGCTCCGGCACCCCTGCAGCCCCAGCCCGGCCATGGTTCGCGGGGATGAGGACCGTCCGGGGCCAAGCCAGGGTGAGGCCAGGGCCACACACAAGCTCTTTCAGGACACGCCCCTCGAGGGGCAGCGGACAATCCCGGCAGCCCGGCCAGATGTCGTGGGCGTGGAGGCCATTGGGTCACACAGGACTTGGCACGAGGAACCTGCGCCGGCTCCATCGGAGCCTCCCTTCCCTCCTGCACAGGCAGGCGGCTCCTCCCGTAGGCAAACACTCTCCAGCACGGAGCCCCAGGGTGCTGGAAAGCAGGATCTGGTTCGGGGGTCTTGGAAGCAGCCTCACGCAGGACAGCCCGGGTGGCCTCCAGACAGAAAGCAGGCAGGAGAGGGCCAGTCCCCTCCCTGGCCATAGCCCTGGATGGGGAGCTGCTACCGTGTCCACCCTAAGAGTGCTGGCTGCACATGTCCAAGGCCGGGGGCCCAGCAGCTTCTCCCCGTCCTGGAATGTCTGACCTCACCTGAGAGTGAGCGGTCAGCCGAGGACCCCAGGGTACCCCGAGTCCGCCACTGCGTTCCTGTTCTCATGATGAGGCAGCCTATGTACCAAAGAGTTCACATGGTGCATGTGAACACGAAATGCCCATCACACAGCTGAGAAAGAGGATGAAGCCATCTTCCAAGCATAGGCGTAGGGCCAAGGGGCGGCCAGCAGGCTCCGAAGGCCTCTTCGAGCTGCTGGAGGAAGGACCGTGTGTGTTCTTACTAACTCCAGGCCCGCCCGGGAAGGGGTGGGGTGCAGCTGCCAGACCCGGGCACACACACTCACACATGCACACGCACAGACGTGCAGCCCGGCCGTCAGACTCCTGGCGGTGGGGACCTGACCCCACCAGCTGGACACCCTCCCAGGGCCTCTCTTGGCTTCATCCCGTGGTCAGGGCCCAGCAGGCCCCAGCACCTGTTCAGGACATCTCTAGACTGACCCCAGGCCAGGACCGCCCAGCGCCATTCCATGGTTCTTGCTGCCCATGGAACCCTGGAGACACAGACCAGTGGGTCCATGTGGGACTCTAACCAGGCCGAGCCGCCCCGGGCCATGGGCCCCAGAGGGCCTGAATGCACTGGCCGCTAGGCTCACAGTTCTCACCCTGGCCACAGGAGCTGGGGCCTCCTTGACTCCTGCCTGAGAGGCAGAGATAAGAGCAAGGCCGCTGACCCCCCCGTGCTGTCCGGCAGGTGTCTAGAGATGGCCAGGCAGAAGCTGCTCCTCCAGCCTTGCCTTCCATCAGGAGGAATGATCCTCCCCAGGCCAGGGACCAGAGAGCCCGCAACCGGCAGGAGAGCAGCCTCAGCACCCCAGAGGAGTGACCCAGCCGGCTCACTGTGGCAGGCTGTCCCTGGGGAAGGCGGGGGGAAGGCAGGCCCGGCGACTGCAAGGATCCAGCTGGGAAATCCCACGCTAGAACTCATGAGCTCCCCTGCCGGGCCCTTGGGGCTCAGGGGGGACCAGCTCTCTAAGCTGGAGGGAGGCCTTCGGGTGGCCACCTCAGCCAGGGCAAGCCTATAGCCACCAGCCCCGCGCTGGCTCAGCCACCCAAGGAGGCCCATCTGCGTCCCTACCCTCAGCTGGACTTCCCGTCCCAGGCTCAGCACACCGAGGGCCACCAGCAATGCCCTCCAGAGGAGTGCCCCCAATAGCTCCTGCAGGGCTCTCTGAAGGACAGCCAGACCCCTGCAGGGCAGCTTGGCCTCCACAGACTCAGCACACCTGGCCATCTGTGCAGGGCAGAGCTGGGTGCCTGCACCTGAGGCAACCCACCCAAGGCCACACAGGCGGGCCCTGCACTATATGTGTGACCCACGGTGTGTGACCCACAGTGCCAGCGCTGAGGCGTGACCAGGCGCCCGCGCTGAGGCGTGACCAGGCGCCAGCGCTGCAGTGTGACCAGGTGCCAGTGCTGCAGTGTGACCAGGTGCCAGCGCTGCAGTGTGACCAGGTGCCAGCACTGAGGCATGACCAGGCGCCAGCGCTGAGGCGTGAACTGCAGCACTGTTTTGCTGAGACTCTTCCACTGGGTCTATGGATCGTGAGGTGCTCAGTGCTGGACAGGTGGGTGACTCAGTTTCCCCAGTACTGTTTCCATTCAAGTTGCTGCAAAGACTTCTGTGGCCCGGGTGGTCTCAGCTCAGGGCACAGCGGGTCCATCAGAGCTGGGGTCAGTGGCCGTGGCCTGGGGATGGACGGACGAGCCCGGCTTCTCTCGGGCTCATGCGGGCGCCCCTCCATCCCCATCCCACTGCTGCTGGCAGCGGGCACCCCTGACTCTGGCTATTGGAGCCCAGCTGCTGGGACCACGTTCCGTGGTCTTGGTGCCGTTTCACACCCGGGCCTCCCCGGACACTGCTGCTGAGCAGGGCGTCCGCACCCTCAGGTGGACCGGGGACATTAAGCCATCTCTCAAAAGGACCTTCCTGCCCTCTCCAGTCCCCGGGGCACTGCCAGCCCCTAGCCTGTGCAGACTGCGGCCGTGGGCACTTCCTGTAGTCCTGACGCCCACCACCCCGCCCACCCCAGCCCAGGCGCGTTGACTTGCAGGGCTGCGGGGGACGTGCGGGTCAGGGCCCACCTGCTCTTCTGTTGGGTGCCTGCTGAGTGATCGGTGGGGGTGCTCGCCCTTTCTGGACCCCAGGCTGTGACCTCGTGAGGACCATCCTTTCTATGGCTGGCCTTCTCTCAGGTCCGCCAGGCGCTCCATTCCTAGCACTTAGCACGTCCTTACTGAACACGTCAGCCTGACCCCAAGTGTTCCTGGCCTCCCCTGGCCTCTGAAGTGACAGAGGGACCTTGGTCCTGTGGCCGTGCCAGGCCAGTAGCTCCCACTGGGCCTGGGCTCCTCCCAGGAGCATGAACAGAGACAAAGCCCTCCTGTGTCTGTTCACAAGGACACTCTGCGAGGCCAACCGTGTCCTCCCTACCCACCTCCCATGCAGCGAGTTTGGATGGTAGCCCATGCGGAACGGTGCTGCCCAGAAAGTGGGAGGCTCAGGGTGGAGGAACAGGGGCCCCCCGAGAGCGGGGTCCAGCCCCCTGCCCAGGAAGGGAAGGGAGAGAGGGGAGGCGAGCAGGGGAAGCCCTCTCCCTGGTCTGCTAGTGGACACACGCAGAGCAGGCCACTCTCCAACAGCATGTAATGAGCTGATTGAGACGCCAGCACAGAGAGCGCTCCGCTGTCCCCACCACCTGCCACCCAGCCCGGCACCCAGGCGTCCGTGGGGACCCTCCCTCCCCGACAGGCAGAGGCCAGGCCTGCATCTGGAAGGACTGAGACTAACAAGGATTCAAAGCTGGATGGGAATCCTAAGGGCGCTGTGAGCCCTTCCTACCAGACCTGCGAGCAAGATCTGGCCTCTCCCAAATCAGACAAAGGCAAGACCCTGGGTGGCCTCCCCCAGGGCAGGGGTGGGGGACACATCTGGTTTGAAGGTGGGGAGGGAGTAGAGACCAGCATGGCACCACGACCACACAGGCAACCCAGAGGCTGGGTACAGCCGTACAGGGAGCCTTCTGTGGAGGGCGGGGAGGGCCAGAACCAGGCGACAGAGGGGAGGCTGGCAGCTGCTTCCCTCTGGAAGGTCAAAGGGAACAAGAGGCAGGGTCCTGCGTCCAGGGACAGGTAGCAGGACCCCTGGAGGGGTGCAGGCAGAACAGCTGGCCCCAGGGAGGGCTCCGACTTCAGGTGGACCTTGGAGGCCTAAGGAGTCCTCATGGCCATCCCAGTACCCTGGGCAGAGTCCCCTAGGACATGGGACGCGCCCAAGCCTGTGGCCCTGCCCAGCCTGAGCCGTACCTGCCTCACAGACTCAGGGCAGCCGAGGCCATGGGGCTGAGAGAACCTCGGGACTGTGCAGGCGGGAGGGTGGTGGACAGCCCAGGGACACCTTGCACATCTGGTGGCCACTCTTGACCAGATAGGACATGACCATCTCCCCAAGCCAGTTTCTTTCATCCAGAAAAATGACCCTTTGGCCAAAAACGTTTTTTTTTAAAGATCTAGAATACTTCTCTAATGACACTAATAAAATTGGGAATACGCATACTTGGTGACGCTTGCCTGTCCTCAACTGTCACACAGCGTGGCAGGCAGCAGCAGCCCTTCCACAGTGTGGGCGGTTTAGAGAACCCACCACAGGGCAGGGCTCACGGGCACCTCCACAAATTCTCAGGAATCTCCATACAAATGAAATCAGACTACGTAGGTTATTGTGTTTCTGACTATTTTCCTAAGCTTCACATGTTTATCACAAAAGTCAGGGTGTGTTTCCTCTGGGGAGCCGGGTTGGGTATGGAAAGGCGCAATGTTCCAGGATGGCCATGTGATTTTCTGTTGGCCCACCATCCCTGAAACGCATTTTTATGATACACCTTAAACGTCTCAGTGTTTAAGGTATGTTTAGAAGCACTCCCCTAAACAGTAGAAATATTAGAAACAAGTTTTGGTGACAAAGTTAAAATTGTAGAAAAAATGAACAATAACTTCAAATAATCAACATGATCAAAGAATAAATTTAAACTAAAATTGAAGTCCCTTAGAAGCAGGAGGCCCAGGAACACTAGGTAAGAAAACGGGAATAAGCAAAGCTGTGTCCAGGAAGAACATCCCTCACACCGCATCTGGTGACCATTTGCTAACAACACAGGTCAAGATGTTGGAATGTGGGGCTGACCCAGGAGAAGCCCAGCCTCAGGGGTGGGGGTGACCCAGGAGGAGCAGAGCCTCAGGGTGGAGGTGACCCAGGAGGAGCAGAGTTTAGGGTGGAGGTGACCCAGGAGGAGCACAGCCTCAGGGTGGAAGTGACCCAGGAGGAGCAGAGCCTCAGGGTGGGGGTGACCCAGGAGGAGCACAGCCTCAGGGTGGAAGTGACCCAGGAGGAGCACAGCCTCAGGGTGGGGGTGACCCAGGAGGAGCACAGTCTCAGGGTGGAGGTGACCAAGGAGGAGCAGAGCCTCAGGGTGGGGGTCACCCAGGAGGAGCAGAGCCTCAGGGTGGGGGTGACCCAGGAGGAGCAGAGCCTCAGGGTGGGGGTGACTCAGGAGGAGCAGAGCTCAGGGTGGAGGTGGCCCAGGAGGAGCAGAGCCTCTGGGTGGAGGTGACCCAGGTGAGCACAGCCTCAGGGTGGGGGTGACCCAGGAGGAGCAGAGCCTCAGGGTGGGGGTGACCCAGGAGGAGCAGAGCCTCAGGGTGGGGGTGACCCAGGAGGAGCAGAGCCTCAGGGTGGAGGTGACCCAGGAGGAGCAGAGTTTTAGGGTGGAGGTGACCCAGGAGGAGCACAGCCTCAGGGTGGAAGTGACCCAGGAGGAGCACAGCCTCAGGGTGGAGGTGACCTGAGAGGAGCAGAGCCTCAGGGTGGGGGTGACCCAGGAGGAGCAGAGTCTCAGGGTGGGGGTGACCCAGGAGGAGCAGAGCCTCTGGGTGGAGGTGACCCAGGTGAGCACAGCCTCAGGGTGGGGGTGACCCAGGAGGAGCAGAGCCTCAGGGTGGGGGTGACCCAGGAGGAGCAGAGCCTCAGGGTGGAGGTGACCCAGGAGGAGCAGAGCCTCAGGGCAGAGGACACACAGGAGGAGCACAGTCTCAGGGTGGGGGTGACCCAGGAGGAGCACAGCCTCAGGGTGGAGGTGACCCAGGAGGAGCCCAGCCTCAGGGTGGGGTGACCCAGGAGGAGCAGAGCCTCAGGGTGGAGGTGACCCAGGAGGAGCACAGCCTCCAGGTGGCACCATGTGAAGTGAGGAGGAAGGGGACCCAGGATCTGGCATCAGAAAGGGATGGCTACACGTCTCAGAGGCCCTGGGAGGTCCCTGGGCAGAGAGTGGCCAGGCTGCCTGAGGTGGGCAAGCACAGGTGGGTGCCAGTGGGCAAGGTTTAGCACACTAGGGCTGAGTGGACGCAGGAAGCAAGGCCGCTGTGCTGGGAGGTGGCCCCACGGACCTCAGCGTGGACAGAGGACTAACGAGGGAGGAGCTGAGGCTAGGGCCACCACGTCCAGGGGAGAAAGGGGCAGAAGCCAGGGAGGCGGACAGACACAGGGCACCTGTGGCCAGGTCTCAGCGAGTGCCTCCGCCACTCACTCCCGTTCTCAGGCCTCTACACCAGAGCTGCACCACCTCCCTGCTGTCCCCGCCCAGCCGGCTGCAGCTGACCCGCCCAACTCTCAGCCCTGGAGCCAAGCCCGCAACACTCAGGCGGCCCTGGGGGGCTGTGGGTTCTGTGCTCAGGACTCCAACAGCCTCCCATAGAAAATGCCGTTGGAAGCCCCCTCTGCAGTGGACAAGTGTGGGCCTTCTTGCTATCACTCCCCGCACAAGACCGTGTCATGATCAGGGCCTGCTTCCGTCCCACGAGAAACTGGGTGGCCCAGGGCTGAGTACACACACAGAGGAACGTGGGGACGCTGCCTACGGACCCCATTTCACACAGGGGCTCAAGCACCATGGCTTAGGACCCTGTGTGGGGAGGGACCTTCACTACTGGATAACAAGGGATCCCAGGGTGTCTTGTGTGTCCTCTTGACAACCCTGGCTGGTGAGGCAGATGTCCAATAAAGGTTTCTGTACAGAATATAGAAAGGGTTTCCACAGTCAGTTTTAGGGATGCACACCTGAAGTCACAACTCCTCAGGAGGCTGCAGGAGAAGGCTCACCTAAATCCAGAGTTAGAGGCCAGACACCAGCTCAAAAATAAAATAAGAATCAAATAAATAAAATGAATTTCTACAAGTCAGTAGACAATTCTTGTTTATTTCTTTTTTAATTTATTTTATTGTAAACAAATGGGATACATGTTGTTCTGTTTGTACATGGAGTAATAGCACACCATTTGCATAATCATACATTTACATAGGGTAATGGCGTTTGATTCATTCTGTGATTGTTTCCTTCCCCCCACCCCTCCCACCCCTCTTTTCTCTTTATACAGTCCCTCCTTCCTCCATTCTTCCCCCCTCCCATCCCCCATTATGTATCATCATCCGCTTATCAGCAAGATCATTCGTCCTTTGGATTTTTGAGATTGACTTATCTCACTTAGCATGATATTCTCCAATTTCATCCATTTGCCTGCAAATGCCATAATTTTATCATTCTTTATGGCTGAGTAATATTTCATTATATATATATATATATATATATCACAGTTTCTTTATCTATTCATCAATTGAAGGGCATCTAGGTTGGTTCCACAGTCTGGCTATTGTGAATTGAGCAGCTATGAACATTGATGTGGCTGTGTCTCTGTAGTATGCTGATTTTAAGTCCTTTGGGTATAGGCCAAGGAGTGGGATAGCTGGGTCAAATGGTGGTTCCATTCCAAAATTTCTAAGGAATCTCCACACTGCTTTCCAGAGTGGCTGCACTAATTTGCAGCCCCACCAGCAATGTATGAGTGTACCTTTTTCCCCACATCCTCTCCAACACCTATTGTTGCTTGTATTCTTGATGATTGCCATTCTAATTGGGGTGAGATGGAATCTTAGTGTAGTTTTCATTTGCATTTCTCTTATTACTAAAGATGGTGAACATTTTTTCATATGTTTGTTGATTGCTTGTAGATCTTTTTCTGTGAAGTGTCTGTTCATATCCTTAGCCCATTTGTTAATTGGGTTATTTGTATTCTTCATGTAGAGTTTTTTGAGTTCTTTATATATTCTGGAAATTAGTGCTCTATCTGAAGTATGAGTGTCAAAGATTTTCTCCCACTCTGTAGGCTCTCTCTTCACATTGCTAATAGTTTCCTTTGCTGAGAGAAAGCTATTTAGTTTGAATCTATCCCAGTTGTTGATTCTTGCTTTTATTTCTTGTGCTATGGGAGTCCTGTTAAGGAAGTCTGATCCTAAGCCAACAAGGTGAAGATTTGGACCTACTTTTTCTTCTATAAGATGCAGGGTCTCTGGTCTGATTTCAAGGTCCTTGATCCAATGTGAGTTGATTTTTGTGCAGGTTGAGAGATAGGGGTTTAGTTTCATTCCGTTGCATATGGATTTCCAGTTTTCCCCAGCACCTTTTGTTGAAAAGTCCATCTTTTCTCCATTGCATATTTTTGGCACCTTTCTCTAGTATGAGAAAATTGTATTTATTTGGGTTTGTGTCCGTGTCCTCTATTCTGTACCATTGATCTACCTGTCTATTGTGGTGCCAATATCATGCCGTTTTTGTTACTATTGCTTTGTAATATAGTTGAAGTTCTGGTATTGCGATACCCCCTGTTTCATTTTTCCTGCTAAGGATTGCTTTAGCTATTCTGGGTTTCTTATTCTTCCAAATGGGTTTCATGATTGTTTGCTCTATTTCTGTAAGGTACATCATTGATTTTAATTAGAATTGCATTGAATCTGTATAGCACATTTGGTAGTATGGCCATTTTGACAATATTAATTCTTCCTATCCAAGAACATGGGCGATATTTCCATCTTCTAAGGTCTTCCTTAATTTCTTTCTTCAATGTTTTGTAGTTTTCATTGTAGAGAACTTTTACCTCTTTTGTTAGATTGATGCCCAAGTATTTTTTTTTTTTTTTTTGAGGCTATTGCGAATGGAATTGTTTTCCTCATTTCCCTTTCAGCTGTTTCGTCGCTTGCATATAAAAATGCTTTAGATTTGTGCGTGTTGATTTTATAGCCTGCTATTTTGCTGAATTCATTGATGAGGTCTAGAAGTTTTCTGGAGGAGTTTTTTTGGATCCTCTAAATATAGAATCATGTCATCAGCAAATAGTGACAGCTTCAGTTCCTCTTTTCCTATTTGAATCCCTTTAACTTCTATAGTTTGCCTAATTGCTCTGGCTAGAGTTTCGAGGACAATGTTGAATAGAAGTGGTGAAAGAGGAAATCTCTGTCTTGTTCCATTTTTGAAGGGAATGGCTACAGTTTTTCTCCTTTAAGAATGATGTTGGCCATGGGCTTAGCATAAATAGCCTTTACAATGTTCAGATATGTTCCTACTATCCCTATTTTTTCTAGTGTTTTGAGCATGAAGGGGTGTTGTATTTTGTTGAATGCTTTTTCTGCGTCAGTTGAAATAACCGTATGATTCTTATCCTTAAGTCTACTGACATGATGGATTACATTTATTGATTTATGAATATTAAACCATCCTTGCATTCTAGGGATGAACCCCACTTGATCGTGGTGCACGATTTTCTTAATATGTTTTTGGATATGGTTTGCTGGTATTTTCTTAAGGATCTTTGCATCTATATTCATCAAGGATATTGGTCTAAAATTTTCTTTCTTGATTTGTCTTTGCCTGGTTTGGGTATGAGGGTGATATTAGCTTCATAGAATGAGTTTGGTAGGGTTCCCTCCTTTTCTACTTCCTGCAATACTTTGAGAAGTATTGGAATGAGTTCTTCTTTGAAGGTCTTGTAGAACTTGGCTGAGAAACCATCTGGTCCTGTGCTTTTCTTGGATGGTAGATTTTTAATGGCTTCTGCTATTTCATTGCTTGATATTGATCTGTTTAAATTGTGTATGTCCTCCTGGTTCAGTTTGGGAGGAGCATATGTCTCTAGAAATTTGTCAATGTCTTCGGTAGTTTCTATTTTGTTGGAATACAGATTTTCAAAGTAGCTTCTCATTATGTTCTCTATCTCAGTGGTGTCTGTTGTGATATTTCCTTTTTCATCATGAATTTTAGTAATTTGAGTTTTCTCTCTCCTTCTCTTTATTAGTGTGGCTAAGGGTTTGTCTATTTTGTTTACTTTCTCAAATAACCAACTTTTTGTTTTGTCAATTTTTTGAATTGTTTCTTTTGTTTCAATTTCATTGATTTCAGCTCTGATTTTAATTATTTCCTTCTTCTACTACTTTTGCTGTTATTCTGTTCTTCTTTTTCTAGGGCTTTGAGCTATAATGTTAGGTCATTTAGTTGTTGACTTTTCATTCTTTTCTGGAATGCGCTCCATGCAATGAATTTTCCTCTTAGTACCGCTTTCATAGTGTCCCAGAGATTTTGATATGTTGTATTGTCATTCTCATTGACCTCTAAGAATTTTTTTATCTCCTCCCTGTTGTTTTCTGTTATCCATGTTTCATTCAATAGCATATTATTTAATCTGCAGGTGTTGGAGTAATTTCTGTTTTTTATCTTGTCATTGATTTCTACTCTCAGTCCATTATGATCTGATAGAACACAAGGCAGTATCTCTATTTTTTTGCATTTCCTAAGGGCAGCTTTGTGGCATAACATATGGTCAATTTTCGAGAAGGTTCCATGTGCTGCTGAGAAGAAAGTGAATCCGCTCGTTGATGGATGGAATATTATATATATGTCTAATAAGTCTAGATTATTGATTGTGTTATTGAGTTCTATGGTTTCTTTGGTTGGTTTTTGTTTGGAAGATCTATCTAGTGGTGACAGCGGTGCGTTAAAGTCACCCAGAATTATTGTGTTGTGGTCTATGTGATTCCTGAAATTGAGAAGGATTTGTTTGATGTACAGGGATGCACCATTGTTTGGGGCATAAATATTTACTATCGTTATGTCTTCCTGATTTATGGTTCCCTTAAGCAGTATGAAATGTCCTTCTTTATCCCTTCTGACTAACTTTGGCTTGAAGTTCACTTTATCTGATATAAGGATGGAAACCCCCGCTTTTTACTGAGTCCATGTGCATGGTAGGTTTTTTCCCATCCTTTCATCTTTAGCCTGTGGATGTCTTTTTCTATAAGATGAGTCTCTTGCAGGCAGCATATTGTTGGGTCTTTCTTTTTAATCCATTCTGCCAGTCTATGCCTTTTGATTGATGAGTTTAGGCCATTAATATTCAGGGTTATTACTGAGATATGATTTGTATTCCCAGTCATTTGGCTTATTTTTGGTTTTTAATTTAGCTTGGTTTCTCCTTTGAGTGGTTTTTCTCTAAGGTAGTTCCTCCCTTTGCTGACCTCCATTGTTGTTTTTCATTTCCTCCTCATGGAATATTTTGTTGAGAACATTCTGTAGCACAGGTTCTCTATTTGTAAATTCTTTTAACTTTTGTTTATCATGGAAAGATTTTATTTCATCTTCAAATCTGAAGGTTAGTTTTGCTGGGTATAGGATTCTTGGTTGGCAACCATGTTCTTTCAGAGATTGAAATATGTTGTTCCAGGCCCTTCTAGCTTTTAGAGTCTGGGTTGACAAGTCGGCTGCTCTCCCTATTGGTCTCCCCCTATATATATTCTGATGCTTTTCTCTCACGGCCTTCAAAATCCTGTCTTTATTTTGAATGTTAGGCATTTTCATTATAAAGTGTCTTGGATCTGTTGTGATTATGTACATTTGGTGTTCTGTAAGCCTCTTGTGATTGATTTTCCATTTCATTCTTCAGGCTTGGGAAATTTTCTGATATTATTTCATTGAATAGGTTGTTCATTCTTTTGGTTTGTATCTCTGTGCCTTCCTCAATCCCAATAATTCTTAAATTTGGTCTTTTCATGATGTCCCATAGTTCTTGGAGATTCTGTTCATGATTTCTTACCGTCTTCTCTGTTTGGGCAACTTTATTTTCAAGATTAAATATTTTTTCTTCGTTGTCTGAGGTTCCGTCTTCCAAGTGGTCTAGTCTTTTGGTGATGCTTTCCATTGAGTTTCTTATTTGGTTTATTGTTTCCTTCATTTCAAGGATTTCCGTGTGTTTTTGGTTTTTTTTGTTTTTTTTTTTTTTTATTTTGAGAATCTCTATCTCTTGTTGAAATGATCTTTTGCTTCCTGCAGGTGCTCTTTCAGCTTATTGGTATTATCATTCATTGCCTGCTTATCTCATCCTTGCTTTGCGAATCATCTTAATCATGTATAATCTGAAGTCCTATTCTGATATTTCTTCTACCATACTGTCATTGGATTCTATTAATATAGAATCTAGATTTGTTTGGATCATTTTCTTCCCTTGTTTTTTCATGTTGTTCATGTATCTTCCCCTCTAGCAGTGCAGATCTGGGGTATTGCAGATTTCCCCCTATAGGCTATAGTGGCCCTATAGGTTTCCAAAACCCTTTCTTTAAGGGGAGATCAATATCAGCAGTGCCCAGTTCAGACACTATGCAATCCTAGACCAAATAGCCCCTATGAGGACAATAACACAATTGTCATAATAAACAGAATGAGTTCAAATATTATCTTCAGGAAAACAAACAGATTTGCAATAAGGTCTGCAGTTTCAAATGGATGATGAAGAGGATGCAGAGGGATGTAGAATGTGGCTGTTAATGGGATAAGAAAAGAATATACAGAAGTTCTAAATAATAGAAAGGGTGAGAGTGTAATCAAAAGAAATTGGGTGTTAGCATGCAAAAAAGGGAGAAAGAGACTCTGAGGGAACAGGTAAACAAAAGGAAAAGAGAGCAAGAAAAGTAAAGAAATAAAAACTTAAAATTTTTCAATAAGGAGAAAAAAGAAAATCTACAGTATAACAGTCATATAGTAATGAAACCTCCCAGTCTTCAGTAGCCTGATGCATGAGAGGGACCTGACAATGAGCTTCAAGCTTCCAGCAGGCGTCTCAGGATGGGATTTGCCCCACCTAAAAATGGGAGCTATGGCTTCCAGGATTATCCAAAATGGCCACTCTGGCTTCCAAATGTGTTGGCAAATGGGGAGCTGCAGCTCAGGGTGTGGACGTGGTCAGCAGGAGATCCTGGAGGTGGGATGCGGTTGGTCAGGCAGGGTTCCTGGAGGTTGGGTGTGTTTGGTGTGGTTGTGGGATCCTGGAGGCTGGGTGCAATCAGTCGGTCTGGGGTCCTGGTGATAGGGCGCAGTCAGTTGGTCTGGGGGTCCTGGCGGCAGGGAGCAGTCAGTCGATGTGAGGGCCCCAGAGGCAGGGAGTGTTTGGTCGGGCTGAGGGATCCTGGAGACGGGGCTCAGTCAGTCCGGCCATAGGGGTCCTACGGGACCTGGCTGTTGTCTCAAAATGGCGGCAGCCACGTGTAATCAAACCTGCAGGTACTGTGACAGAGAACTTCCAGGCAACAGCAGGCAGCTGGTGCTCCACTGGTGGTCGGCGATCAGTTTGTTGACTGTTGTCAGATGATCGGGAGGTGAACCTCCTGTGTTGGGTGATGGATAGGTGTAAGGCAGGTGATGGACAGGCGAGAGGCAGGCAAATGGCGGATGATAGGCGCCTGACAATGAGCAATCTGCACTCAAAAAGGCGTCGATATGCTGGCAGACTTCAGGTGATCACAGCAGACAAATGGGGTAAACAGCAGGGGATTGATAAGCAGCAAAAACTGCCTCACCAAGAAACAGATATCCTCTGCTTGAAACAGGAGTTACGGAGGGACAAGGAATACAGCCTCCCTCTAGTCTGCCATCTTGGATCCTCGACAATTCTTGTTTTAAATCGGCAAAAGATTTGAAAAGGCATTCACAAAATGGTCAACAAGTGGGAACAGGGGGCTTGACAACATCGGTCACCCTGAAATGCAAACTTGAGGTCTGTGTGACCACCGTGCGGCAAGGACCTCAGAGCTGGTGTGGGGAGGAGACTCGTGCTCAGGGAGTGTGAAGTGACACCAGAAGTTCAGAGCGCTGTCTGCCTTGTCTCCCAACAGAATCAACTGCGTCCGCCACAGACCCGTGATGAGGGCCGAGCCTGACCTGCGCAGAACTCGCGTGCACAGCGGGGGCTGGCCGGCAGGACCATCCTGAGCAGCCATGAGTCTGCAGAACTGAATGGAGCCATGGCATCCTGCCCAGAGGGTCTGGAGGACCCTCGCGAGCAACTTGAGCAAGAGCAGCCAGACACAAACTGTCCCTGCTGCCTGCTTCGCATATGTGAAGGTCACGTGTGGGATCACAGCGGAAGCGGCCGAGACTCGGGAGGCTGAGGCAGGAGGATTGCAAGTCCGAGGCCAGCCTCAGCAACTTAGCCAGCCCCATCTCAAATTTTGTGATTTTTTTTTTTTAAGTGCTGGTGTGCAACTCAGTGTTAGAGTAGCCTTGGGTTTAATCCCGGTTCCACAGGCACGAGCGTGGAGTAGGCAGCGAAGCCCTCTACCTTTGTCAGGACGGGCGTTCAGAGCGTGTTCTCTCTTTTAATACACATTTGCCATTGAGACCTCTTCTGTATGCATGTTTTCCTTCAATACAAAACTTACTGAGAACAATGAGCCCATGGAAACGCATGTGCAGCTCTGGAATTTTAGTGGCCGTGCCTGCTGCAAGCTCTGCTGCATCCTGTGGCAGACGGTAAGAGATGGGCCCAGCAAAGACGTGCTGCCAGCCAGAGGGCCGCCCACCACTCAGAAGTCCCTCCAGCCCGTGAGCCGCACACACCAGTTCCCCAGAGAGAAGAGAATCAGAGGGCTCAGGAGACTTCTGACTTGTACAGTTTTTACCCCCAAGAAGTTAGATACTGAAAGTGAACTCTGTTCTCCGAGGATGACTCCATCCTCCGGCTCCAGCCCTGGTGCACACAAAGGTGAATCCCGGTTCACATCTGTCTGTCTCCCACACCAGGTCCCGCGGGGTCACACCGGTTGCTGGCCCTCTGAGGCTCCCAAGGGGAGCTCCCAGCCAGAGAGCCATAGGGTTCTTCCAGAGGGGACACGGTTGGGTGGGACGGGGAGGCGGAACCAGGCAGGAGGCCGAGAAGCAGGAGGCCGGCAGTGGAGCACAGAGCCTGCGGCCTGTGGCCAAGGGCCCGTGGCGCTCCCAGGCTCTGTCTCCAGCCTCTCCCTGCACCAGGCTGGGCCCCTGGCAGCACACCTCCCAGCTCCCCCCTCACGTCAAACTTCTATGTGATGCCGAACAGTCGCCCCTCCTGCCCCCCGGGAGCCCCCAGGCCCAGGCCCCAGGCCCCTGCTGTTGTCTCTGCCCTCCGCACGCTAGCCACCCACACTTCCTGCCATCCAATCCTGGGCCACAGGGCTGCCAGGGTCAGGGCGCAGGGGTCAGCCTGGCCTGAATGAGCCCAGGCCTGGGACGCGCCCAAGTGGCAGGTCCTGGGGATCAGGGACTCCTCCCCAACCCTAGCAGGCCACACACGGCTCCCCCTTTCACTCTTCCTGCTTGCCTATGTCTCCTCAGCTGTGGGTCCCCGAGGCGACCTTTGTCAGCCAGTCAGGGCTGGCCCCTCACAGTACTCACGGGACATTTCCCAAATGAGTGGACACAGGACGGGACAGTGGAGGCATAAGAAATGACCCAGGGCACGTGGTGCCGTCTTGCCCCCCAGACCGTCCTGCGGCAGTGCTGGGCTCGGCAGACAGCCTCGGGGGCCTCCGGAGGCGGTGCCGTGGACCACCAGGCCCCTGTGTCTGGAGCCCATCGCAGGCTGCCCTGTGCTGCGCTCATGGGCAGGTCTCCAAGTCCTCCATAGCAGCCCCTGCTCCCTGCGCACAGGCCAAGCAAGGACCCCAGCTCTCCACAGTGGCCTGGAGGCCTCAGGCCAAGCCCAGCTTGTGGGGGGTCAGCACTCTCCAGGAGCTACCAGCAAATCAAGGTCCCCAGGGCACAGGGCAATGGTGCCCGTGGGCTCGCTCCTCAGACGCAGCAGCCTCCTCCCACCCCCGGCTGCAGGCCGCCCTCCCTCCAGCTCCAGCGTGGAATGGGGGCAGGCTGTTCTGGGGCGTGTGGCTCCCTCTCCTGGCTGGGCGGAGGGGTGAGGAGCGCGTGTGCGGGTGGGTGCGGGACCACCAACTCAGGGGAGCAGGGCCCACCCACAGCATCTTCTAGTCTGTCGTGTAAACACCACGGGGGATGCAACACGCAAGGTCGCCGTGGACAGCCGCGAGCAGCACGCAGCTGGCACTCAGGAGGCACTGGGCCATGCAGCTGTTGGCCAAGGTCAGGGACAAGTCATCTGCTGAACACCCCCCACGGGCAGGGACCCGCCCCTGGCCCCACTGCAAGGGGCTCTGGTGTCATCTGAAGAGCAGGTGGCTGCAGAGACCTGGCCACACCTTCCACCAGGGTCTCTGCAGCTGTGTGTGTCAGGGCCATCAGCCGCCGAGCCCTGCAACTCCTCTCGGCTCTGCCTCCGGCCCTCTGCCAGCCGTGCCCCACATGCGGCAGCGGGGACCGTCAGGCACTTCCTG
Organism: Sciurus carolinensis; assembly: GCF_902686445.1. Taxonomy (NCBI): domain Eukaryota; kingdom Metazoa; phylum Chordata; class Mammalia; order Rodentia; family Sciuridae; genus Sciurus; species Sciurus carolinensis. Next base: position 182,498,123 of record NC_062215.1, on the reverse strand, counting down.
GTGTAGGTGAGGACAGGACGCACAGCGGGCTGGGCTCAGGTCTGCCTGTCTTTGCTGCCTGAGCGTATGGACTGCAAACCTAGAAGGGACCAGGCAACCCAGAGGGGTCCCCGCCAATGCCCTGGCCAGAGCTGGGAAGGCTATGAGGGCCTGAGGAAGCAGACAGGAGTGGGAGACAGAGAGCGACTCAGGGGCTCCAGGGACCCTCACCCTACCCAGGAGTCCACCACGAGCACGAGAGCCACCTGCTGGGACTGACCGGTTCAGCCCAGTCGTGCAGATGAACGGGACACTGCGGGGCTTCTGCCACATGCTGCTGGTGACAGTCCCCGCTCAGAGTCAAGGAGAAGGCCGCAGACTCCACCCTGAGCTCAGAAGTGGCCAAAGAGCCCTTGGAAGGGTCGCAAGGGCATCTCTGGACACAGTCACCTCCATTATCTCATCAGGCCCAGCGCAGGAAGCCAGGCGCAGAGACCATGCCCCGGAGCGCTGCACGGGATGTCCCCAGAGGCAGAAGTGGATTGCTGGGCGCCCAGGACTCCAGAGGGGGACTGAGGGACCGACAGGACCCGGGGTGTCTTGGGGCAGTGAAATGTTCTGGCTTTAGGGGTGGTGGCTTCTGGCTCTGCAGCCATCTTAGCAGGCCGCTGACCCTGCACTGAGCTGCGCACCTCACTAGACTGCCACATACCTGTGCCATCGCCACAGCCACTCCCTGCCACAGCCTGGGGAGGAGGTGGCTCCAGCCACGGGGGGCTGTGGGCTCCCCCGAGCCCTCCGTGCTCCAGCATCCTCTGCAGAATGAGCTGGGAAAGAGTTTGAAAGGAACAATGGTGGAGATCCTCGGCCTCCAACCTGGAGCCCAGCGGCACAGGAATCCTAGCTGCTTCTCGGCTGATTGTCTTCCTTGGTCCCTAATCACTGCTCTGCTCTTTGCGTGTGTAATTCCACAACACACACACAAAGGAGTTTGCGAGCATGGGGCTTAACAGTGCCTCGCGCCCCTGGCGATGACCGTGCACTTCCTGTGCAGCTCTGCCACCCCCAGAATGGCAGACCACTGAGGCCACAGACGCACATGGCCTCAGCCGCTGGACCACGTCCTGACGGTGGCCGTTCACCCCTACGTCACCAGCCTCTGCGTCTTGAGCCGTCAGGCGTGAGCGCGTGAAACAGCTGGGTGGCCACCGGCAAAGCCCCAGCCTGCTCCTGAGGGCCTGCCTCAGCTTCCACACCGAGTCACGATGTCCCCGTCCCCGGGCCCTGCCTGGAGCTGGGAGGGGCCCCTCGAGTCTCAGCAGAGCCCTTCAGCCTGAGGCAGCCCCTCCCGTTGTCTGCGGGCAGGGTCCAGGCCGTAGCGGGGGCAGGAGCCTAGAGAGGGCTCAGGGGCCTCCGGGCTCTCCTGCAGCCGCCGGGGCCCTGGACACGGGGCCCATCCTACAGGCACAGGAGGAGCCTGTCAGTCAGGGAAGACAGGCCAGGGAAGAATGTGGCAGGCGGGGCTCGAGGGTCTGAGGACCCAGCAGGGGCCCTGCCTTGTCACTGGGCCCCTCCCAGCCGCGGCTGCCTGGCCGCCCCTGGCTGACCTCCCCTGGGAGCCCTCTCTTCCAGTCCCTAGGCAGGGCCCTCCCCAGGGTCCACATCAGGAGGAAGTCCAGGTCCAAGGATAGCCAGACCTGCGGGCCTTCTCTGCAGACCGAACCCCAACTAAGGACCAACAACAGAAAGACGGTTTGGCCTCCTCAGCACACGACAGGGAAACCGAGGTTCACAGACACCGCCCGCCTGGAGTGCCCAGTGGTACTTCAGAGCTAGAATTTGGACTCAAGGGTACCATTGGCCAGCCCAGCTGAGCAAGGTGTCCGGAAGGGACCCAGCGGAGCCTCTGAAGAGCAAACCAGGTGTTCACCATGTGATGGGCAGCGGAAAGAGTGTGGGTACAGGGAAGAGAGGCAAGGCCCTGAGGACCCCGAGAGGCCACAAGACCTCGGGTTGCAAGGAGGGACGTCAGGAGGTCAGCCTTACTGGCTGGTCACCAACAATCCGACTGGGCTCTGTCCTGAGGGTGACCCAGGCGCAGGACACACCCCACCGACGTGTGGGGAGGGCAGGGACCCGAGCAGACTGGGGAGTGGAGGGTGGGAGGACCCTGGGCTTGCCTGGTTTCCAGCCGGGGCAGCCAGACACAGGAAGCTCGGGGTGTGGGCTCCAGGGGTCTCAAGACCCCTAGGGGGTGTTGGGGAGGGATTCCAAAAGTCACTGGGCGTGTGGAGCTGGCAGGAGGGTCAGGGGTGGGCGTCCTCAGCACCAGGCTGACCCCAAGGCAGGTGAACCGGGAGGAACCAAGCACAACCTGGGGCTAGGCCAGGCCAGCTGCAGGCCAAGGGCAGTGGGATCACAGTGTCCTCTGCCTGCACAGCCTGCTCAGAAACGGGACCCCTCTGTCTTCCAGGAGCTGGCAGCCCCACTAGCCTGGGTCAGCCTGCTGCCCAGCCTGGCTGGCCATGTGCACAGAAAGGAAGGGATCCTGTTTCCATGTGGAGACAGGCCCAGAGGCGGGTGCTGGCCTGCAGGCTGGTGTTGGGGAGCCGGTGCGTGTGTGCTGGCAGGGGATCCCCGGCCCATCTGGGTCTCTGCGATCCGGAGCTGTGGCCTCAAGCTAGATGGAGGAGCTGGCGCCCGAGAAGCCCCCACAGTCCATCCAGGCCAGGGCCAGCCTCACGCAGCGGAAGGAGCCCACAGAGCCAGGGAGCCTCCCGGGAAGTGAACTGATCTCCTTCCAGGGTCCGAGGCCAAGCACTGAGGGGCCTTCTGGAAGCTGGTGTCTGACTTCAGAGGTTCCGGGAAGCACTCATGCCATGTCCATCCAGGCCTTTGTGGACGTCTAGTCAGAGGCCACTTGGGGGTCACCAGCAGCCTGAGGCAGTGTCTACACACAGAGCCAAGTGGGCAATGCTCAGTCACAAGCCACGTGTCCTGAAGCCCCAGGAGGAAGTCCATGTCCACAGCCAGAACGCGCTTCGTCGTGACGTTGGCTCTTGGACGGCAGCAGACCTGGACGCAGCGCGCAGCCCAAGAGTCACCGAGTGGAGGTCGCCCACCTGCCTTCCCTCAGGGAGCTGCCCCCTGAGGTCGCAGGGCCACACAGCACAAAAAGTGAGCTCCTGGGTGAAGCCCCCACCACCAATCTGTGCTGCACTGTGGACAGGCCCCGTGGCCTCTGTGGTGCTGTGCCCTGGGGTTGCCCACGTCTGGGGCTCCCAGCTTCCGGTTTCCTCTGGAATCCATGCCAACAGTCTCTTGGCCACTTAGCCACGGCTAAGACAGTGGTCTCGCTTCTCCCCACAGACAACTGCATAGATGTGGGGACACAGAGGACCATGTCGTCCACTCCTGATGAGCTATGTGACAGAAAAGGAGGGAGGACACAGAAGGGCCGGGTGGGAACCCTGGTGGGGACATTAGAGCTGGGACCCCGGAACCAAGGAGGATGAGCTTCATGGTCACCGAGAGGCAAGAACTGTTCCCAGGGCCAACTCGGGCAGGTGAGTGGCGGCTGCCCTCTCTGGCCAGGTCACACAGGATCCTGAGCAGCCTCCCGCCTAGCCCCTCTGCCTGCCTCCTAAACCAGGCAGATGACCCCTCCCACCTGCACCTGTGACCACACCTGCCCCGAGGTCAGCAGGAGCTCCCTGCTCCAGGGCCCAGGCCAGAAGCCTGAGCACGTCTCAGGGACTCCTCCTAACTCCCTCCCTGCTTCCTCCTTCCTTCCTTCCTTCCTTCCTTCCTTCCTTCCTTCCTTCCTTCCTTCCTTCTTTCCTTCCTTCCTTCCTTCTTTTTTCTTCACTGTCAAACAATAGATTTTAATTGATAGTTAAAAAATTCTCCACTCTAAACAGCAAAGTATTCATTACTTTTACCCACATTTTTAATTGGTGCCTTGGAGGCAAGGTAAGCATGGATTTGATGTCACCCAGTCTCAGGTGCACGCCACGTGACAATGTAACTATGCACGTCACTCCCCAGCACGTCCCCCCCCCACCTCCCGACCCTGGTCCCTTTCCTCTGCTGATCTCCCCTGGATCAGCACACACCTCTCTTTTCCGTTTTCCTCTCTAGCTTCTGCATATGAGAGAAAACATACGACTCCTGACCTGAGTTTGGCTTATTTCACTTAACGTAATGGTCTCCAGCTCCATCCATTTTCCTGAAAGTGACTTAGTTCCATTCTTCTTTATGGCCCCACAGAGCTCCCTTGTGTACATACGCCACGTTTTCTTACCCACTCATCCACTGACGGACGCCTAGGCTGTTCCGTAGCTTGGCTGCTGTGACCTGTGCTGCTGCAGACACGGGTGCCTGTCTCACTGTAGAGCTGACTTCCGTCGTCGGGATGAGTGCTGAGTGGTGCAGCGGGTCACGTGGTTCTTCCACGCCTCGTCCTTTGGGGGATCTCCCTCCCGATCTCCACAGCGGGGGTACTAATTTACAGTCCCGCCAACGGTGTAAGAGCGCCCTTTTCCCCACGTCCTCTGCGGCACTGGTTATTGTTTGTACCTTGGTGACGGCCATGCGGGCTGCCGTGAGGTGAAATCTGGGGGAAGTTTTGATTTGCATCTCCTTAATTGCTAACAATGTTGAACATTTTTTCATACATTTGTTGGCCACTTGCGTTTCTTCCTTTAAGAGTCTATTTAATTCATTGGCGCATTTGTTAATTAGGTGTTTTATTTTTTTATATTGTACATATTAATCCTTTATCAGAAGAGTAGCTATCAGAGATTTTCTCCATTCTGTGGGTTCTCTCTTCACCTTCCTGTTGTTTCCCTTGCTGTACAGAAGCTTTTTAATTTGATGCTATATCATTTATCACTAGCAAGTTGTTGCCTTTACCTAAAAGCTGAAGTTTCGATCCTACATTTTCCTCTTGGAATTGCGTAGTTCCTGGTCTAATTCTGAGGTCTTTGATCTGCTTGGAGTGGATTTGGGGGCAGGGTGAGAGAGGAGGGTCCAGTTTCATTTTTGCACCTGAGGAAAACCAGTCTTGCCAGCACCATTTGTTAAAGTCTGTCTTTTCTCCGTGCATGGTTCTGGCAGCCCTGCGGGTCTTGTGGGCTGTCTCTGCCTCCTCTGTACCACTGTCTGCCGTGCCAAGCCCTTTTGGTTGCTGGACCTCTGTGGTGTAACCTGAAGTCAGGTCTTGTGAGGCCTCCAGCACTAAGCCTCTCGCCTCAGGACTGCTTTGGCTGCGTGGGGTCTTTTACTTTTCCAGCGAACTCTAGGACTGTGTTTTCTAGTTCTGTGAAGAACGACATTAGTATTTTGATGGGGATTGCAGTGAATCTGCATATTGCTTTTTTTGAGAGGGAAGAGTACCGGGATTGAACTCAGGGGCACTGGAACACTGAGTCACATCCCACCCCTGTTTTGTATTTTATTTAGGGACAGTGTCTCCCTGAGTTGCTTAGTACCTTGCTTTTGCTGAGGCTGGCTTTGAACTCACTATCCGCCTGCCTCAGCCTCCTAAACAGCTGGGATTATAGGCGTGCACCACCACACCCAGCTGTATATCGCTTTTATAGCATGGCCATTTAAACAGTATTAATTCTGCCTATCCATGAGCATGGGAGGTCTTTCCATCTTCTGAGGTCCTCTTCAATTTCTTTCTTCAATGTTCTATAGTTTTCATTGTAGAGGTCTTTCACCTCCTTGGTTAGATTTATTCCTAGGTATTTTATTTTACTTTTTGAGGCTATCATGAACGGAAGTGTTTTCCTGACTTCTTTCTCAGCACATTCACTGTTGGTATACAGGAAAGCTATTGATTTTTGTATGTTGATTTTGTAACCTGCTACTTTGCCAAATTTGTCTATTAGCTCTAGCAGTCTTTGGGGGAGTTTTTTGGATCTTCTAGGTGTAGAATCACGTCATCTGCAAGCAGAGACCTTCCGACTTCTTCCTTTCTTGTTTTTACCCCTTTGGTTTCCTTCTCTGGCTCTGGCTAGGATTTCTAGCACTACACTAATAAGAGTGCTGAGAGTGAGCATCCTCGTCTTGGCCCAGGTCACTTTCCAGGTGGCTGGGTCACCTCTTCCTGCTGGTGGGCTCACACCCCAGCTCTCATAGCTCAGGTGGTGTTACTGCAGGACCCCGTGCAAGTCCGCTGGGTGGGAGCCTGGATCCCCTCCAGCCCCCACGGTGCTCCCCAGCAGGGCTCCCAGAGATGGTGTGGTCTCTGGGCTTCCCTCTGGCTCCAGGCTGGGCCCTGGGCTCAGGCTGCTTATGGGGCTCCTCACTGCCCTGGTCAGCCCCACACCACCCTCAGGAAAGCTGGGCACACCTGAGGGACTTGGGCACAGCCAGCAGACAGTGCAGCATGCATCTGCTTGGCTCCTTGAGCCGCACTGCCATCGTCCTGGCCTGAGGCCCCGTCCTGACCACTCAGGAGGCGAGCACCCCACGGCCAGGCGCTCCAGGGACCAGCCAGGCAGCAGGCCTGGGACACCCTTAGGGAACACTAGCCGGCCCGAGGGGAGAAAGGCACCAGAGTGGGTTTGGGGAGTGTGTGCACGAGGTTGCACAGGGAGGAGCAAGGACTTCGGTCTGAAGCACAGGGCATGGAAGGGTCCGGGTGGGGTCCCCCGAGGTCATGGACGTCATACCGGGGAACTGTCGGTCAGAGATGAAGGGGAGATCAGAGACCTGGATGTCAGCCCTGAGGCAGCAGCCCAGGGTCCCAGGGTCCCAGGGGACCCATCTCCTCTGTGCCCAGGGTGGAGGATGCTCTGCACCAGAGGACTAAGCGGGGCAGGCCCAGGCAGCCAGCAGGCGGACCCCCACCCTGAGGAGCAGGTGTGCGGGTCAGTGTGTGGCTCGGGTCTGCTCGGGTCTCTGCCGGCTGGGCCTGGGCGGATCTGCACGCCTGCTGACCGAGCAATGGCAGAGCATTTTCCCAGCTCTGTGCCACTGCAGCTGATGCAGGGCCTCCTGGGCGGAGGGCCACATCCCCAGAAGCCAACCCTGTTTCCTGATGCTTTCTAACTGCCGCTGAATCACTTTCAGAAGAAACATACATCTGGAAACGGAAACTGAATCTGCCTGTTAGGAGAGTCCAGGCAGTGGGCGTTGACAGCCTGGGCCCAGGGAAGGACTGCTCCAGGGAGACCACTGTCCTCAGGGACTCCTGGCTCAGCATGGTTCCCATGAGGAGGTCCAGGTGTACAAGCCCAGCGAGGCCGCCCAGCGAGGCCCGCCCATCTGCACCGCCCCCCAGGCCTGCCCCTGCAGTGCCCAGAGGCACACCCCTTTCAACCAGGGTGAGACAGCTGCCTTGACCTCATAAGAGGAGGCCAGAACACAGGTCCCCCAGTGCCGGCACATCAACAGAGCCAGGGAATTGGCAGTCACTCAGCCCAGTGGGCCAGTTCTGCAGGAAACGCAGGAATGCTTTCAAACAGCCCCAACCACCTTGATCTCCCACCTGATCCTCCAGCCCAGGCCTCCCACATCCTACCCCAAGCCCCTACCCCATGGCTGTTCCTCCTAACTACTGCCTCAGGGGTGCTGAGCTCCAAGAACCTGCTCCCATGCCTGGGGGCCTTGAGCTCTGAGGACCCTCCAAATGCCTGGGGGCCATGAGCACTGAGGACCCTCCTCATGCCTGGGGACCGTGAGCTCTGAGGACCTTACTCATATCCCAGGGCCGTGAGCTCTGAGGACCCTCCTCATACCTCAGGGCTGTGAGCTCTGAGGACCCTCCTCATACCCCAGGGCTGTGAGCTCTGAGGACCCTCCTCATGCCTGGGGGCTGTGAGCTCTGAGGACCCTCCTCATGCCTGGGGGCTGTCCGCTCTGAGGACCCTCCTCATACCTCAGGGCTGTGAGCTCTGAGGACCCTCCTCATACCCCAGGGCTGTGAGCTCTGAGGACCCTCCTCATGCCTGGGGGCTGTCCGCTCTGAGGACCCTACTCATACCCCAGGGCTGTGAGCTCTGAGGACCCTACTCATCCCCCAGTGCCGTGAGCTCTGAGGACCCTCCTCAAGCCTGGGGGCCGTGAACTCTGAGAGTCTCTCCGCTAGGGCTGAACCTGGCCAGGGGAACATGACTTCCTGAAGGTCCAGCACCAGCTCTCCTCTCAGCGTCCACTAAGAGCAGGGCCTCTGGCGGCAGGCAGCTCCAGGGGAGTGCAGCATGGCCTGGAGCCCTGGATGGGCCCTGGGCCTGCGCTGGCTGAGCCTGGAAAGTGTCCCCACCCACGGCGCCCGTCTCTCTAAGGTTGGCAGTGCTGGGCTCCTGAGCACGTGGGCCCGGGAGGTGCTGCCTGCGCTCCGACCCTCCTCACCACCCTGAGAATCACAAAACCAAGCCGGGGAGACTGGTGATGTGTCATCATGGGCCTGACGCACTTCCTTGTTCTGATTATCACAAAAATACGGGAAACGCACTTACAAATAGTATGAATTGCAGAGAAAAAGATGACAGCCCCAGAAATTGCATCAACAAAACCCGAAGTACCTGCAATGCTTCTGATTAACCAGGTGGGACGGTTTGCAGCCCACAGGCTGGCGCGCCTCACCCGGCCTGTCTGCTCCTGTTGTGGCACCACGGTCACTGGGGCGCCCATCATCTTCTTCCTGACCCTAAGGGTGTCCACGGAGTGGGCCGTGAGCCGTGGTCCTCCTGCCAGCTGCAGTGGCCCCTCCGGTCTGCCCGGTGTCTTCTGCCACTCGGAAGGCTCCTGAATCTGACACCCTGGGCACCCTGGCCCCTTGCTTCACTTCAATACTTTCCTGCTGTCCTTTGGAAGTTCAAACTGCTGTCCTCCACCATGTCACTAGGACACAAGCAGACAACAAGACCCATGAAAAGGACGTGGCCCCAGTCTCCTAGGACAGCCCGGCCTGATGAGGCTGACCCTGTCCAAGGTCAGCCCAAGGAGGCCCATCCAGGTGCCCATAGCAGGCCCCCATTCTCCCTCTTAGCACCAGGCTTGCACCACCCAGGCCTGGGGACAGCTGGGGACCCCTGCTCTGCTTCCTGAGGGGCCAGGTGCTCCCTGCCCCATCTTCCACACCCGCTCAGAGAAATTTCTCCCAAAAGCGCTGTGTGGGGACTTGTGGCAGTGTTGGGATGTGGACCCCCCAGTCCCCTCGCAACCCAGCATGGGGCCCCCACAAGCTAGCTGATGGATTTCCGTAGAACCGGCCAGAGTCAAGGAGCTGCGCCCATGGCAGGCAGCCCTCACCAGTGGCTGGTAGACGTGGGTGTGAACGGGGTGCAGCTCCTTTTAGGATGAACTGCCCTGGAACGGAGAAGGGGCAGGAAGCTGTGGGAAACCCTGGGGCTGCTCCTGGACTGACCTCTCTGCCCACCGCCTCCTGCCGCCCAGATGCTGGCCCCAGGGATGCAGGGAGCCTCCTGGACCCCAGCCCTGCAGGCTGCACCTCTCCTCGGCTGTGGCTTTTTTCATTTCTGTGTGCACTTGACTTCCTAGTCCACTCCACCAACCAAAGGCTCCGGGAGCGGCTTCCCAGGCTCCGCCTGGCCTGGCGGTCCTGCCAGGAGAGGATTCTGCAGGGGGAGGGGCTGAGAAGCCCTCCACTCGCTCTGCCCACTTCTCAGCAGGCTGCTGTCCATGCTGCACCCTGTGGGCAGGGATCCTTCCTGCTATCCCTGGTCCTTCCACAAAGCCCCAGCCCAGCCTGGCCCCTGGGACTGGCTCCTGCATAAAAGGGAGGAGACAGAAGCAGCAGGTGGTATTCCCAACCCTGCTTCCCTGCTGTCCAGGGACCAGGTGTTTGCCATGGGGACGGTCCCCAAGGAGAAAGGACAGGGAGGGGGAAGGCAAGCTGCTCCCTCAGCCAGGGACAGGAGATGGAACCGGGCAGACACTGACGAAGTGGGCAGGGCACACTGGCCTCCACCCTGCCAAGGGCCCTGCCCACACACCACCACAGGGGCACCAATCCAGGGCCACGGCCATCTGCTGAGGACCACAGCGCCCGTGCCCTTCCCCGCACACACTGAAGTATAGCTTGGAGGGCAGTCTTGGTCCCCAGAATCCCAGTCTGGAAGATGAGGGGTGACCAGGCTGACCTGGACATGGGACTCAGGTGCCCACCAGCATAGGGTGGGCAGCTCAGGGCAGGCACAGCCTGTCTTCTGGCCCCACCCATTTGGAAACCTGGACCAGATGCCAGTGCCCACAGCCCCTCCACAGAGCACCCCGGGCTCGGGAGAGCCCCCAGCACTGAGATGTGACTGCCCCATGCCAACTGGCCAGCGGGCTGCCCTGGACAGTTGTGCCTCCCTGGCAGCTGCCTCATGGACCTGAGAAGGGGGGGCCTGGGGAAGGGAGGGCATCTGACCCAGGCAGGGCCAGGAGGGTCCTGTCCCCCCTTTCCCCTCGTGACTTTCTGTGGCCTCAATTTCCCCATCTGGGGTGGGGGCTGTGGAAAGGGGGTCCTTAGACCAAAGGAGAGAAACACCTGCGTGGGAAGAGAAGGAGGCTGAGCTCAGGGACAGGCAGGGGGCAGTCCAGTCTCCACACTCACGCTGCCCTCAGGGACCCACCGCCTGGAGGGCGGGGCCGCGCTGCCTGCCCAGACAGGGCCCGCCTGGAGGGCAGAGAACAAGGCATCAAAGGGGCAGGCTGGAACAGCGCGCTTCTCCCTGGTGTTTGCCTGCTGGGCAGTAAAGAGACTCCCCAAAAGGGGGGTGTCCCACCGAGGGAGCAGGCTGCCAAGCACAGCCCTCAGGCAAGGGCCACACCGGCCTCAGGAGGCAACGACCCACTGCAGGGGCTCAGGAGGACTCCGGGCGGGCTCCCCGAGGATGCTGCCTAGGGCAGCCAGCGTGGCTTGCCGAGGAGTGAGCATGCACACCTGGCTCTACAGAGCAGATCTGCAGACCTGCTCTCGGGGTGCCCCATCTGTGTGGACCCCAGACCCAGCCCACTGTCACAGACGCAGTGCTCAGGGACAGCCAGAGTGAGCCATCGACACTCAGGAGACAACTCCCAGGCTCAGAGACCCCACCCACAGCCCCGGGCCTGGGATGAGGGTCTGGGGTGGGCAAGTGAGTCCCCAGCCTCTGTGCAGCCCAGAGTGCTCTCAGGTGGTCCTAGCACCCCACTCCTCCTGGCAGGTGGCCCTTGCAGACCTTCTCTGCTCATCCAGAAGGGGGCCATGGAGAGGGGCACCTGAACGGGGCAGCGGGAGCTCAGGCAGCCCAGGAGCTGGACAGACTCGCCATTGACAGCAGTTCCACCCCCAGGGTGTCCCCAGCACAGCGTCCGCACAGGGGTGGAACGGGCTCGGCAGCCCCTGCCGAGCAGCTCTGAGATGCCCTAGGAGGGTCAGGGTCAGGAGGAAACGGAAGGACCCTCGTAGGATGCAGTGCAGGGCCACAGGCCAGGGACGGCTGCGCCGGCAGGAAGGCCAGCACAGATCCTCTCCAGAGCCCCCAAAGGCCAGGCCCGCCAGCACCTGCACGTCAGGGTGCCCGCCCTCCAGAACTGAGAGTCACGCATGTGGCCGACACACAGATTCTGGGAGACTTGTTACAGAAGCCCCAGAAACTCACCAGGGAGCCACCAGGGAGAAGCACCTGAGTGCCCGTGGAGAAGAGAGGCCAGGCCACTGCAGAGGAGCCCAGTGCACAGGAGTGAGCGCCCCTCGTACATCCCGGGCACCAGGACACAGTGGGCGGCACGGTGCCAAGACAGCACCCGAGGCCAGGCACCAGGTGCGTGAACCTGGAGGATAGAAACCCTGGGGAGCAGAGACCCACTTTTGCCTAATATTTCAATAAACTATTAGGATAGAGGATTAGGAGGTGTGGGGAGGCCACTGCTGACATCCCAGCCCCTGAGACCGGCGTAGTGGACAGGCTGCCAACCCCAGGCTCAGGGACCAGGTGCAGCAGGTGGGAGCCCCGAAACAGAAGGGACTTGTGTGGCTGCAGGGAGCACTGGTCCAGGGAGTACTGCACAGCGGACACGGACGCGCAAGCTCACGTGGGGGCCTGGCCGATAGAAGTCCCCCCTCAGATCAAGTCGCTGGTACAGGACGAATCTGACCACCCGACTCCCACAGAGCCACGTTCCATGACCAGAAAGAGTGGAAACACCAAAGAGTGACCACTTTTAAGTCATCTGAGAACTTAGGAAACACTGTTTCCAGAAGCGCTTACTGACAAACTGCTACAGGATACATTTCAGCCAGATCAAGAGGCAGGCGGGAAGCCGACTCAGCTGCAGGGGCAGAACCAGGGGGGATGTGGGCTGGCAGCTGAGAGGGGACACGGAGTGGCGGAAGCTGGGGTGAGGGAAAGGTCGAGGGATGGTAGGCATGTCGATGTCCTTGTTTAACAGTTACTTGCAGCTCCTGATTAAGCACAGAAGAGGTAAGAATGATTCTCAGCACAAAGCTAAGGTTAGGAATGATAATGTCGATAAGATCACACGATAAAGAAGAAGGGGAGGAGAAGACAGTGATGGCTGCTAGCGGGGAATTCATGGATACAGTGTATCCGATGGAAAGGAACCTGTCAGGATGAGCCCCACCTTTCCTGGGCATAGAAAACATGCACACTTCACACACACCCACACACACACACACGAAGACAGAGCAGTGAAGAAACGTGGGTGCCACCAAGTGTCATGGCCAAACTACGAGAGGACAGGTCATCGCGGCCACGTACAAAGGCCAGCTCTCTCCAGCAGAAAGAGTAGACGTCACACCCCAGGCAGCGGCGCAACACCAGCCCCTGTGCAGTCAAACAGGCAGAAAATAAAACAAATGAAAGGAGGCCACGCGGGCAACCTGTGGGCAGCAGGGAAGCAGGCTCCACGCCAGGAAATCAGCGGACATGAGAGTCACAGGTAAGAGAGCTCTCGAACTTGAGGCTCCACAGACCAGCCCTTCCGGGAAAATCACAGAAACAAGCAGCACACCGAGGTAACTGTGCTACTCAGGAACTTCAACACCCTCCAGAAACTGGAAACTGGACAACTCTGGCACACAGGTCACAGAGTGGAGCGAAGGAAGCCACCAGGACGGGAGCTCCTTCCACCTCAGGGCATGCTCTGCAAACTGACGCTGGCAAATGCCTGGAGGGTGGCTCCAGGTGACAACGCGGAACGACCCCAAACAGTGAAATCACTGCTTACGGAGCCCACAGGCTACACCCAAAATCACTCTCACAAAGAGTGGAGTCCTGCACGCTCGTGTTATGATGAAAAACAAATCAAAACTAATGTGATAAGCACGTAACTCAGTGCTTTTTAAAAGAATCGCAGTGGTAACAGAAAGCAAAAGAAATGAAATCTCTAATGTTCTAAATAGAATTAATGAATTTTTAAATGGTAGAAATAAGAAATGATAAAATAGACAAAATGTTAGACACTCAAAAGAGCAATTTGGAAAAGCACACAAAAATAGGAAAAGATTGAGTGGAAATAAGAGTAATTTTAAAGACACATGTAACTAAGTAACTATGTTCCTTCTACTTTATGCAAATAAATGTGGAAAACTGGATGAAATGAAAATTCTCCTAGGGAGCATCATCTATCAAAACTAACAAGAGAGAGAGAGAAATTCAGATGGACGGTTATCAGAGAAAAACAGAGACGTTAGTCAAGCAGTGCATTTCCCAAAAGGACAGGCCCAGTGAGCAGCAAAGGAACCCAGTCGCACCCTCCAAGAATGGGTCACCCCGGGGCCGCCCAGCTGCAGGCATGGAAATCCAGAGGACACTGTCACACAGCAGGCTCATCCAGGAAGGTCCGCACAGAACTCCGGAGTCAATCCTGCAGGACAGGTCCCAGCGCACTCTTGGAACCTCACTCCCTCCCACCAGAGTAAACAATACTGGGGACAGTCGGCACGATGCTCCCACACCCAAGGCATGGAGGGAGGCCTGGAGGAAACCCAGCCATCATCCTCACTACCAGGTCAAGAGGGTAACAGACTAGAACAGACGAACCTCCCTCAAGGGGCACGGATGCCCGCACCGGGCACAGACCAGCACCTCATTCAAGGAGAAACCGACCCTGGTCCCAGGACCAGAGGGAAACCAGGCGTGTGCATGTGCCTGTGACCCAGCTAGGAGGTGGCTGCTCAGGAGGCCGGGGTGGGAGGGCCACTGGAACCCGGCGTGGGAGACCAGTGACACAGTGAGAACTGCCTCTTCAGGAAATGTGACGCAGCCGGGAGGACACGGGTGTGCATCCGTGCCGAGGTCTCACTTTGCCACCATGGGGCTGGTGGTGCAGTGAGGAGCGCAGAGCCAGAGGCATTAGAACCAAAGAGACTCCAAACCAGCACCACTTCCAGATCCTGAGACCAGGCGCCTACATGCAAACAAGGAAGCCAACTGAGTGCGGACACCAGCCCCCGGGACAGCGTCGTGTGACGGCTGATGCCGAGAAGAAACCATGCGTCCAGAAATACAAGCAGAAGAGCACCACAGACGAGTGCAAGGAAGAGCCGCCTGCAACCGCAACAGCCCACAAACTCCTGAGGAACAAAGCCACCGAGAAACCTACAAACGCCGCATGAAGAAAGCCCTAACATGCTTCTCTGAGACCCAGACCGATGTTGAACAAATGGAAGGTCAGTTGTGCCCGTGGGCGTGCAGCGACGGCGTCAGGAGGAGGTCCGCTCTGCATGGCCCGACCTAACACACGTCACAGCAATGGCCCACCAACACCTACCACAGAGGAGCCAACGTTAACATGGACACTTATCCTCAGGCCCCCTACCTGGAACCCTGAGCCCCACAGCTGGCCAGCAAGCTCAGACACCAAACCAGCTCAGGCCCGCCCACACGTGAACGTCGGGCCTTCTCATCTCACGGGAAAGGAAGAGTCAGGTGTGACGGGGAGACCTGATACCTGGCTGGAGCTATCCGGTTGGGCCAGGTCCATAGCGCACCTCCAACACCCAGAAGTCACAAAGAGGGACAGCGGATCCACAGTGTGTTCTGAGAAACCCTGGGGTACCGTGTCGGCGCCCTAGAGGGAGAGACCGTCCTGCAAGGGACCAAGCCCAGGACCCCTAACAAGATGACCCAAATCCACTGCTCAGGTGACTTGTGCTCCCGTTGGGACAGAGGAAGGCGTCGAGACCCTCTGGAGCCTTTAGGTCTGCCTTTCAGAGCCCACCAGGTGAGGGCGAGACAGTCTCTGAGCCCCTGGGGAGGGGCAGACATGGCTCCCTGCGGCAGCCTCCAAGCCAGGTGTGCAGGAGACAGTCCAGCAAGGCCAGGGCCGGGGCTGCTGGTGTAGGGAGCGGATGAGCACCCTCAGCACGAGCCAGACCCACAGCGCAGGCCAAAGCCAGCCTCGCCCAGGGGCCCGGCACAGAGGATGGCCGTCCCTGCCCTAGGGAGGTCCAGACTGAGAGAGGGCAGCAGAGTCCTGCGTCTCCACCTGCGGGTGCCTCCCAGGCCCTGGCTGCACAAGACACTGACTTGAGCCCATGAGGATATCGCTCCAGGACAGCACTGACCGCCAGCATGTCTGCCCTGCCTGCTGCTCCCAGGTGCCCTTGCCCTCCAGCCCTGCCCCACACCAGGAAGCTGGTGCTGCCTCCAAACTGGCTGCTCGTGTGGGTCCAGGGCCTGTCCCCCTCCCCAGCCTGTGACTCCCTGGGTCTCTCTAGCTCCTTCACCGGCCTGGAGGCAGCTCTGCAGGGTGCAGATGGCCCTGCCCGTAGCCCCTCTCCAGTCCCTGCCACCCACACTGGCCCTCATCCCTCCCAAGACACAGGGGGGCAAGAGCTTGTCCAGAGTCAGCTTGGTTCTATGTGGGTCCAAGGTGGCCAGGAGGGGCTGGGGGAGCTGAGTGGAGGCCCCCACGGGCCACCAGAGATCCACCAGAGCCATGGCCTCTGCAGACACTCCATGGAGGACCTACGTCCCTGCCCCTTCTATCCAGACCCCACGGGGACCCCCTGCCCTTCCCTCCTCCCGCTCATTGGTGCCTTGGCCCAGGGCAGAGAAAACTGCTGCCTCTGCAGGCCCCGAGGCCGTTCCCCCGTCCAGGTCTCGGGCTGGATGGGCCAGGAGCAGGTGGGAAGGGCAGGGGCTGAGGGGCCCAGCAGCTGCTCCAGTCCTGGGCTGTGCCGCAGGCCAGCTCCAGCTGAGCATGGGAATCCAGGCCAGTGCAGGGCTGGGTGGTTTTACAAGGAGCTTCAGAAGAACTCACCCCACGCCCTGGAGGCCCACGCTGGGTAGACGCGGTCTGCGGGAAAGGCACGGCGTGGGTACTGGCGGGGACAGGCAGGGGTCATCCCTCTGAAGGCTGCCTGCACTTTCTGGGAAGGGAGGCAAAGTGGGACCAAACAGGGACTTGTAGACCACCCGGAAGAGGCCTGTCCTCTTGATGTGCCAAGGTCACAGGAAAGGACTGACCTCTGGGCCCTGGAGACCCCTCCCCTGCCCTCCTAAAACCCGTTCACAGAGGGCCTTGAACGCGGGCTCTGTGAGCGTCCCAGGCCGCGTGCCGCTAGCCTCGGGCCTGCTTCCCAGCCGGCACTGCACCCTGGGAGGCCGTGGGGTGCCCTGCCTCAGTCGCCCCAGGCCTGCCTGTGGTCCCAGAGGGCGGTGGCTATGCTTGTCCTCAGAACTGACTGCCCCAACCTCAGATTTCAGGCAGAATCAAAGACTTTTTAGAATTTAGGCAAAATCTTGTGATTTTTTTCAAATAGTTTGGGCTTGGAAAGTGCCCGCTGTGCTCTGCCAAGCCCTCCTTCCTCTGTAATTTAAAGAAGGAAAAAGCACAAGAGACAAAACCACCGTGCATTCCGAGGGAGACGTGGTCTGCGGCGCGGCCTGCCGTGGCCGTCAGTCGCCAGCAGCCCCACGAGCCTCTTCCTGAGCTTCACGGAAACTTCTCTGTTTCATTTTATGTCTGTCAGTGAGACAGTCTCTGAAAGGTCAGAGCCAGCCAGGCTCAGGACACCAGTGGCAGGTGGGGCCTGCAGAGACCCTGGGCTACCAGGTCAATAGGGCCAGCATCTGAGAGCCCCAGCCAGGGAAAGGGTAGCAGGGCAGCCTGCCAGGGACTCCGGAGCCTCACCTGCACCCACCATGCTCATGCATCTCACAGACCCTTCCCTGAGCCCCTTGGTGTGCCCAGGAGGGACAGACCAGCAGACAGCACCCCAGGGCCCCAAAGGCTCGGCACCTTTGGGCACACTGACTGGGGCCGGTCCACTCTGGGGCCAAGGCTGGAGTCCTGAGAAGACTCTGGGGTTTGGCTGGTACTGGGCCTGAGGCTGGCCTCAGGGGAGGGGTCTCCAGGAGACTGGACGGCAGGAGGATTCAGGACAGAAAGGAGGCCTCTCCAGCAAGAGACAGACCCAAACCAGAGCATGAGCCAGCCTGGCAGTGGGACCCCAGCGGGGCTCCGAGGACAGGCAGGCAAGGTCTGAGCCCAGTTCTGCTGCCCAGTAGTCCACTCGGCATGTGCTGACTCTGTCCTCCCTGAGCTGCGTGCCCTGGCAGAGTGAGCTTTCTGTGGCTTTCCATGGGGGATGGTCAGTCCTTGCCAGGCCCGAGCCTCTGCAGAGAAGCACCACACCCCGTGGCTGCTCAGCCACACGCCCACATGTAATGGCAAGGCCGTCCACCCTTCCCCAGGGCTGGGAGCCAAGCGTCAACAATTCTGAGCAGCGGTTTCTGAGAGGCTTAAGGGCGGTGTCTGCACTTCTGCTGAGTGTCCCGCTCTGCAGCTCTTCCAGGAGCAGAGCTGCAGAGCCTGCAGAACACTCCAGGCCACGGAGCCCAGACCAGCTCCTGCAGCTCCCTCAGGGCCTCCTGCAGCCCGGCCCTGGGCAGCACTCAGGCTGAGTCTCCAAGTGCAACTTCCAGAGGACCAACCTTGGGAACGATGCAGAGGGCGACGCAGACCCTGGACCTCACGGCAGGGCATGGGGTGTGACTCCTCCCATCTAGGATGCCCGAGACAGGGACACTTGGGGGTCAGGAGGAAACAGGTTCAGGCCCCTCCAAGGGACCAGCACTCACTCACGCAGGTGCCTCCCTCCCTGGCAGGAGGAGGAGGTGCAGCCCGCTGGGGCACTGTCCCTGGAAAGGCCACTGCCAGCAGGCCCCTGAGGTAGGAAGGCAGAGTGGGAGGCAGAGGCCATGCCGATCCAGGACATGGAGAGGGCCACAAGAAGCCAGGCTGAGGACACCCAGGGGCAGAAGAAGCTGGGAAGATAGACCAGGTGCCCTCAGGCTGGATGAGAAAGACTGCCAGTCACTCCCAGCACCAGGACGAGGTGGGGACAGTGTCACAGAACATGGACACTGTGCAGGAGAGGCGGCATGCCCTGGAGTGGACGGGCTCGGGGGCTGGCCAGAGCAAGTCTGCCCAGGTGGCCTCGAAGCACTCCCACTTCAGGTGGGGCTCAGTCCTGGGCTGAGAGGGTGGTGCCACCACAGAAGTCACCAGGCTCAACTCACCACGCTGAGCAGTGAGGAGGAAAACCAGTGTGACCCTGGACACCACTGCAGAAAAGCTCCCACGTCCTCCCTGCCGAAACCTGGAAAAGAAATCTCGTGGCAGAAAAAGAGTAAGAAGAAAACTTCCCAAATTTGATAAAGATTTCTTTTAGAAATTTTCAGTCAGCATCATGCTTAATGATGAAACTTTCAAAATATGTCTCTTAAATCAAGAGAAAAGACAGGATTTTCATCCTGACCAACATTTTTCTACTTATATACTAGAGATCCTAATCAAGGAAAAAACTTTTTTTTTTTAAAGAAAGTCACAAATATTTGGGAAGAAAAAGATCAAGTTATCTCTGAACCTAAGAGATGTAATCTTCTACCTAGGGAATCAGAAAGTGCTAACTGAGAAATCATTAGGACTAATTAGTCAATTTAGCAAAGCTATGGACTAAAAGGTCACTCCTCACTAGTCACCTAGTGTCCTATACACACAGCAATGGCCAAAAAAATCACACTGTCAAAAACATTGTTCACGACAGCAAAATGTAACACATCTAAAGATGAACTGAAAAGATGCAGAAAGGCTAGACAATGGAAGTCGTCAAACTTGACCAAAAAGCAACAAAATAAACTGAATGATGGAGAATTTTGAGATCCATGGGGCTCCTGGATGTCGAGACTCAGTTTTGAGAAGAGCTCAGTTCCTGGCTCATCCAGAAAGTCAGGGTGACCCTCATCCATCAACACTGGGCTTGACAGGTCAAACCCAATGTCCAGATACAGGAGAATATCTGAAAGAACAACCAAGATATTTTAAAATAAGAATAAATATCCTGCACCCCTGAGTCACTCTGTGGCCTCAGCAGAGGATTGCAGGAAGGTTGTCAGGAGCGTCTAGCAGTCATGCAGTGAGGCAGTGCCCACCCAGGGAGGGAGACGGGAGCGGCGCAGAGCCTCGGAAGGAGTTGGCCGTCAATGCATGAAGACTCAGAGCTCTTCTAGACCCAGTGCAGGAAAGACCAGACGTGAAGGTGGAACGGCAGACTCGGCAGACCTCCTGGAACCTCTCACGGGCTCACCTCCAGAGCAGGGCAGGGCGGCCGGCGTGAAAACCAGACCATATGGTGGTCTGTCTCTCCAGACTTCTGTCCACGCCGGACATGTGGCCAGATCACCGAAAAGGGAGCTCTGCACCCCGCAGCTCGGCACACCCAGCACGCCCTTCTTGTGGTCAGCCTATGGACGCACACGTGACCACACAAAGCCCCTGGTGTCCACAACGTCACTTTGCTTAAGACCAACAAAACTCTGGAGCAGAGGCGCAGCTGGGCCCAGGGTGCCACGCCTCCCTGCAGCACAGACAGCGGTCAGGTGGGAAGGCAGAAGGCCAGCTGCAGGACAGGCATCGCAGCCTCCAGAACACACTGAGGGCCCAGGTAGAGCAGAAACCTGCATGCGAGGCGCCAGGCGCACCAGGTAAGTGTGGTCCTCAGACACGCAAGTCAGTGGAACGCACAGGAAAACCCTGGAGTTCACCTGAGCAAGTGATGCCTGAGGACGGGGCAGCCCCAACCCAGGACAGGCGGGGCCTCGGCAGAAGGGCCACCGGGGTGCACTGTAACAGGACGGCCACAGGAGCAGAGGAAGCCCCTGCTCCCGGGTAGAGCGGCCTTCCCTCTGCCCCGCTGGGAAATTCCTGGCTACAGACTCACAGTTTGTCAGCTACTCTGAACGGCTGACCTTAAGGTCCTTTCTGTGTAACACAGGCGTTTAGGAGAAACGTCTCAGTTTGGCTTCCATTCGCATGTCCACCCAGGTGCCTGGCCACCTGCCTACCTGGCTCTGTGAGAGACTCCAGAGGCCGGGCCTCCAGCTTGCCTTGGGATAACTCCAGCTTTGGGGCGTCCTCCCAGCAACTGAGAATGTGACCCAACAGGAGCCAGTGGCTTGTCACCACCACTGGTGCCCTCACAGGGACGGTCACACAGATGCTATCCGTCCACAGGGGCGTGGGATGACGCTCATGGTCACTTTATCTGCCACAGCGACCCCCAGCTGCAGCACCTGCCACGCAGCCTCCAGGTTGTCTGACCCCGAGGGCGCGCTTGAGCAGCAGCTGCTGGGACACACTGAGAGCTCCAGAGGGAGGTGCAGGCCAGGCCCAGGCGGTGGGCAGCCAGGAACCGCAGCCCCGCAGCAGGGCTTCCCGGGACTAGAAGCCCCTGGGGCGGAGAGTCCGGAGAGTCAGCCGGTTAAACGGAAGGGCAGTGGAGTAGCGCCTGCCTGACCAAAGACCTCCTAAGTTAGGGGCGACCGTCTCTTAGGGGTGCACATGGAGAGCTTCCTACCACAGGAGCCCAGCTCCTCGGTGCCGAGTTGCCGAGTGTCCAGGGTTTTTGTGTCTGAGAAGGATTGCCTTGCTTCAGAGGAATTTGGGGGATTGTTCAGTGAAAGACAAGAAAAAAGGAGTTGATATTTGGAGCAATTGTGACCTCGAGTAGCACCCGAGGTCTCTGTGTCTGAGGGTGAAGCGCCACACCAGGTGGTGGAAAGAGGACAAGCTGAGCGCCACCAGGCAGGCAGTGGGTGCTGGGGAGCTCTCGGGCCATGTCGCCGCAGGCGCTCAGTGGCCTTGCGTGAGCTGTGGTGATCTCTCTGAAACAGAGTCCTCCAGCTCCAGCCCCCAGGGCTTAGGAAAAGGGTAGCTTTAGCTTTTAGTTAATCTAGGAAAAGGCCCGTTTACAGTGAGTTTAAAACCTCAAAGAAAATGAAAAGGAGGGAATTTGGTTGTTGGTGCACTAGAGTTTTATAAGGAAATACCAACCCTTTCCTAGTCACTCCCATATCTACAAAAAAAAGACAGTTAATCTTTTGCAAAGTCTAGTTTCACTGAACTTGACATTATTGTGCAAAAGTGCCACAGGATCCACACGTCACCATAGTCCAAGTTTGGGTAACAAACACCCGGAGGCCTTTCATGACTTGGAGTTGGTCAGCCTTAGTTCTTAAAAACTATCTGGTGATGAGCAGACTCGGTAATATTAGACCTTTAAACCCAGCCTAGGCAGAGAAGCCACCAAGGATCCCACTTACGGGCTGTCGGAACAGTCCTTCCTGAACCTCAGCGGACACCCCTGTTGCAGATAAGATGACATTCCCAGTCCTTGGAGGTCAGGTGGGGAGAAAAAGACAGGCGTTTGATTTATTTTACAAAAGAGCATTTAATCAAATTGTTGTGAGTTGTAGATAGCTTAAGACGAAAGAGATAACAGCTTCCTTAACTCTAAACAGCAAGACTTCAAGAACTAGCAACATTTCAAACAAAAAGATGGAAAGATTACAATTACGCTCCTCAGATAATTCAGCCCACATCACTGATTCCTACTGTGCTATCTGGGGCGCAGCATGACTCTGTCAGCTTTCCACTAGAGTTTCAGAAACCCTTACTCAGTCCAATGGTATGTTTCAAAAATCATAGGACACCTGTACTTCTCAGAGTCTTTTTTGTGAATATCTTGCAGTTTTATATCAGAGCTGCTTTCCAGGTCTTTGGGATGGAAATTTGGTTGCTTCTGTGGCATACATATTTTTAACCTAATAATTGCTAACATTAGAGCAGGATATATCAATTCCAGGAATTTCAAGCAATTTCTGGAACACTGATGTCAATAATAAATATGACCAAAGGAGGTTTAGCAACCCTGCTGCTTCGCCGGGTCTCTTGGGTGTTTTGTTATGTTCAGTAAGCCCGTCCAGCCCATCGCCCTTCTCCACGGACTCTGCTGTTTTTGTGGTGCTGGGGTTGACCCAAGCCTGCGGCGTGCTGGGCAAGGGCTCTGCCATGGAGCTGTGTCCCCAGCCAGAGTCTCCCTAAGGAGAGAAAAAAGTTGCTCTTAAATGTTCCGGGGGCCCTTCTTGGAGCTCCCATTGTCAATTCAAGGCAAAAAGAACTTAGTTTAGGATTTGATTTGGGGAGCTATCAAAAACATCAAAAGCTTTGAAACACTTGGCTGAATAGGATCACAGTTCACTGTAAGCCAAACAAAAATGGTAAAAGATTTTAAAGGCAAATACAGAAAGTCGTATTAGAGCACAGAAAAGCTTAGCTCTCTTAGTGTTGGAAAAGTTCACTTTTCTTAAAAGATGAAAGACCCAATATAAGACAACATGTAGTGTGAAAAATTGATAAAATACAGAATGTTTGTTTCCTAGGCCAATGGTTTAAAAGGTAAATAAAAATTCATATTCAAGATCAGATCAATACTACAGGAAAATTTTAATCAGATCAATGCAGACAGGAAACTCAACCCTAACTTCACATCAGTACGTTATTGGGCTTATGTCTAAAAGCATAAATAAAATTTATTTAATCTTAGCACTTTGACCACTCATAAAATTCCTTCCTACATCAGCTCAGGCTTTTTCTTTTTTTTTTTTTTTTTTTCTTTTTCTTTTTCTTCTTCCTTTTTTTTTTCTGAAATAATCAGCAATTTTGTTTTACAACAGAATTTCTCTTTTTCACACACCTTGTATACATTTCCTCTTTAAAAGCACATCCACTTTTATGTCAGTAGTCCCCCTTATCCATGGTTTAGCTCTGCTTGTTTCAGTCACCCATACTCAACCGTTAGAGAGAAATTTCCAGAAAAAAAAAATCACAGTTTTAAAATGCACTTAAAGTTCTGGGTAACATAAAGATGTGACCACGTCTCTGCAGTCCCAGCCTGTGAGTCATCCCTTTGTCTCGTGGATCAAGGCTGGACCACGGCCTCCTCATATTGCAGCGTCTCGGTCGCCAGATGGACTGCTGGGCACTGGAGTCCGGGAGAAACAGGCCAGGCCCACTTACCTTCTCCAACAGCTGTGGTCACCACCGTTCCACTTGAATACTGGTCGAGCTTGGTCCTAGCATGTACAGGGAAATGGTGTGTGTGCGTACACACACACACACACACACACACAACCACAGATAACAGCATGTGGACATAATGGCAAGTGTACACGGCATTACAGTGGTTTGGAGGCATTCTTGGGACATATCCCCCACTGATAAGGGGGAATTACTAAGAGATCATTCTCTTTCATCCGCATTACTTTAGGTAGTTTTAATTACATGCATCAGTGAAAATTCTCAACCCCTAATAACCTTAGTATCCAGTGAAAACCAGGAAGCGCAGGACTTCATGGCTTTTAAATAACATGTGCTTCCTTGGAGCACAGGACCTGCTTAGCTGGGACCGAGCACGGCTAGCTCCTCTTTAATAAGAAACCCAAAGTCGATTTCTAAAGGGGCAGAGGATTTGAGTAGACATTTTCCCAGAGATGACGTACAAACGGGTAAGTGTTTTGGTTACTTCTGATTGGATAAGCTTAAGTTCTTCTCTTCTTCAGTAGAATTTACAAAAAGCAGCTCGGTTCAGCTTGGCTTACATTTGCAAATCAAGCAAGATGGCCTTCCAGGGTCCAGCTGGCTGTGTCTGCCCGTGATTCTTCAGGTCTCATCCCCTTCCCTGCTACCCAGGTCAGCTCCTCTCCAACACGTCTGTGGCCTGCACAACCCAGCACCTGTGATCCGAATCCTGTGGTGCCCCTATGAGAGCAGGCCACACCCTGGGCACAGGGCTCACACCTAGAGGACAAGAAGCCCAAGACTGAGGCGCCGGCACCTGGTGCCTAGTGAGCTGCTCTGTGCTCCCAGAGGGCCCTCGAAGGCTTCTCTGGAGGAGAAGGCACCATGTCTCAGGTGGCAGAGAAGACAGCAAACCCACTCCCACATGCACCCCCAGAGGCGCTGACCTTCGCTGAGGCACACACCCCACACTGCTGTGCCAGAGACTGAGCTCCCACCGGGTTTTGGAGGGACAGTCGACCAAACTACAGCTAAGCCTCAGCAGCAATCTGAACTCTCAATGGCAAAGTTTCTGTTGTGAAAGTACCAACTTACCTGCAGTGGGTCGGAAACCAAAGGTTCACCCTGGCCTCTCCTGGAGCCTGAGGAGCTGGGCCTGAGCTCCAGCGCTCCTGTCCCTTGCCCTGAGGGAGCCACTGGCAGGGACCCTTGGTGTTCTCACGTGGGCCCCTCCCAAGGCTTCCAAGGGATGGAGAGACCAGACAACCCCAGCCTCCGCAGGTCCTGACTGGGGCTGAGGGCTAAGGGAGAGTGCAGCAGGGGCTCCTGGCCACAGGCAGGGAAGTCAGCACCAAGCACCTGCCTTTGCAAGGAGCCTGATGGTGTGCTGACAGGAAGAGCCAGAAGGCACCCTCCAGTCAGTCTCCCCACCCTCCTGTACCCAAGAAGTTTTAGCTAGCGGGGTTGAGAGACATGCAGGCTGTAACCGAGTCTTGGTGGAGTCCTTTGCCCAGGACACTGGCCAGGGGCAACTTGTGGACAATTCTGAGGTCCTCCAATGTAGAGGGCACCTGGCTTCTCATCCGGGACTGCAAGGCCCTGCCTGCTCTTCAGGTCCCGCCGGTCAGACTTCTGGTTCTGCCAGGCTCTCAGGGGCATTTCAGGTCAGGTCCTAGGGTTCTGTGTCCGAGTGCCCGAAACAGAGCTCATGTGCCAGCTCTTAGTGACAGGGAAGCCGCACAGTCTCCTTCTCCCTCGGCAGCTTTGCTCTTCTGCGCCACACCCACTCGAGGGAGGACGAGGCTTGGGATGTGGCTGGAACCAGGCTGCTCCCAGGTGCCACATGAATCGCCCGTTCACACCTTACCCTAACCCCGTCTCTTAATGAGATTACCCACTTCAAAGCCATTTGTATATCATCTCAAGAAACATGACTGTTTCAATCCTCCATCCTTTCTAGAATTAGCTTTTTTTCTGTTGACCTATGGAAGTTCTTTATATATTCTGAAAACTAGACCCTTTTTCAGGGATGATTTGCAAGCTCTCTTGTATTCTGAAGTGGGCTGCTGGTCCACCTTCTTGACCGTTAACCTCAGTGCATGGTGTTCAGTTCATTAAAGTCTAATTACCTGGGTTTTTTTGGCCATTTGCACTTTTGATGTCATAACCAAGACTCTCTGGCTGAATCCTAAGTCATGACCATTTCCCAGCATTTTCTCCTAAGAGTCTTAGTTCTTCGAGGTCGACCCACTTTGAGGACATTGCTGCGTCTGGAGTAGGTAGGGTCTACTCAGGTCTCCAGCCCTTCGTTCAGGAGGCTGTTCTTTCTCCCACTACTGGTCTTGGTGCTTGTCTACACCAGCTGACCACAGATGCATGGCTTCCCATCTGGACTCCATTGCGCCAGTCTGTAGGTGTGCCTACACCAGTTCCACGCGGTTTTGATCACTATAGCTTTGCAGCGAGTTTCAGAATTGGGGAATAGGAGCTCTCCAACCTCATTTTCCTTTCTTTAAGATTATGTGGCTATTCAGGGAACAGCCTACGCCCCTTCAGAGTGCCCTCCATCTGCCTGGGAACCACAAGACCTTCTGAGGTGAGGTCCTAAGGTGGGCGTCCAAGGGTGCAGCCCACCCGCAGCCCCTGCCATCCTCCCTGGACTGCAGCCCCGTCTCAGGCCTGGGGTGCACTTTGGTGTGGGGTCCTCAGAAGGAGTAGATACCTCGTCTGCTCCCTCTGATGACACCTCTTCCAGACAGTCTTGAAGGGCAGAAGCCAAGGGCCAGCTGGAAGGCACCTCCTGTACCTGTCTGCCTGTGTGCTACCCACCCAGAAAAACCCCAGGCTGCAGCTGTGGGCTGGCTGGGCTGTAGGGCAGACCCCGGGCCAGGTCACTGCCACAGGCTGCGGTCAGCAGACTCTCTTGCCCAATTCCTCAGCCAGCCGTGTCTTGCTCCAGAACTGTTCCTCTCACGGCTCCTGGCCTGTGAACAACCGCAGCGGCCAGGCCTCAGGCACACCTGTGGCTGCAGGATGGGATAAGACCAGCTGCCTCTGCCCCAAAGGGACAGGCAACCTGTTGTTCCCTGGAGGAGGCCTCACACCCGGCAGCCCACCGCCTCAGGACCCCCCATCTCCCTGGGGCTGCTGCCTGAGAACTGGAGGGTCCTGGTTCAGGCAGGCAGGGCACGGCTGCTCACAGAGAAGCATGCAGAGCCTGAGTCCCCTCCGGTACCCACAGTCCTGACAGTGCCTCCCCTCCTGGGGCCTCAGCCTCCTGCTCCCTGGGCCCTGGCAACACCCACCCCCAGAAGGCTCTTCCTGCAAGCCCACACCCAGACCAGTGTCACACAGCACGGCTGGTCAGGACCCTCGGTGAGGCCAGCCTTGACCAGCGATAAACCTGGTCCTCCTCAGCCAGGTGGGCAGTCACCCCTCCAGCCTGTGGGTCATCAGCCAGGGCCACCAAGGCCTCAGCCACCTCCCACCAAGACTGGGCTCCTGCACAAAGAGAGGGGGACAGGTGTCTGTGCTTACCCTCTGCTCCCCTGTGGCTGGCTGTCAGGGGTGTCCCTGCCTGGCCCCTGCCCTATGACCAGCTCTGCTCCTCCTGTGGTGGCCCTTCTTGATGCTGATGCATGCCAGCTGAGCACCCCTTGGCACCCTCAGGGAGAGCAGCGCCGTCCGGGACAGCCACAGGGAGGGGGTCCTGCGCTTCAGTGCATGGGCCTGGTCCAGCAGCCAGCTGCCATGCATTTGGCGGCTTGGCCCACGAAAGGAGTGTGGGGTTCACACCCTGCAGGGGCTCTGAAGACACAGGGCAAGAGGGCGGGGCACGTGAGGCCAGGCGGCACCACTGGCCTGCTCACTGGTGTTGCTGGGTGGCCTCACCCCTTGCAGGGAGAGAAAGCACGTAAAGGCCCTGGGAACTACCACCTGCCTTGGTGCTGCGGGAGGAGTCCAGCAGAACCTGACCATGAGTCAAGAAATGAAACAGCAGAACAGCTCCCCAAGGCCAGAGTGGCCCGATTCACATGCTGACCACTAGCAACCACTCCCTTCCAACCTCACAGGGGACCCTGGTCCTGGCTGGGTGTGTGGGCAGGTGGGCTGGTGCTCTGAGCAGCACCTGTCTTCCATGGCCAGCATTTCAGAGGCAGGTCCTTCTACTTAGAGCACAGCAGAGGACATCTTAATTGGCCTTGTTCTAGAAATTTCTTCCTGTTTGGGGGAAGAGTAAACCCAAGTCCAGGCCTGCTGATCGCCTTGTCCCTCCCACCAAGGGCACAGGAAGCCCTCCAGGACCCTGGAGGTTTCAGGAGTCCTGTCTGCAAGGTACAAAGCCATTTGGCTCCAAACCTCTGCAGCGGGAAGCAACATCAGTCCATCCTCACCTGAAGGAAAGGGGTGCAGAGAGGTTGGAATCCGAGGGGGCAGCAGAATGGTCCTTCCTGACCGGGCAAGGCTCAGAGAGGGCTGGAGTCACACGCAGCCCTTACCTAGGGATCCTGCACTCTGTCTACAGGCAGAGTCCTTGCTGGCTTGTGACGGAAGTGGGTTTAGAAAGATCAGCCAGGTCATGTGGACTGCAGAAGGCCAGAAGCCAGCAAAAATTCAGGTGGGAAGAGGTGGACAGAGGGCAAGCAGAAGCTATGAGGAGGGACAGCAGAAGGCATGCGGAGCTAAGTGGGGCTCCTGGGGTGGCCAGGGCTGCCCACACACATCTCTGCCCTGAGCAGACTGTGCAGAGCCTGGCCCAGCACTCAGAACTGCCTAGGGTCATGTCCAGACTTCCTTCTTCCTCACCAGGAGTGGCCCAGAGTCAGGACCAGGGGGCCGGCCCAGCTGGCATTGCTATTTGGGGTCATCTCCTGCTGCCAGGGTACTCAGACCAGAGAGACAGGCGTCAGGACTAGAGAGGACGAAGGCAGCTCATGTGGGTGGCCCAGCGGTGGGCTGAGCAGGCTTCCCCGGCACCTGAAAGACTTGCCCAGACTTCAGCTGATCAAAGGGTCTCAGGACTCAGCAGAGCAGGGCAGCTGCCAAAGCACTCTGCCTTGGAGTCGAGCGCCCTGGGGCATGGGCTTTGGAGGGTGGGCACAGGACCACCCTCAAGAAGAATGGCATCCATGTTCTGCGGCCTGAAAACCCAGGGGCGCCCACGCCCACTCCTCAGGGCAGCCCCAGAGTTTAGACTTGAAACCCAGTTTCTCTGAACTGGGAGCCTGGCCAGGGCTGGGACATTCTAGAGACCTACTAAGCATTCCAGCTGGGCAGGGACCAGCACCAACTTCCCAGAACCCACACAGGAACCATTCTGAGGGGCTGTGCTGAGCCCAGGTCCTTTGTAGGACCCACAGACTGTGGTCTGACCACTGCGTTCCCCAAGCATGAAAGGGGATGTGGGGCACACACCAGCACCCTGGAGGCGGTGGCCCCAGAGACCAGCAAAGGCCCCTGGGCAGCTCCTCCTCCTGTCCCCAAGCCTTGCAGACCTACTCGGAACCTCCTTCCTTCCAGCCAGGACCCCAATCATCCTTTGCAAAACGATTTCTGGCAAAGGAGGTGTCAGCCTGCTCCC
Organism: Sciurus carolinensis; assembly: GCF_902686445.1. Classification (NCBI taxonomy): domain Eukaryota; kingdom Metazoa; phylum Chordata; class Mammalia; order Rodentia; family Sciuridae; genus Sciurus; species Sciurus carolinensis. Next base: position 182,469,229 of record NC_062215.1, on the reverse strand, counting down.
CTGCACTGCCCAGGACTGCAAGGTGCTCCTGAGGGTCACTCTTCTCTCCACAGCCACAACCTGTAGTGTCCACTTCCTCCCTCAGGCTGCTGCCCCAGGGCTCCGGGCCCTTTAGAGGTGTGGGGACCTGTGTCTTCTGCAGTCCCCCAAGACATATACCTCCTGCGTGCCCCACAGGCCAGCAGGTTATGACTGGCCCCGCCCACTGATACCAGCTGCCTAGATGCACTGTCCCCCTCGATCCTGTTGGCACTTCACTGCCACCAGGACCTGGCACTTGTTCGGGCAGTGACATCATGAACAGCACATGAAGCATGGCAGTGACTTCAATTGCTCACTCTCTGGAAACTTGGTTTTGAAGTCACTCAAAGATGGTCACAGAGTGGAACAGAAAATGAAGCCCGTTGACTCCAACAGCTGGGAGAAGGGAGCACAGAGCCCAGGGGCTCCAAGGAGCAGAGGCTGAGCCCTTGTGGGGAAGCAGGCAGGCCCACAGGCTGCACCCCGTGTCAGGAACCAGGAACCCATGGCCCAAGCCCCACCAGCAAACAGCAGGACTCGGCACCCTCACCACACACGGGCCCTTCGGGGTTTGGGGGTGGGGTGCTCCTTGAAGGCGCTGGGAATCTGGGGACAGGCTGGCGTGCCCCCAGTGGGACTGGGCACTGCCCCCTCCAGCTGGACAACACTATCGCCTTTTCTCCTCAGCCACCCCCAGGTCACCTCACGGCACACCCAGCTAGGTGGATGCAGCTCCTTCTTTTAATTTGTTTGCTCATCCACTCCTCCTCTGTGCACACACAGCCCCCAGAACCCCAGGGTGGTTTGGTCATGGTGGTCAGCAGCATGTGGCCATGGCAATGGCTGTGGTGGGCACCCTCAAGTGAGCCCTCAAACCTGCCTGTGTACCTGTCCTGCCTGCCGCAGCCTCAGTGGGCTCAGCCACATCACCCTCCCAAAGTCTTCTACCTTAGCAACCCCACCCCAGACTCCCATGGGCTGGGGACCGTCCCAGGTGAAACCTGGTCCTGGTCCTCAATGCCCCAAGGGGCTGATGCCAAACTGTGCCCTGCCTGGCTGGTGGGAGGTCCTTTGTAGTGACCACAGGAGATTCAATGTGTTCCCCAAGTGTGAAAAGGGAGGCAGGGAGCACCCTGGCACCCTGGAGGCTGTGGTCCCAGGTCATACCTCCTGAGCCATCCTGGGTCAGGACTGCAGCCCTACAGCTGGGGCAAGCAGGGCAGGCCTCACCTAAGCGCTGTGGGGGGGGGCGCAGCTGGAGAAAGGGGGAGCACTGAGGCTAGCCGAGGCACCCCCAGAGCGGGAGGCCGTCTTCTGCACCTGCATCTGGGCAGCTCCAGCGGGGCCTCCCTGACCACTGGGTCCCGCCAGGCCTCTGCGCTCCCTGTCATCAGACTCTCAGGCAGGTCCTGGCCACCTTGAGCTGGGGGAATTAGCTTGCCTGTCCCTGCCCCTTGGCCTAAGCTCCATCTTGGCAGTGGGCTGACCACGGTGGGCCCCTCATGATGGCTCTGCCCCCTGGGGAAGCAAGGCTTCTCTGGGCGTGGGCCTCCCAGAAGCTGGGTCCAGAGCTGGGTCACGGTGGCAGGCAGCTCTTTCTGCAAGTGGCAGGGACCACAGGTGGTACTGAACTCTGCAGTCAGACCTCTCCTTTGATCCTCCTGGGAGATGAGGGCCCCAAGCTGAAGGCCAGCCCACACTGGGACTGGTGACCATGGGCCCTGGCCAGTCCCAGTGCACTTCTTACCCAGGGACGGCCCTGGCCCTGCCTTGCACTCCCCAGTGGGTTAAGGCTGAGCACTATGAAGCCACTCAACACCAAGGAGACCAAGGGGAAAGACCAGCAAGAGCCCCTGACCACCAGCCAGGGAGGGGCAGCTTGGGTCCTGCATCCACACGTGCAGCCTGTGCTTCCTCACCCAGTGCTGTCCTCCAAGGGACCTGTGCTTCTTACACACCTGTCCCCCGCATCACGGAATGGGACAGAATGAGCAGACACAGCGCAGCTTCCTCTCCAGAGGAGGCCTGGGGGCCAGTCCTGAGGAATCGCACCTGGTCAGGAGGCTTGGAGCAACAGCAATGACCCCATCAGTCAAGGTGTACCCTCAAGTCCAGATCCCTAGACCAGCTGGTCCTGCTGATCCCCAGGCATGGAGCAGAGGTCAGACTCTCCAAGCAGACAGGGAGCCAAGCAGGTTCTGCCAGCTGTGCTGTGGAGCAGCCAGGCAGGCCTAAGGCAGGTGAAGGGAAGCCTGCCAGGCTCAGGCAGGAGAGGCTGGCCTGAGCACGCAGTGCATGGCTCTGTGAGTCACAAGATGTGACACCAAGGCGGGAGGGTGGGGGAGGGCAGATCTGCACCCTTGGATTGGGTCCGGGCCACCTGCCTCTCAAGCAGTGACTCAGTGTCTCTACCAGGGGGCAGCTTTCTCTGGGGGGTAGGGCAGGGAACCCGGCTATGGGTACTACAGGTGCCAACTTATGTGCTCTCCTCCTATGTCCAGCGACTGGGTTTAGACTGGCTCAGGACACGGTGGTCTCTGGGGCCTTTGCACACACCGCAGAGGGGAAAACAGGAGGGAAAGGGGGACGGGACCACAGCATGGAAGAAGCGAAGCCGGCCAGACACCAGCACACAGGGATGCCCTGGGCACCCCCACCCCCTTACCACGGATCGTCCCGCCATCTCGCCTCTGCAGCTAGGGGCACCGCCTGCCCCGCAGGGCGCCTCCACAATCTGACTTGTAGATCCCACCTGCCCCTTCTCCAGAGGTCACGGGCCGCCGCCGGCAGCCAAGCCTACAGACCCGCCTCTGCCCCATCGCTTTTGTTTCTCGAGCATCCAGTCACGTGGACGGGACCAAAACACGCGGACCATCTCCAACGACTGCCTCTACGCAGACTGAGAGCCGGCGAGGGCTAGTTTCTTGGCCAGTTTCCCGCGAACAGCTTCCACCCTCCCCCACAAAAACATCAGGTGTGAACTGTGGCGAGAAGAGGGTGCTGGAGAGGATGGGGGAGGGAAGACTGGCGCGGGATGCAAGCGAGGAGGCAGGCGGTGGACGGAGGTGCGCAGCGCGGCAGAGAGGAACGGGCGCTGCGAGAGCCGGCGCGCACGGCGCTCCGCCTGGGTGCAGGAAGCCGGGCAGAGCCAGGGATGTGGAGCCCGGGAGGGGTGCTGATTTCGGCTGGGGGCGGGGAGGACCCTGATTGGCGCGCGGAGGGCGTGATGTCACGTCCGGCGGGGGAAGCCCTGCCTCAGCGGCCCCCCCGCCCACGCCCCCACCCCCACAGGTGGTGGTGCCGCCGCCCTGGGCGCTGGGCGTTGGGGCTCGCCCTCGGGGACCCCGGACGCAGTCTTTGCCCCTCCCTGGTCTTTCTGCTTCACCAAGCGGTCCATAGAATTGTGCGGGCGGCGCGGGCCTGCGCGTCCCCCGAGAGCCTAGGAGCGCACGGTGCGCCCCGCTTGCGCCCCCACGCCGCGCCCCGCCCCGCCCCGCCGGGTGCTCCCCTCCTCCCTCCCTGCGCTCCCCGCCCCGCCCCGCCCCTCTCCCGCGGCCGCCGAGGGGCCGGGCCGGCGGCGGGGGAGGCGCCGAGCTGGGACTGCGCGCTCGCCTGCCGCGCTCTGGGCGGCCCGACCGTGCGGCCGGACCTCGCGCCCCGCGCGCCCCAGCCGGCTTTTGTTGTCTCCGCCTTCTCGGCCCCGCCGCCTCTCTGGACCGCGAGCAGTGTGCGCCGGGACCTTGGCTCTGCCCTTCCCGGGCGGGGACTGCGCGGGGCTAGCCGGGATCCGAGAGAGGCGCGCGCGGGCGGCCGGGGGCGCCGCCGGCCCCGCCATGGAGCTCCGGGCCCGAGGCTGGTGGCTGCTGTGCGTGGCCGCCGCGCTCGTCGCTTGCGCCCGCGGGGACCCTGCCAGTAAGAGCCGGAGCTGCAGCGAAGTCCGCCAGATCTACGGGGCCAAGGGCTTCAGCCTGAGCGACGTGCCCCAGGCGGAGATCTCGGGTGAGTGAGGGCGCGGCGCAGGGCCCAACTGCGGGCCCGGGACCCCAGAGCGCCAGAGGTCTCCTCTGTGCCCCTGCCCTCCCCTCGTCTGCCCTGCGCGACCACTTGTCCCAGGCGCTGGAACCCGCCGCCTGCGCCCGACTGCCTGAGCTCCGAGTGACTCCCTGCGCCTCCGCTCGCCTGTACCCCCACGGTCCTCGCCCCATACCTCGGCCCGGCCTGGTCGCCCCCAGCCCCCAACCGGCGCATTGGTCCCTTCCCCTAGTTGTGCTCGCCTCCCCCTCGCGCGGTGCGCTCCTTCGGAGCAGCGTGTTCGGCCTAGCGCGCTGGCAGGGCGGCAGTCCCAGCTCTGGGGCAGCGTGCCGGCCGCCCTCGCCGTGGGACAAGCGGGAGCTGCCCGGCTGTCGGCCAGGGCGCTGCCGGGTCTCGGCGCGGTAGGGCTTTGGGCCGATGACCGTAGCCTGAAACTAGGAACTCTTCTGTGTGGACCTCGCGGGGGCAGTCAGGGGTCCTGCCCAGGGATTCCCGCGGGGTCCCCGCAGCGGCAGCCTAGGTGGGGTTTGTGGGCAGATCCTCTCATGCTTGGTGGTGGGAGAAGTGGTGAGCGAGCTGTGCGCCTCTGTGCGACCTGTGCCATGGCTCGCAGGGATTCCAGCTGAGGAACTTGTGCCCGCTGGCGCCCCAGCCCCTGCTCACGGGTCCACCCGGCACTTGGGGCTGCCCGAAGCCGCGAGCCCAGCTGCAGGTGGTCGGCGCCTTGGATCCCGCCCAGGGGCCTTGTCATCTCTTTGTAAGAAGAGCGGCCCTCCTGGCGCAGCCTCGGCCCTGCAGCTGCCTGCTGAACTGCCCTTCCCCTCCCTTCCCTGCCGGCTGGAGGAGCTTTGGGGACAGAACTGTATGTGATCTTGGGACTGTGGAAGCCGGTGTTCTCAGGACATACCCCAGACTTCACTCTCAAGAATATGCGAGCCTCCTAGTTGTGTGCAGCTTCCCTGGGGCACAGTGAGCCAGGGCACAGCAGGCCAGGGTCCTCTGCTGGCTACGGGAGAGGACAGGCCCAGGAGGGGCTGAACTCAGGGGGTGACTTGGCACTGTGGGATAACCCACAGTGGCATCTTGAATGAGAGAGGTAAGCATCATCTCTGGTACCTGCAGACAGGAGGCAGCCAGGCTCTGGACCTCTGCCTCCCAGGAGGGCACGACCCACAGATCTCCCTTCAGCCCGACTGTTTATAGGTCCCCAGGACAGGCCTTCCTGTGCCTCCTCCTGAAGACGTGGCCTGTCATTGTCAAGTCTGCCTCCTGCACCTCTTTGGCTCTGTGGGAGAGGTGGCACCCAGGTGTGCAGCACGGTTGGCTATGCTCTGCCCAAAGAGGAACTTGTTCCCATCCCTGGCCTTTCTGTGGAAATCCACTCCCACACATCGCACACCAGGGTGGCTGAGCAGCTGCTCCCAAACCCAGCCTGGGGTCTTGGAGGGGTTCTTCAGAGAAGCCGTCAAGCCCACAACCCTGGTGAGCACATCCATGCCCCCTCAGCCTGTGCCTCCTGTGGATCTCGCTGAACTTGCTGCTCTTCCCAGTGGCGGAATGGGCAGCCACCAAGGGCAGAGAGGGCAGACTGGAGAGGCGGGACGGGACCCGGACCAGGACCAGAGCCTGGGTGTTGCTGCCCAGGGGTGGGGAAGCAGTGGGTTATGGATGCAGATGCAGAGCATTTGCCTGGCGACCGTGATGGGCGCTGTCCCTCAGCTGGGGCACATGGCTGCCCTGCGGTGTCTTCAGGGTCACACTGGCGTGGACTCAGGATCAAGTGCGTCCTCCCGTGGCATGTAAGATGGGAGCTGGACTTTGGGCAGGGCTGCCCCTTCCCTGTGGGTTTACCTCTGAGGGCATGCTGCTCTCCCCAGAAGCCCTGGGGCTGCACCCCACTGCAGCCTGCAGAACAGGCGAGCACTCTGGGGCACAGGGCCTGGGGAGACTGTAGGTGCCTGCACGTTGAGGGGAACAGGGTGACCTCCCAGGGGAGTGGCAGCCCTAGGGACAGCCAAGCCCAGCATCCCCTCCCGCTCTGTGCCACCAGGCTCAGCCTCCTGGGACCGGGCGCCCTCTGGTGGCTCCTGGTGGCATGGTCCTCCTGTGCCTTGGATCCTGGGTACCCGCAGCCTCACTGGGAAGGGTCTCTCCTCAGAGGGTGTGGGCCTGGAGTCGAGGCCTGCTGGGGTCCTGCCCTGGGTCAGCTGGCGGGTGGGGCAGGCACCCAGCACTTCCCACAGGCTAGAAGGAGGCAGGATGGCCTGTGCACATGGCTGGCCTTCCCAACCTCTGAGAAGAGGGCATTGTCTGAAGAGCCGGGTATTGTTGACTTCTCTGGACAGCGTGGCCAGGCAGTGGCAACCATGGCTGCCTGGGAGGAAGAAGGCCCAGGGAGGCAGCAGCTGAACCAAGGCCATGCAGCAGGCAGCCCTCTTAGCCAGGGTGCTCCAGAGCGCCGGCTGGGTGGGGTTGCTGCCGCCTGCTGAATCACGGCCCGCAGCCAGCGGGGTTCTGCCTGAGCTGGCAGGTTGTCTCAGCCCACAGGTGTTCCCTGAGCACCTGCCTCACCTCCTAATCTGTGTGGCTTGTCCTGTATCTGCTCCTTCACTGGGGTCCCTGGAGGCAGGGACTGCGCCTTTCTGGTTCTCTGCTGTCACTACAGAGCTATGCCTGGCTGCTGGCCCTCAGTGGGTTCTTGGAAAACCCCTGTGGGCTGAGCCCATGCTTGTCCTGCTTCTTGCCTACCATGCTGGGGAGGGGATTAGAGGGTGCCTTGTTGGGGTCTCCTAGCCTGGTGCAGAGGAGGAAGGGCCTACAGGTCCAGTGTTGGGGTTGGAGGACAGAGGGGACTTGCAGCTGTCCTGTGACCCCTCCCATGCCCTGGGGTGGCAACTGCCTGCTAACCTGAGGGGCACCCCCGGCCCTCAGCAGGAATGTCCTCTGTGCAGCCAGAGCTGGGTGGTGAGCTCAGATTCTGAGAGGAGGATCCTTAAAGACTGTGCCCCTTCCCACATCCCAGAAAAGGTGGCCTTGGATAGCCCAGAAGCCACCTGGCCCATTGCCCCTCCGCAGATTAGAAGGTTCTCTGTGCCCTGTCCTGTCAGGCACAGATGCCACCATGTGGCTCAGCATGGGTCCCCAAGGTGGTTCTCAGCCTCCAACTCTGCAAGGAGAAGCTGTTTCATCCTCCCCAGCATGAGGACCAGGCCTTGGGTGACCAGGGGAGCTGCTGTTCACAGGGTCACCTGCACAGTGCAGCCACTGGGTCCTTGGTGCAGTGCTGGCCTCCGGCATGGGCCAGGCGCCTGCTCCTCCAGGTGGGAGACTCTGCCCAGCCTCCTGTGCCTCTCCTCTCCACTCACAGAAGGGGAGCAGCCACGGTTGTCGGAGGTTGCTGGGAGAGGGGGGCACAGCCTCGGGCCCTATCCCTGCTCGCCCCAGGCCTGAGGAGGCCATGCAGGCCTCTTGGGTAGCAGTGTCCAGCTGCCAGCAGCACTCAGCATGCCCCAGTCTTCCTCTTACTGTCTGGTCAGTGCGTCTAGAGAGGGCCTGTATAGACCCATTTCACACAAATGGAAATCAAGGCCCAGAGAAACCACATAACTTTCTTGAGGCTCAGTCTGGTTGACCCCAAAGCCTTTGGTATTAACTGCTGCCCAATAAAGCCAGCTCAGGCTGCCCCGTCCCTGACTCCATGTTTTCCAGAAGCCCTCTGCCATCTCAGTCTGGAGACCTAAAGTGGGCTTTGGCAACCGGGTCCTGTGAGACCTGACTGCTTCCTCGCTCAGCCCCGGTACCCTGGGCTCCACCTCTTGGGATTGGAACTTGTTTTGACTCACACCTCACGTCCTGCCTGGCTCCTGCCAGCCCTCAGGTGGAGGCCAGCTCTCAGCTGTTTTGGCCCAGCCCTAGCCAGGAGGGCCACTTCCAAGCACCAGGGTGTACATAGGGATGACCTGGCTGTGCTACTGGCCAGCCCAAGGAGAAGCCCCAGAAGGTCCCCAGCAGGGAGATACCAGCTGTCTCACATGGGCAAAGTCCCCAGGAAGGGTGAACAGATGCCCTGTTCCTAGGTGGGTAGTCAAGGAAACTAGACAGGTGGTCTGTTGGTGGACCGTGGTTCCACAGTGGTACTAATGCTGGTGCTAATTAGGGACAGTACAGGTCCGTGGTTACAGACCTGCCTGGAGCCTTGGAGACCTCCCTGGAGGGACCCTGGGCACAGAGCGGGAGGAGGGGTCAGTGAGTGTGAGCTCACTTGTAGGAGGGACCCCGGGCACAGAGCGGGAGGAGGGGTCAGTGAGTGTGAGCTCACTTGTAGGAGGGACCCCGGGCACAGAGCAGGAGGAGGGGTCAGTGAGTGTGAGCTCACCTGTAGGAGGGACCCCGGGCACAGAGCAGGAGGAGGGGTCAGTGAGTGTGAGCTCACCTGTAGGAGGAACCCCGGGCACAGAGCAGGTGGAGGGGTCAGTGAGTGTGAGCTCACCTGTAGGAGGGACCCCGGGCACACAGCGGGAGGAGGGGTCAGTGAGTGTGTGAGCTCACCTGTTTGGACCGTGGTGCCTGCAGCATGGGGTCAGCCCCAGGCAGGCACTGAGTGAGGAGACCACACCCAGGAGAGGGGCTTGCTGAGACCACAGGGGCACCCGGTTGGGCCTGAGACGATGTCTGCCTTGCCTGGCCTGTGTGTGCCGGCGATGGGAAGTGACACCTTTCCTTAAACCAGACCGTCCTCCCAAAGCCTGGCTCCAAGTGACTTCAGGTCAAGACTCAGGACCTGCAGGCCTGGAAGGGGGCCAGAGGAGGTCCTGTGCCCAGTCCCACTCTGGCCCACTGTCTCCTGGTCTGGACCCTGAGCCACCCATCCGTGAAGGGCCCCGGCTGGGACACCTGCTTGGAGCCCAGCGCCTCACCTGTGCTGCTGGCAGCCTCTCTGGACTGCTTGTCCAGAACAGGCCTGGGCAGGTGCTCTGAGCCGCCTGGTCTCCTGGCGTGGGGCTGGACTTGGGAATGCCCTGTCCTGGTGTGAGGTGAGGGCTGCCCTGCTCTCAGGGAGCCCCCGGACCTCCCACCTCCTCACTGGTCCTCAGGCCTGTGCTGGAGAAGCCGCGGGTGAGGGCGCCCCTGCCCAGATTCAGCACAGCTGGGTCTCCGGGGGGTGCGGGAGCCCCAGGGGGCTGGGCCAGCTCAGCTTCTCCTCTGCCGCGGCCTCTGTCCCCTCCAGTGGCTCCTGGCTTCTCGCCACCCTGGCCGTCCCAGGACTCACGCCCAGTGCCCGTCCCTCAGGCCTCGTCCCCAGTGGTGTCCCTGGGCTCCCAGACACACTTGGGCTCTTGTTAGCACTGCCCTCCCTGGGTGGGCCTCGTGCCCCTGGGGGGGAGTGTTCCGGGTCCCCCTGCATGCCAGGCAGAGGCCGGGCGTCCCAGGCTGGGAGCTGCTGGCTTCCCGGGGCTGCCATCACAGAGCTGCGGACAGAGCCAGGGGGACTGGACCGTCCCGGCACTGGAGGTCTGAGGCCCAGGTGTTGGCCCCCTTGGCGGCTGAGAGCGGCTCCTCTGTGCCCAGCTCGGGGCCAGCTGGCGCCTTGGCCTGCACACCCGCCTCCAGGCTCCCCTTCCTATGAGGGTGCCAGTCATCTTGGACCAGGGCCCAGGTGGTCTCGTCCTAACCAGTGACATCTGCAGAGACCCCGCCCCCTGACGTGGGCCTGTTCTGGGTCCTGGGTTTAGCCCGTGACCACCATCTCTGTGACCGTTCAGCTCAGTGAGGAGGGTGCCGGGTCTGCCTCCCACCCCACTGGAGATTCTGGGCTCTGGGCGTTCGTGACTGTGGTCCCCTGAGGACAGGGCCACTGGGGACCGTGGCCTCTGCTGGTCTCTGGCACCGAGGCCCTGGCCACAGTGTGGGGAGGTGGCCCCTGCCCTTTGCCCCACCCACCCGCAGCAGTCTGGGGCACAGCCCGGTCCCCACAGGCGGGGAGACCTGGACTCCAGCCTGCTCCCTGGGCGCCCTCTGCTCGAGTACTGGCCTGGTGCTGGTCCACCAGTGGTCCAAGCTGGTGACTGCTGACCTGACAGCGCGTCCTCATGTGGCATGTCAGAGCCAGCGTGGGCGGGCAGCAAGGGGCCCTGGCAGACCCGGGGTCCCCACCTGGGTGTGGGAGCACCTCCAAGCCAGGCGCCCCACTCAGCCCTCGACTGGACTTCCCAGGGCGAGGCAGAGGAGCCCAGGCCTGTGGGTGGCCTCCTCTCCCGAGGCAGACCTGGCCAGGGAGGCCCCCTGCTCACCTGTGGGAATGCTCCCTGGGTTCTGGAGGCGTGGCAGATGGCAGGGCGGTCCCCGGGGGCTCCAGCACCCTGCTCCCTCACCGTCTAGCCTGCCTCACCCCCCAGAGGCCCTGGGCCCTGCCTGCTGCCCCTGCCGCGTCTCAGAGGAGCCGTCCCTCGGGGTTCAGGAGGGGAAAGAGGGCCAGCACAGAGGACCTGCCCTTTGCAAGCTGCCCATAGACCAGACTTTGGAAGAAGCAGCCAGTAAACCAGAACCCTGGGCTAGAAGCTGGTGCTGGTGGGGAAGGTGGAGGCCGAGAGAGTCGGCCTCCCAGATCAGCCCCGGGACTTCTGCCTGGCCAGCTGGGTGGATAGCACAGCCAGCCAGGGATGGACACCCCTGAGTGTGCAGATGGGAGGCTGGTCCCATAGAGGGACCAGGGCACAGGTGGGGCCGTGGCAGGAGCCTGCTGGCCTGGCCAGCCTGCCCCCACATGCCCAGTGACCCACTTGCCTCAACCCAGGCTTGCCTAGTGCCTGTGGGGGCGCTTGCTAGTGGTGCTGACCTGTGAGGGACAAGGGAGGCCATCAAACCTCCTCATTCAGAGCACTGTGACTTCCAAGTGGGCTTGTCCTGTGGGCTCAGGGCCATGTGTCCAGAGTGTGGGGTCCAGTCAGAGTGGAGAGCTGGGACTCAGGCATCGATTCCCCCAGGTGTAAACAGGGGACCAGAGGACTGAGGAACCCAAGGCCGGAACCAGGAAGGCCAGGAGCAAGTGGGGCTGTGGATACAACCCAGGTCAGGGAGGGCCATGGGCGACACACAGGCAGGATGGCCAGCCAGCAGGCTAGAGCACAGAAGGCCAGGCCAGCCCACCTCCACCAGCCACACCCACACTCTGAATCTCCCAGGGTCAGAGCTGGCCCTTCCAGTGGTCACCAAATTCCTGACCCTATGTCCTGCCTCATGAGGGACAAGGGAGAGCTGGCCAGACCGGGGGCACGGCCTTCATCCTCTGTCCCTGCAGCCAGAACTCTCTCCAGAAATCTGGTGGGCTCGGCCTGGCAGGCACCGCTGACCCCACGCCGTGCCCAGCCCTCTGGACTGCCCTGGGAGGAAGGGTGTGGGCGCAGGTCTCCCTCCTGGGGACACCAGGGCCTTGGGTGCACCAGCTTCCTGACCATTCCCTGAGCTCAGCTAGGGAAGCACCTTCGGACCACATTGGACAACATCCCTGGGACACCAAGGGCAGCTTCTGGGCTGTGGCAGACGGTGGCCTATGGGTGGCCGTGGGCCTGTCCCATGTCTGGTGCGTCCTGGGTGTCTGAACTGTCCCTGTGGTGAGCCACGGGTGATGTCGGAGTCTGTCCTCAAGTGTTGGGGCCATGAGCGCCCAATGCACTGGGGCCCAGGGATACGTCGCACCCCCCCTGACCATCCGCCAGGCCCTAGGAAAGCGGAGGAAACCGCTGCCACCAGGGTGGGCTCAGGCGCTCACACGTCGCGGTCACCACGGAGCTCAGGCCATGCTGGACCACACGGTGTTTCATAAAGGAAGAGGCCCATTGTCACTCTGCCCACAGTGCTGGGGTGCAGTGGGACTTTCCCACGTGCCTGGTATCCTCTCTTGCAGAGACAGTGTTCAGTTGGTGCTGACCCGTCCAGGGGTGGGCACTCTGGGCGTAGGGCCACTGGTCAGACACCTTGCAGAGGTCCCTCCTGGGACCAGGTGGTGTTCCCAATCAGGAGCTGCTGCCAAAGGCCTTTGGCACCTCAGTGATATGGTGAGATCAGGAGCAGGAACTCGGGGGCTTGCAGAGGTCAGCTCCAGAAGGGCAGCAGGCTGGGCGGACCAGCACGCAGTCGCCAGCCTGGGCACAGGTGAGGGTCAGACACAGAATTCAGAGATCGTCAAGGTGGCTGAGAAGGAATGACTCCCAGCCGAGGGGCAGCTCTCTGCCCATGTCCCATGGTGTTTCTGGACCTGGGACTCGGCCACCAGTAGAACACCACTGTGACTGCGGTCACCCACCACAGCTGTGAAACTGGTCACCAGACGGCATGGCCCAGGGCACAGAGATCAAGCCATGCTGGGCAGCAAGCTAGGTAGACCTGAGGGCTCAGCAACCTGGCAAGCTTGTGTGGCCCAGTATCAGGCTGAGTAAGAGGCGCACCCACCTCCTGGAGGGTCACAGGCCTCTGAAGGGGTGTCCCTCCTGAGCACCTACTGTATGTGTGCCAATGACCCCAGGGTATCTGAGCGCCTACTGATTGTGTGCCAATGACCCCAGGGTATCTGAGCGCCTACTGATTGTGTGCCAATGACCCCAGGGTATCTGAGCGCCTACTGATTGTGTGCCAATGACCCCAGGGTATCTGAGCGCCTACTGATTGTATGCCAATGACCCCAGGGTATCTGAGCGCCTACTGTATGTGTGCCAATGACCCCAGGGTATCTGAGCGCCTACTGTATGTGTGCCAATGACCCCAGGGTATCTGAGCGCCTACTGTATGTGTGCCAATGACCCCAGGGTATCTGAGCGCCTACTGTATGTGTGCCAATGACCCCAGGGTATCTGAGCGCCTACTATATGTGTGCCAATGACCCCAGGGTATCTGAGCGCCTACTGTATGTGTGCCAGTGACCCCAGGGTATCTGAGCGCCTACTGTATGTGTGCCAATGACCCCAGGGTACCTGAGTGCCTACTGTGTGCCACGCCCCGTTCTTGGTGCTGAAGTGATGCCACAGACAAGGGATCCCTGGCGCCCTGCAATCAGCACCAGGACGGAGGAGCATCAGAGGTTTTTGCGAGTGGCCTTGCTTGGACAGTGACCATGTGTTGCTCATGTCCTTCAAAAGTAAAGGGAAGTGACAGTGAACCCGGTGTCTGCAGGAGAGGCTTACAGTCGCACATCCACCCAGGGACCCTAACCCCCCGGCTGGGCAGGAAGGGCCCTGCCAGAGGACAGGCTCAGGCCCCAGGTGCAGCCCAGCCACTGTCCTGCTGGTGGCCCTGACCTGCTCCAGCCCTGGCCTTGGTGTGGCTTAAGAAGCGGCCCCGCCACCTCCCCAGTGGGTCAGGAAGGCCCACCCAGGGCTGCCTGCGAGGAGCCTGGCCTCTGCACTGCAGCGGCAGTTGGCGGCCTGAGCCCAGGAGCTCTGAGCGGCGCTGGGCATGTCGCTGAAAGGACCAGAGGGGAGACGTGGGAAAGGGGCGGAGGACTGGACTCCCACACACGTGGCCAGAGGAGCAGGAGAGGCCAAGCGGCCTGGTCCCTCTGCAGGGTGGCAGGGCCAGAGCAGGAGGCCGCTTCAGCACCCCATGGCCCTGCTCCAAGGCCACACTGTGGAGGGGAGGAGGACGTCCACCCTCAGTGTGTCCGAAGCCCTCAGCACAGTCCACCCTGGGGCTGCCCTGGAAGGGGTGGGCTTCACCGGACACGGAGCGGCAAGGGTGGGGCCAGTTGAGGGGCAGGCAGGGGCTGAGGGCATGGTGGCCAGAAGCAGGAAGGATGGTTGTGACCGGAAGTCTGCTCTGTCACGTGTGGGTGCCGGGGGGATCCCCACATCTGTTCCTCCTCTGAGCAGAGATGAGTCAAGTGTGAGCTATCCTCCCCCAGGAGCTTCTGTCTCGGGGACAGAACGGACAGCGAGTGGGCGTGTCAGGCAGGAGGGCCTAGGGGAGAGGGGCCGAGTGTGGACAGCTGTGTGTGCTTGTCCATCTCAGTGCACAACACTGGGATCTAAAGGAGTAGCCTGCCAGGATAAAGCCACAGCCTTGGCTGAGGGCTGTCTCTCTTAAGGACAATGACTGTTCTTGGTGACCATCATCCTAGCAAAGAGAGGATCCTCAAAGGAATCCCAAGCCTGGTGTGCTGGACCAGCCTGCCTGCCTGGACTCAAGTGCCAGCTCTGCATTCATTTGCTGAGTGACCTTGGGCAGATCCCAGAACCTCTCTGTGCCTGTTGTATGTCCTGTGGGTGAGCACTGTCAGGTGGGAGGAGGCCTGTTCGTTCTCCAGTCTCTCTCTCCCTCATGTGGGGAGGTCGGGGCCCGTGTGCTCCTGGCTGGGCTAAGGAACCAGGAGTCTGGGAGATCCTGGCCACTGTCACGTGCTGCTGACTCCTGGAAGTCACCTGGGTCCCCTTGCACGCAGCGTCCATGCTGCTGCCAGCTGCGCAGGTGGACTGACTGCCAGGGACCTCCTGAGGGGAGCTCACGTATGGCCCAGGGACAGCCGTGGAGGGTGGCGGCGGCAGCTGGAGTCCAGGAAGGGAGCCAAGGGTAGTGAGGGGCAGAAGACGGTGCCAAGGGGCCTGGGCGGGGCCGGGGCCTCCAATCCTGCCTCCTGGCCCTGCCCGCTCCCTTCGCTGCCCTCTGACCCCGTCTGGGGATGGGGTGGGCTGGTTCCCTCCTCTCAGCTGTCCGCCTCTGGGGCCTGATGGGCCTCCCTAAGCCATAGAGCCCCCTCGGCCCAGCTGAGTCACAGATCCAGTGTCCCTCTGCCTGCCAGGCCCCATCTGAGTGTCCACAGGCCGTAGCCAAGACTCCAGGTGCCTGGGGTGGCCCCTGCCTCCACAGGGGCTTCCAGCATGAACAGCCCTGAAACACAAGCTGAGGCTTGAGGAGGGAGCAGGCCCTGCGCCCACCTGTGAGGGGCCGGGACAGGCAGACCTGCCGCTGGGCAGGCACCCGTGCGTCCTTGGGGCTCCCGCCCCACTGCCTGAGGGAATTCCAGGTAAGCTGCTCTGACCAGCAGCAACAGTGCGGGCCCCGTGGAGGCCACACCTGGCTCCAGGTGAGGCCCCCTGGACCCTGGTTTTATAAGGGATGCTCATCTCCACACTGGGGAGTGCTGGTCCCCAGCCCTGGCCGAGCCTGGGACGCTCAAGTCCCCGCTTCTGGGAGGAGAGGGCGGCACTCCCAGGGGGTCAGCATGAGCCCAGAGACTGGGACAGTGACCGCCACAGACACTGAGCCTGTGTGCCCGTCTGTGGCCTCCTGCTGCCGGCGGACAGAGGTCGATGTGGAGGCGGCCGCAGCTCCCCAGGTCTGACGCGCCTCACCTCCTACAGAAGTCCTGGCAGGGTACGTGCCTGGACACCCACAGTGACGGGTGCCACCGGTGTGGAGGCCGTGTGCCTGCAGGCAGGCCCCACCCACAACCCACAAAGGACCACCGGGTTCAACAGGTAAAACACAGGACAACCCATCACGTGGAGGTGGACGAGACTCGCTCTGTAGTGTAGCGTGTCCCAAATGTTCTGATTTCAAGTCGGTGGCGTTCTTAGCGTGAGCATGCCCACACGTTCAGTTCACGTGGATCCTGCTGTTTGTAGGTGGGTTAGGGTGGTCTGCCCTCCTTGTGGTGAGACATCTGTGCCGGCAGGCTGGCACCTTGCCCATTTGCTTCTGAGCCGCAGTGCAGTGGCGTGAAGTGCATCCATGTGCTGTGCAGTGAGTGTCCCCAGCGTCCCCACTGTCCGGCCATCTCACAAGACTGACACTGTCCCCGGTAAACCCAGAGTCCTCACTCCCCTTGCCAAGTCCCTGGCAGCCCATCCTGCTCTCTGGGCCTCGTGTGAGTGGAGTCCTGCAGGGCTCGCCCACTGCCGTAGCGCTCTTGAGGGTCATCCACCATACAGAGACCGTGGGATGTCCTCCTGTCGGGCTGAGTGGTGTTCCATTCTGTGGTTCTGCAGTTTGTTCTTCCATTCAAGTGCTGATTGACAGCTCTTTGCACTCTTGGCCATTGTGAGCGCTGTGGACACTGGTGTTCCGTTATCTGTTCAGGTCCCTGCTATCAATCTTCAGGGCCAGATTCTGACACTGAAGTATGACTCATTGTTCATCTGAAGTTAGTCCTGCTGGCATCAGTACTGTTATCCGCCACCCTTCCCTGGTCAGGCCTGCAGGGCAGGGCGGGGCTGCCGCTCAGAAGCCCACACACCTGCCTGGCTGGGCGGCCTTGGCAGCAGGACCCGGGGAGACGGCCCAGGGCATGTCGCCTCCTGTTTCCGCTCACCTGCCTGTTAGGAATTCCCCGGGCTGGGAACCAAGGGAGGCTGAGGTGGGAGGCAGAGGAGACCAGGGCTGTTTGGGCCGCTCCCAGCCAGTAACCTTGGGCATGCACGTCATGGTGGAAGAAGAGGAAGGGTCACAAGCCACGCAGAGGCATGAACCCTCCGAATGGAGGGCCTCTCTGTGGGGGCCCTGGGGACCGCCCCTCCCAATTCCCAGCTCCCCAAACCACAGGATGCTGTGTAGGGGGCGCCTGCTTGAGGGGAAGGGGTCTCCCTCCCCCCAGTGCCCCACTGCACACGTGTATGTACACGCGTACTCAGCCCCAGGCCCGGCCAGGGTGCTGAGTAGAAGCCAGAGAAAGGAAGTGGAGCTTCCCCTGGCAAAGCCAGGGAGCCCCAGGAAGGACAGAGACCAGGCAGGTGCTTCGATCCAGAGGGGCCCAGCAAGCGTCCAGGGAGTTCAGCCAGCCCAGGAGGGGCAGGTGAGGTACAGGGTGTGGGAAACAGGCACAGGCCCTGAGGGAGGGCTGTGGGGCCTTGGCCCCAGAGGTGGCTGCCAGGCCGGGGAGGCAGAGGCCGGGGGCGGGCGAGTGGCCCACCCTATGTCTGCGTCCGGGCCAGTGGCGCGTGCGCCTGCTCTGGGCTGCGGCCCAGCTGTCTGCTCACGCTGCTGTGCCTCTTGAGCATTCGCAGGGCAGGCTGTGGCCCACGTTGCCTGCCCTAGTGCAGTTCCAGGATGTCCTGTGTGGACAGAGCAGAGGGAACAGGACCTGTCCACCTTGTGGGCCCCCTCAGCTGCCCTGGGGCCCCAGCAGGGGTGGGGGTGGCAAGCTATATCTCCCTCTGCAGAGCCCCAGGAGGACAGCCAGGCTGTAGGGACAGGCATATGGATGGGCCCCCAGGGAGTACCCTCCACAGCTGCTTGGCCAGGGAGGAGAAATCAGGGCTACACTTGGCCTGTGGGTGAGGCTTCTGGTGAGGACCCCAGGCCCTGCCTTGAGTGGGCTGACCAGAACACTTGGGTCTGCTTCATATTCAGTGTGTTCTGAGGCCCAGCATGAGCCAGGGACACTGAGGAAGGCTGGCGCCTTGGAGCCTGCTGGAGGGACCTGGCCACATCTGATTGGGCCTTCTGCCATGCCAGACCTGCTGCTTGCTGGCAGGGTGGCCTGCCCAGGGGTATCCTGGGCAGGGAGCAGGCTGCTAAGAGGGCAGCCTTTCAAGTTATCTGAATTTCTCTCCCCAGGGGATCTTAGGTGTGTGGCCAGCCTTGGCAAGGGACCTTGGCTCCTGCCCGCAGGTTTCCGTCCCCAGGTGCAGACTGCCAGTAGTCTGAAAAAGGCACCCAGATGCTGTGGAGGCTTGTGAGGGGATGTTCTCCCCCCGCTGGGCCTGCCGAGGAGCAGAGTGTTGGTGGTAGGGCCGCCCAGGTGACGTCCAGCAGCGGGAGTGGGGAGACCACAGCTACAGCATAAACCTCACAGGTGGAAGGGTGACGCGAGGAGGTGGGGGCTGGTATTTCTGGGGGAACGCAGATCAGGATATTGGGAGCAGGTGATTATGGAGTGGAGGCCCAGGTGCCCTGGAACTGGAGGCGGGTGGAGGCTGTGGGGTGACCACGGTGGCTTTTTGAGTGCCCAGAGTGAGTGGTCAGATGCCACTCACCATCCAGCGAAGAAACCTGATCACACCCCGTCGCCCTCCGCGGAGGCGCCCAGCCTGAGCCCGCTTTGCAGAAGGCGGGAGCGGAGGAGGCCTGGTCCCCCTGCCCGCGGAGATGCCGGCCGCGCCGCGGGGCGGGGAGGAGGGACTGGCCCGAGCGGGCTCCAGGCGGCAGCCCGCGGTTTCCAGGGAGACGCGGCGCGGCGGGGCGGGCTGCGGGAAGAGGCGCGTCCCCGCGCGGAGCCGCCCTCCGCCCTGCGCGCCGGTGCGGCGGCCGCGGGGTCCTCGGCAGCCCGCGCCCGCCGGGCTCCGTCCTCCGAGCCCTTCCAGCGCGTCCGGCTGCGCCGTGTTTCCCCGCCGGGCCCCTCAGGCCGCACGCGGCCGCACCCGGAGCCACCGCAGCGCTGCGACGCCAGAGCTGGAGCCACCGCCGCGAAGGGAGCGCGGAGCCGCGCCGGGGTGGGCTGGGTGACCCAGCCCTGGCCGCCGCCGCCCCACCCGCTCCCCGGCCATCCTCCGCTGCACCGCCGTCACCTCGGCCCCATCCCTTCCTCACCCTTCCATCTGGCGCCGCCCCGCCAGCCTCCCAGCCTCCCAGCCTCCCGGCCTCGCCCTGCACCGCGCCTGCCGCAGCCCCCTCCTGCCGCAGCCCCCTCGCGCCCGCCCCGCCGGCCCTCGGCGCCGGCCGCGCCCACTGCGGCAAGCCCCTTCCCCGCCAATCGCGTCGCCGCCCGCGCGCCTGCCGCAGCCCCGCGCCCCGCCGCCCCCGCCCGCGCGCCGGCCGCGCCCACTGCGCCAGCGCCCCCTCCGCGCGGCGCCGCGAGCGGCTGCTTCAGACCCGGTGCCTGCTCCGGCTCGCGCACTCGGTCCGAGGGCGATGGCGACCGCTCCCGGGAGGAGCCTCAGGCCGGCGGGGCAGCCGCTAGTGTCACCGGAGCCTTTGTTCAGCCACGAGGGCCAGGCTGGCGCTAGCTGCCCCTGCGGGCAGCGGTGTGTGCCTGGAGCCCCGCGGGCCTGGAGCGGACACTCCCAGCGAATGCAGGGTCAGCTGTGGACTCCCCTCGGTGATGGAGGCGCTGTCCAGCGGAGGGGCTCCTTGGTGATGCTGCCATTTGGGTGAAATAGAGACGGGGGCTTTGGGGTGGTGAGGTTGTTGGTGAGGGAAGGGAAGCACGTTTTGGGGTGCAGACAGGGATTGGGGGTGCTGTTGATGCAGTTTGTGAGGAGTGGAGATACCAATCTGCCCCCACATGGATCCCATGCTGCCTTCCTGGTCAGTCAGTGCTCAGGTTTGACTGCCCACAGGGACAGGCCAGAGGTGCAGGCTTCTTGGAGAACAGGAGCAAACACAGAATCTGGGCAGTGGGCGGTCCCCAGGAAACCTGGGCCGTCTGTCCAGTGCTCCCAGCTCCTGGCAGGTGGAAGGCTGCCACACGGGAGAATCCTCTAGATGGCGCCCAGGAGCAGAGGGGGAACTGGCAGGCTTTGAGAAGAGGGCTGTGCTTGGGGAGAGCCCCCTGCCCCGGTCAGTCAGGCAGAAGGACACTGTGGGGATCCAGAGCTGAGTGGGGGGGATGTCTGCTCCTCTCCCTTTGGCAGGTTTTGATGTCCATGGTGCGGAGGGCTGTCCACACTGAACTATGGTGTTCCAGGGGTGGTGGGTCTGTTGGTGCAGAGTGCCTGGGGGCTCAGGCTTCCTGTCTGCACCACCCGTGTGAGTGGAAGTCTGGAGAAAAGGGCTTGGCCAGGCGCCATCGCTCTGCAGTCTCCTTGGGAGGGCTCCGTGGCACCGGTGACAGGCAGCTGCTGGAGTGGCCTGGATAAGTGAGTGTGTGTCCAGCCTCAGGTGCTGTCAGAATAGCCATCTTGGCTGGAGCTTGGGCTGGCCATGAAGGACCATGGGGTCGGCTGGTCGAGCCCAGAGACACGGGGCTGGCGCAGCAGGTGGCAGCAGGGCTGGGCCTGGTGGGGGTCTTGCTGAGAACAGCCTGGGGTAAGCCACGTGGCCTGAATCTGGACAGAAGATGAACAAGAGGGCAGCCTGGTGTTTTGGAGCAGGAACCAGACTTTGGATCTGGGGGCTGGGCCTGGAGGGAAGCTCTAAGGGACTGCTGGAGACAAACCTGCCATGAATAACTCCCCCCACCACCAAAAAAAAGAAAAGAGAAACTGGGAGTATCACAAGATGGAAGTATCCCAAAGACTCAGGAGAGAAAGTTCTGGAAGGATGAGGCATAGTTGATTCAAAAAAGAAGAGGTTGCCAGGAGCAGGCCTGGCAGCCTTGGCCGGTACGGATGGGAGGGGTCATGGGGAGGGCCGTGCTGACGGCTCCTGGGTCTGGAGGAGGAGGGCTGCTGGTGGACATCCCTTCAGTATGGAGAACCTCCCTCGGGTTTCCTGCAGCGGGGACAGGCCTGGGGGTGGAGACAGACACGCACACACTTCAGGGACTGAGCTAGAAAAGAGGTGGGGACGGGAAGGTTTGCGAGCATAGTCCGGACAGCCAGGCTTGACCCTTGCCCTCTCCAGGCAGACCCCCTCTGCCCTGCAGAGCCCCCTCTGCGGTCTGACGTCCAGCTCTGGCAGATTGGCCTGTGGGTCCGGGTCTAGCTGGGCCAGGGCTCAGCAGACGGAAGCAAAGCCGTGTAGCTCCAGGATGCAGCGGGCCTCAGGGGGCTGCCTGGCCCAGCCTGGCCCAGCCTGCCCGGGGCCCTCAGGCCGGCGCCCGGGCTCTGGCTCCGTGTCTTCACTCCCGTGTTTGTCTGAGGAGGGAGGGAGGGACGGGGGCTGTGCTAGGGCGGCTGGAACAGCGCAGGTCACCGGGCTGGCTGGGCCAGGTGGCCAGGCAGGACCAGGGCTGCAGAGGAGGCCCAGGGAGGGCCCTGCTCCCAGTGGCCGGCCAGCAGTGCCGAGGAGCCCCACCTAGAATCTGCGTGGGGTGGGGGCGTACCCATGCTCTTGGGCGTCTGGATGGGCCTCTCCTCTCCATGAGCCACCTCTTGTCTGCAGGTTGGGTGGGATTCGACCCACCAGGAGCCAACAGGGATGGTGACCTGCTCTCAGGTGCCCGTGTTTCCACCTGGCAGCCCCAGTCCTTGGGCCTCTGATCTAAGTCTTGCGCCAGCCTGAGGATGCTGGCCTGCCCACCTGCTGCACCATGTGCCCGCAGCTGGCCTGGGTGCCCTGGACTCAGCCAAGCCGCCCTCAGGGTAGACCCCACGGAGGGTGTTCTCCCCACCCTGCTGGAAGGGGACATCCTTGCCCGACGTGAGACAGAGAGCTCAAGACCTCCCCCTTGAGTAAACACCACCTGCCGTCACACTTCCACTCCCAGGGAGACTCCTGTGTCTGCTGAGCCCAGAGAGCCGTGACCGGCAGGTGCAGGGGCTCCTGCTCTGCAGACTGGAGGCAAGAGGGTGCGGGCCTGGCTGAATCAGTGAAGGGCAGGCAGCAGGTGGCTGGTGGAGTCTGGCCTCCCTGCCTCCCCACCTGGAGGGCTGGGGTGCCCCTGCTCTGTCAGGCGGTAAAGCTCTCAGACAGAACGAACCCTGGACCCCAGCTGGTTCCCACAGTCCCCCTCCTAAAGGCCTGGCACCGACTCAGCCCTGCCCCCCAGCAGGCCTCGGGCTCCACAGAGTGTGGCCAGAGTGGGCTTCCAGCCCCCAGCCCTGTCTGGGCACGTGGCCTCCGCAGGTAGCATGGCATGCTGGTTCCTGGGACACAGTCCCTTCAAGGACAGGCACCCCACTTGGGAAGGAATCAGTGGAGGGCCCCAGGTGGGGACCTGGACCAGGACTGCCCGTGTGGTCAGCAGGCGCTCCTGCACGTGCCGGCTCCCCAGACACCCACACACAGCAGCCCCCTTTCTTCTGAGACCCGTGGGAACTGGGGTGTCCTCGAACAAGGCCACCACTTCGTCCTCCCCTGCTCCCCTCTCTGAACACTGGGGCTGTGGGATGGAGGCTCACTTGTGGGGGGCTGGGGCGAGAGCCTCAGAACAGGATGAGGAGGGGGTCCAGGCCAAGACCCCAGCCCTGCAGGAACTGTGCTGAAGGAGGAACCATCTGTCCACATCCCCGGTGGGCTCTTCCGGACCTTCTGCCCCACCAGGCAGCCCGGGGCCTGCATGGATCCATGTCGGATCCAGGGCAGAGGCCACAGGGGTCCACGCTGCCACTAGCAGGAGCCCCTAGCTGGGATCCCTCTGTTCCAACCTCCCTGGGTGCTGTCCTTGTGGATGCCAAGGACACAGTACACGCTGTGACCCTTCATGCCAACAGGCTCTTCAGGTGAACCCAGCGTCAGGATAATTTTGGAGTCCTAATCCCCAACCCCAGCTGGCTTGGGTGGGAGGCAGCTTCCTGGACCCGAGGCCTCCAAGGTGGCGTGACACCCTCTTATGACTAGAGGCTGAGTGAACCTCTCGGCCCAGGTCCGAGGCTCAGGTCCTGGTCAGCGGACTCCTGGGCCCCGTCTCCCAGAGCTGCACCCTACCCTCCTGCCTCTCTGGGTCACCTTGATGTCCTCCACACAGTACATGGGCAGCTGTCCGCCTCCCACCCTTGAACTTGGGTCCTCAGCTGCCTCCCCACTCCCTCCTGGACCCAGAGGTCGGGCTCCTCCCACGTCCTCCCATGACCCCATCTGGAAGGGTCACAGCAGGCCTCAGCCACTCGGCTGCCTGTTGGGTGCTCACCCTCTCACGGGTCTCCCTCCATCCCAACCCTGACCCAGGAGGGCACCAGCCCCCACTGGCCTGGTGGACAGTGTCCCAGTGGGTGTGGGTCTCCTCACGAGGCCAAGAACCTTGGTGTCCTGGTCTGTACAGCAGAGATCTTTAAAACAGGACCCTGAGGCCGGGCACCTGTCTCTGGTATTAAATAGTCCAGCGAATGCACCGCGGACTTTTTGGCCCAAGCTGTCCTCGCTCCCCGTGGGGGTTAGAGGTCCTGCTGTGTGGTGTCACCATAATGCTGCTGGAAGCTGCCGCTGAACAGGTCAACCTGGGACAGGGTGCCAGGTACCCAGTGGGGCTCGGGACAGTCAGATGGCCCCTGTCAGGGCTGGCGTCCACACACCTCATGCCCGTCTCCTCCAGGACTCACACTAGGGTGCTGAGGGGTGTCTGTCTCTAGCCAGCACAGAACTGTCCTTGCTGGGTACTCCCCAGGTTCCGATCCTGCTGTCCTGTGCAGGAGAGCCGAGGCAGTCCTGGCTCCCAGCCCCCAGCCCCTCCACTCCCTCACGCCCCGCTTCCCCACAGGTGAGCACCTGCGGATTTGCCCCCAGGGCTATACCTGCTGCACCAGCGAGATGGAAGAGAACCTGGCCAACCGCAGCCGCACAGAGCTGGAGACCGCGCTCCGGGACAGCAGCCGTACCCTGCAGGCCACACTGGCCACCCAGCTGCATAGCATTGATGGTAAATCTGGGGCCAGAGGCAGTGGCCCTGGGCAGGGACTCTGTGAACCCCAGAGCCATCTGCTCTGATAGGACTGAGTACCAGTGCACCTTTGGCAACAAAGGCCGTCCTTCCCATCAGCCCTCAGGGGACCTCTGCCCTCAGCGTGGCTCCTTGTCCCCAGCAGAACTCCCCTGAGCACCTGCAGAGGGTCGGGCTTGTGCCCCATCTCATGGCCGCCTTCTGCCGCACCCCTTGGGAGGTGGGACACCCAGGGCCTTTCTCCCTGAGGCCAAGGAGCCCAGCACAGGCTGAGACTGGAGGGGGAGCGGCTGCAGGGTGCCAGCCCCGGGGTCCCGCCCCTTGCCCTTTACCACCAGGAACGGGAGATGCTGCAGCCTGAGGAAGTGGCCCTCCGGCGGCCTCGGGAGGCCGGGCAGCTGCTGTGTTGGCATCATTCGTTCCTCAGCCCCTCACTGGGCCTCTCACTGTCTGAGCAGAGAGCAGCAGCCCTCACAGCCAGGGGCAGCGTGACCTTGAGGCCCCACAGGGCTCTTGCTGCAGGATGAGGAGTGTCCCCCAGGAAGTGAACTGTGAGCCGAGATGGCACAGACAGCATCTCCATGGGGGCTGCCAGGCAGAGGTGCTTTCCCTGAGGCCACGTGGAGCAGGAACAGGCTCCCAGGACAGGGACTGGGACAGCGAGCCCGCAGAGCGAGGGGCGCAGGCGCCGAGGCCAGCTTCCCTGGAGGCCCTGTGGATCTCCCTCTCGGCATTCCTGCACCCCACCGCTGACCCCGTCCACAGCAGACTGTCCCTGGGGACAGGCAGGGCCTCGACTCGTTAGTGGCAATGGGGCCTCACCTGCAGCCCAGTGTCAGTGCTTGGAACCTGACCCTCCGAGCCAAGCCTTCTAGAAGGTCTGAGGAGTTACAGGCCCTGCGGTCTTACTTCCAAAGGGCATGAGGGCTCTCCAGGTCCCATCCTGGGCACAAGGGGTACAAGGGCATTTCCCCAAACCACAGGGTCTGCAGCATTGCTCCTACCCTGTCCCCTGACCCTGCCAGGAGGTGTCCACCCGAGGCTCTTGGCTGCAGGAGGGCTCAGACAGGCCAGCTCGAGACGGCTAAGAACCCAGACCCTGGATCCTGGAGCATGAAAGAGGCAGGGAGGGAGGGGCAGGAAGCCAGGAAGGCAGCAGAGAAGGGGACAGACATGGATGGGTGGACTGGTGGGTGAGCGGAGAGCACAGGGCCCATGAGGAGAGAGGGAAGCAATGGCAGGAAAGGCAGAGAAGAGCAGGCTCACAGTGGCCCCTCCGCCCCATGGAGCCCACCCTACCAGCAGCCCTCCAGGAGTGCCCAGTGGGTCACTGACACAGAGCACCCCAGGCTACGGGCATAGGGGCTGTGGCCTGAGAGAGGACTCCCCCCTTGGGCCTGCACACCCGCTGCCAGGAGGGCGAGCTCTCCAAGAGCCCGCGGAGGCTCTGCGGAGGCTGTGCGGCCAGCCGCTGCAGCTCTGGTGACCACACTCCCCGCCGGACCCCCTTGTCCCATGGGCTGCCAGAGCATTTGGGTGGATGGGCAGAGGACGGACCCTGAAGGCCCCGCGCTGTGTGCAGGACACTTCCAGAGCCTGCTGAACGACTCGGAGCGCTCGCTGCAGGAGGCCTTCCCGGACGCCTTCGGCGAGCTCTATGCCCAGAACGCCCGGGCCTTCCGCGACCTGTACGCCGAGCTGCGCCTCTACTACCGCGGGGCCAACCTGCACCTGGAGGAGACGCTGGCCGAGTTCTGGGCCCGCCTGCTCGAGCGCCTCTTCCGGCAGCTGCACCCCCAGCTGCTGCTGCCCGAGGACTACCTGGACTGCCTGGGCAAGCAGGCCGAGGCCCTGCGGCCCTTCGGGGAGGCCCCGCGGGAGCTGCGCCTGCGTGCCACCCGCGCCTTCGTGGCCGCCCGCTCCTTCGTGCAGGGCCTGGGTGTGGCCAGCGAGGTGGTCCGGAAGGTGGCCCAGGTACACACGTTGCTAGGTGTCTCGGAGCCCCCGCGTCCCTGGGCCCTGCCCCACGTGCTCCGTGTCCCCTGCCCTGAACTGCAGCCCCTGGCCTGGGACATCACAGCTACAGCTCTGCTCTGTTAGCTGCTGCCCAGACATGCTAATGGCTTGTCCACAGGTGTGAGCTCCACTCTGGGCCACAGACTCTGGCCAGCCCACCTGCTGCCCAGTCCCATCCTTGGCCAGGCTGTGCCCTGGCAGAATGGGGAAGGGCCAAAGGCCCAGGGCTGGGGCTGAGCCTGGCTGTGGGGCTGGGGACCCTCTGAAGAATACGACATGCTCACGGAGTGGAGCAGGTGGGGTCCTGAGGCCTTGCCAGGCCCGCCTGGAGAAGGGCGGGAGGACACCAGCCATAGCTCCGTGCAGCCCTGGATGTGAGCTGCCCCACGTCCAACCAGGATCCTTAGCACCTCACCCACGGCTGAGCCTGGGGTTGCTCATCTGCGCAATAGAGCTTTCTGCTTCCCATCAAGGGTGGTGACCCTTGTGACCACTGAAATGAGTGCCCAGGGCTGGCAGGCAAGGTCCCACCCTGTGTCAGGCAGAGCCGAGGTCACCTCCGCGGCTTGGTCATGGCCGCGGCTCGCCTAGCCTGCCAGCTGTGCTCACGTGGCCTCCACTCCCCAGGTGCCCCTGGGCCCCGAGTGCTCTCGGGCTGTCATGAAGCTGGTCTACTGTGCTCACTGCCTGGGCGTTCCTGGTGCCCGGCCCTGCCCCGGCTACTGCCGGAACGTACTCAAGGGCTGCCTAGCCAACCAGGCGGACCTGGACGCCGAGTGGAGGAACCTCCTAGGTGAGCCCCCTGCCTGGCCTTGGGAGCGCTCCACTGTGGTCCTGGGAGGCAGGTGGTCCCTGGCCCAGCAGGGAGACCCAGGTCCAGATCCGGGTGTGGGGCTGTGGGGTTGAGGGGCAAGTTCCTTTTGAGTGTCCCCGTTGGTATGTGACTGGGGGACACTGGGGTTGCAGTTCCTTGTCCTGCCCCGCTGAGCAGCGCCTGCACACGTGTGAGCTCACGTGCCTGCACACGTGCAGCTGGCAGGATCATGTGCCACACTGGGCCAGTGTTGTGCGCGCTGTCACGTGTGTCTGCACATCCACGTGCTGCCCCAGTGGGAGACACACTTGTAGGATCCACAGCATGTCTGCTGGCACTGGAGTCCGCACACACCACACACGTCAGCTAGCAGGCCTTTGGAGGCCTCAGGTAGTCAGGAAAGCTGCCGGCACATCCTGCTGACATGCAGTTGATGGCACGAGATGACAGAAAACTTAGCAACATGTGCACACGTAACATGTGCCCAATGTCCAGCAAGTGGACATACAGAAGAGCTGGTGTGGACTTGAGCTGGCACAAGGCAAGCTCTGGTGTGTGCGGGCCTGCACAGTGGACACATGGACACAAGCTGGGCCAGAGGACAACAGCTGTCCTCCATTGGCACAAACCTCTGCCCTGGACGTGGGTGTGGGTCTGCACCTGACTCTTTGCCGTGACGTGTGTGTGACGTGTTTGTGTGCATGTTCACGTCTGTGCCAGACTCCATGGTGCTCATCACTGACAAGTTCTGGGGCCCGTCGGGTGCAGAGAACGTCATCGGCAGTGTGCACCTGTGGCTGGCGGAGGCCATCAGCGCCCTCCAGGACAACAGGGACACACTCACAGCCAAGGTGCGGGCAGGGGCACATGAGCATGGGAGGCAGTACCCCAGCTGCGGCCTCCTGGGCCTGCGGGCCCCTGCTGCCCTCCAGGACTGCTGTGGTGTCTCTAGGTCATCCAGGGCTGCGGGAACCCCAGGGTCAGCCCCCAGGGCCCTGGGCCTGAGGAGAAGCGGCGCGGGGGCAAGCTGGCCCTGCAGGAGAAGCCCCCCACAGGCACGCTGGAGAAGCTGGTGAGTCCCTCCACTGCTGCAAGTCTAGGGGGCAGGCGGGGGCAGGGGGCTGCGCTGCCCAGTGGCCTGACTGCTGCCTGGCAGGTGTCCGAGGCCAAGGCCCAGCTCCGTGACATACAGGACTTCTGGATCAGCCTCCCAGGGACGCTGTGCAGCGAGAAGATGGCCATGAGCTCTGCCAGTGATGACCGCTGCTGGAACGGGATGGCCAAGGGCCGGTAGGCACATCTGTCTGGCCGTGTCCTGCATGCGGCTTACAGCAGGCACAGGAAGTGGGACGAGGGCCATGCCTTTGCCCAGCCACCTGAGGTCGGAGACCCCACAGTAGGGCCTGTGCGGCTGCCCCTGGGCCCTGAAGGCCGACTGGGGGTCTTGGGCTTGGGGGCAGTAGGAGCATGTCCTGCTAGGCCAGGGCGCCTGCACAAGGTGCGGTGACTGGGGCTCCCCCGTCCTACCTGCCCTGCCTCCAGGTACCTACCCGAGGTGATGGGTGATGGCCTGGCCAACCAGATCAACAACCCTGAAGTGGAAGTGGACATCACCAAGCCAGACATGACCATTCGGCAGCAGATCATGCAGCTGAAGATCATGACCAACCGACTGCGCGGCGCCTACGGTGGCAACGACGTGGACTTCCAGGATGCCAGTGAGGGCCCTGCAGGGCTTGGGGGTGGGGGGCTCGGGGGGCTGGGGCCGCGGGGCTGCGCAGGGGCCGCCAGGGTGCTGCTGCTGCTGGGTGTGGACAGCACACCCGTGTCCCTGCAGCAGCTGAGCCCTGACCAGGACGTCCACTGGCCGTGGCTGAGGTGACCACCCTGGGAACAGATCAGGAGCACAAGTCCATGGGCCTCCTGCAGGTCAGGTGCTTTAGCTGGTCTCACTGGACCTGGGCTTGCACAGAAGGGCCCTCAGGACCCCATGCCCAGGGCTCCTGGGTGGGCGCGGCCTGCTGGAGCCTCTTCTCCTCCCCAGGTGACGACAGCAGTGGCTCAGGGAGCGGCGGTGGCTGCCCAGACGACATTTGCGGCCGGAGGGTCAGCAAGACAAGGTCCAGCTCCCACACGCCCCTGACCCATGCGCTCCCGGGCCTGTCCGAGCAGGAGGGGCAGAAGACCTCAGCCGCCAGCTGCCCCCAGCCCCAAGCCCTCCTGCTGCTGCTCCTGGTCCCGGTTTTCGCAGCAGCCAGGCCCCGGTGGCGGTAACTGCCCGACCCAGAGGTGAGGCCAAGGACTGGCCTTGCCAAAGTGCAAAGCAGGATATTTAATTCCCCTGGGCCTACAAAGCCCAGGGCAGGACAAGGGGACAGCAGCTCTGTGTGCTGGGCAGGGTGTGTGGGGCCCTGGCCCCAGGCTTGGCCTCCCCTGCCACCCTGGCTTTTAATTTTGTATGAGGTCCTCAGGTCAGCTGGGAGCCAGTGTCCCCAAAAGCCATGGATTTCAGGGACCTCAGGGGCACCTCTGGCTGCCCACATCCCCGAGGCCCACGAAGGAGGTGGCCCTTCGCAGCGTCCCCCTGGAGGCCTCGAGCAAGCCTGTGCCTTCCTCGCCTGCCTTCTGCTGGGGACTCCCGCTGGACCCCACTGGCTTCAGACATCAGCAGGCCCACCCGAGCACACACCAAGGGCGCCGGGGGTCCCTGACCGAGCCCTGCGGGCCTCTGAGTTTATGCATGATACCTTCCACCCAGCGGGGCTCTGAGGCCAGGGACCCCCTCCTGTGTCACCTCAGAGTCCCAGGGAATGTGGTCCACCCTTGGGGCCATGCCAGCACAGCCACACGGGCTCTGCTATGCCTTGCTTTTGCTTGTGGGTGGGGTGCCGTCCCCAACACCCAGGGAAGCAGGGGGGTCTGCCCCTCACGTGGGCTCACAAAGGCAGGCCTTCGGGGTCCAGGTCTGCATGAGGAACCCCACTTCTGGGGAGCAGCCAGCCATTCCTACCACCATCCCATCCAGGACCGCCCTGGGGCGTGGGCACCTGAGGCTCTCGGCTGGCCACAGGATGCTGAGTTGCTCGGGGCCATGAGACTGGGCCTGCAGGCCAGGGGCAGTGGGGCAGGGGCAGGGGCAGGCGTAGCCTGACAGTCAAGGGCTTCTCCAGCACGCGCACATTCAGACACTTCTGTCCCTGCACTGGGACCTGCGTCTCTGTCCTCCCAAAGCGGTGAAGGTCCTGGGGCCCAGTGTGGACCCTGGGGCCCTTCCATGGCCCTGAACTGAGTGTGCCCAGCTCGCAGCGGTCATCAGGGCTCCTCCCCCAGGCCTGAGCAGGTCTCCCTCTCTCCAAGGCCCTGTGGCCAGCAAGCCCTGGGATGGGGGCTGGTATCCTGTAAGAAGGGGACCCTGCATGGGAAGGACCACAGGGGCCGGGGGACATCAAGCTGCCACAGCCAGGGACAGTGGTCCTGGCCCAATGGGCCCTGAGAAGGTCACTCTGTCACTGGGCTCGGGAGGTTTCCCACAGCACAGTGGGTGACTGTGTGGCTGGTCCAGTCTCCTGGCACAGGGCAGGTGTCCTCTGAAGCTGGTCCTTGGACATGTTGGGTCAGGCCTCGGCACACTTGCCCTGCGACAGCCATGGAGCTGACCCTGGGACAGAGCCCCGTCCCCAGGGGCAGCGCTGGCACTGCACGTGACAGCCGGGGTGGCACTGTGGTACCCCACGTGCTTCTCTGGAAGGGGCGACCCTGAGCAGCCACTGGTCAGGGCAGTGGCCAGCCTGCCGTGTCCTTCCTCACAGGCCCCCGGCCACTTGGTGCCGGTGGGTCACCAGGTCACGTGTGTTCTTTGAGTCCTTGTGTGAATAAAAGGCTGGAGACCTACTGCAGGACGAGCCTGGTGTGGCTGCTGAGTCTGCGTGAGCCATGGTGTGCTCTGGGGCGTGGACTAGGGTCCGCAGGGGGCGGGGAGGGCCTTGAGCTTGGAACACCCCTGGGTTGAGGCCCATACTGCCTGTGCAGGCGCCTGCTGCACGGCTCCTTAGCTTGTCTGCGTCTCCAGTCCTTGGCCAGACCCTCTGTCCTTGATCGAGCACCCCTTGGGGGTGTGCGTGGGAGAGGTCAGAACCAACCTCCAGACAGCCGCGTAGGCCCTTCCACCTCTGCCCACTGCCTCTCTGGATGCGCAATGCGGTCCTCCAACCCTTAGGCAGGTTCTGATTCCTGCCAGGTGGCCACAGAGATGGCCACAAGGCCAGGCTATAGGGACCAGTGTTGCCCAGCGAGGCGTCCCGATGGTCCAGGCCCTCGCTCCCCAAGTCTCAGCTCCTGCATACCCTGAAGACTGTAGCTGCCCACCCACCCTTGCGTTGAGGGGGTGCCCTATTCCTGTGGGTCACCTGGTCCTGGCTCCCAGACTGAGAGCCATCGCAGAGGCGCTGAAAGGAAGCACCGCTCCCCGGCGTGGCCGTCGAGGCTACTTTATCTGGGCTCTGCTGCCTGCACTGGTGCTCCTGCAGGCGCCTCACCCGTTTCCAACACAGGCCCTGTGAGGCCAGCTGTGTGAGTCGGAGCAGGACCCCCCTCAGGGCAGGACCAGGCACCAAGGCCCATCGGCTCCCAGGGAGGGCGTCTCCAAGGGCACACAGCTCCGAGGGCCCAGCACAGGCTGGGGACACCTGCAGCAGTCAGATCCTTGGTGGGCTGTCCCTCACCCACCTGCCCTCAAGTCCTGGGAAGCCCAGCCACCCGCCTGGGATACAGGTGGTGATGAAGTGCTCTTCCCTCTCCCGCGGCCCAGAAGCAGCCTCGGGCTGCGCAGAGCCCTGCAGACAGCTGGGCAGCAGCCGCTCACTGGTATGTGTGGGTAGGACTGTCACATCTCCTCCGGCCGGGCAGCACCAGGGTCTTGGACTTTGGGAAGGCCACCTTTTTTGGCTGCTTCTGCAAGTCCTCTGTGAGCTGGAGTGAGTCCATCCTCACTGTCAGAGAAAGAAGCCAGATGGGATGGGTGTCCAGTGCAGGACCAGCAGACAGGAGTGGGGCCACCTCAGCTGGCCTCACCGGGTCCTGCCCTGGGGTCCCAAGAGGCTGGCCAAGAAGAGGCCCCAGACCTCCATTCCTCATGGGATCTCAGAAAGCCAGGCATCCTGACCAGCCCACATTGGTGGGTAGAGAGCAGCCAGCTCCTCAGTCCCCTCCTTGAGCACCACACACCACCCAGAGGCCATCCTGACAGACCAGTGTGGTCGCCCATGCCCCAGGCACAGGTACACACCATATGCTCATACAGCACTTGCACACACGCACACCATATGCACACATCCGCAATGCTCACTCACGTGTGCCCATACACACAACACACACCGCCCGCCCCCAGGCCTCTAAGCATTCATACCAGGGACAAGGACCTCCGGAGCAACACCGTTTGTTATCCAAGTGCTCCCCACATCCAGAATGGGGGCCGGCGCCCACCTCCACCCACCCTCCCCCACCTCATGTCACTACAGAAACCACGGAAAGATCACAAGGACAAATGAATCACTCAGCCCACAAAGTGAGACTTCAGTAAATTAAACATTTCCCTCCTTTGATGTGGCCTGAAAATACGAGCAGAGCCTACAGCACAAGCCTGTTTCCATACCCGTCTGTGGGCAGAAGAGAAACAAGCCAGCCAAAATCTTACAGATTTCAAACACGCAGCACTGACCTAGGCCAGCAGACCAGCTGTCCCAGGTGAGCATTACAAGAAGCAGGAAACACCAGGCGATGTCCCGTCTGAACCGGTCGCAACAACACAGCAGACTGCTAAAGTGAAACCCGTTCCTCACAGACACTGCTGGGGAAAACCAGCTTTCCACGGAGGCGGTGGGCATCAGTGCTCACAGGAGGGCTAAACCCCACGTGCTAAAAAGAAAAAGGAAATTGAAACCTGAGGCAACAGCGACTGGGAGGGACTGGTTTTTAAGACACAGAAACGCTCCTCACAGCAGGGCTGGGCATGATGGTGCACCCACACAGCCCGTGGGACTGGAACGGGGCCCCAAGTGACCCGCATGCCTCGGCAACAAGAGTTCTCCCTGCTGCTCAGCAGAGGCCAAGAGGCCGTGTGCTGCCCAGGGCTTTAGGTGGAAAGGAAATGTCCCCATGAAGGATCAGTGCCTGGTGACAATGGGTAATGAGGGAATGTGAAGTACCTGCAGGGTCCACTCTCAGGAAGGTGAGATGCAGGGAAAGAGCCACAAAGTCCTAGGAATATGAGCTCAAATTTCTGAAATTACAACACACCAAGCTACCCACCACCAGATCCAGCACCCTGAAACTTCAGACTGAGGGCAAACTGAAGTGGTCTATAAAATAAGTGCTTGTGTTATCAGAAAGAAAAGGAGGAGAAATAGATGCCATAAATGGCAAATCTATAGGAGCCTGCAGATAGGCGAATTGTAGAAGTCCCGAAGGAGAAGAGAGAGACAAAGGCTCCAGAAGACTATTCAAAGAAGGAAAACCACCCAATTGGCTGAAAACTAGACAAATTTTCATATGAATATAAACATCCAGATTCATGAAGCTCAAAGGATTCCAAGCAACATCAACCCAATAAAGAATGTCCTGAGACACATTACAATCAAAAGCTCAAGAGTCAAAGGCAAAGAGAATCACAGAAGCAGTAAGAGAAGAGGCTCCTCACACACAAGCAAACCTTCGTGAGGCTGTCGTCAGGCTTTTCTGCAGACACCTGGCAGGCCTGGAGGAAGTAGGATAACATACTCAAAGTTCTGAAAAAAAACCTGCCAAACAGGAATACCATACCTGGCAAAGAAACAAATGAGAGATAAAGATGTTCCCAGACATACGAGAGATGAGGGTTTTCACTATGGCTCCTGCCTCACAAGGAATCCTGAATGTAGTTCTTCACATGGAAATGGCCCTAAATAGTATGGAAACACAGCTGGCTCTCCATCACTCACCATATAGTCAGACCAGAATACGCTCACACAGCCACGATGGTGTATAAGACACTTAACTCGAGAATGAAAATTAAAAAACTATAGCTACACTAAATTCTTAATGGGCATACAATATTATAAAAAATACAAGGTGTGACATCGATTGCATGGGGGTATGGAGCAGAAGTGCAGAGTCTGTATGCAATTAAAAAGTTATCAATAAAACAGAATTCTCTTTATTTTATTTTTTATTTTTATTAGTAATAGTTATATTAATAGATATTTTATTTTTTATTATTAATAGGTGAAAGGCTCACAATAATCACACACAAAAAAGTGAAAGGGATAAAAGCATATCACTAAAAGAAACCAACAAATCACTAAGGAAGATGCAAGAGAGGAAGAAAGGAACAAAAGGAACTACAAGACAGTCAGAAAACAACAAAATGGCAAAAGTAAGACCTTGCCTGTCAATAATTAGTGAGTGGATTAAATTTTCCAATCAAAATACAGAGTAGCTGAATGTACTTTTTTAAAAAGACCCAACTATATACTGCCTATAAGAAACTCATTTCACCTTTAAGAATGCACAGGCTGAAAGTAAAGGGAGGAAAAATTTATTCCATAAAATAGCAATCAAAAGACGGCAGGGGTGGCTTTATTTGTATCAGTCAAAGTCACCCGGAGGACTGTGATTATAGGAGGGTCAATTCATCAGGAGGACACAACAATTAAATATATATGCACCCAACACTGGAGCACCTAATTACATATAGTAGGTAGAATAGAGCCAAAGGGAGAAGCAGGCGCTCCACAGTGGGAGGAGGGGGCTTCAACCAGTGGTGGCCACACCTCTAAGCTCAGCTGCCCTGGAGCCTGAGGCAGGATGGAGGGTCAGCAAGTGTGCGGCCAGCCTGGGCAACTTAGTAAGACCTGTCTCAGAATAAAAAATAAAAGAATGGGATGGAGCTCAGTAATAAAGTGTTTGCCTACCATGTACAAGGCCCTGGGTTCAATCCTGAGTACAGAAAAAGAAATAGTAAGGAGCTTTACTATCCCATTTCAACAACAGACATGCGATCCAAAGAGAAGATCGATAGGGAGATAGAAAAGTGGAACACTTGAAAGCAAATGGACCCAACAGACATATACAGAACATTTTATCCAACAACAAAATGGACATTTTTCTCAAGCACACTTGGAATATTCTTCAGGATAGATCATATGTTGGGACACAAAACAAGTCTTTGCAAGTATAACATTGAAATCACATCAAGTATCTTTTCCAACCATAATGCAATCATATCAATAATGAGGAATTTTGGAAAATTCACAGATATGTAGAAATTAACACACTTCTGAATAACCAATGGCTCAAAGAAGAAATTTAAAAGGGAATTTTAAAAAGAATCTTGAGACCAATAAAAATGTAAACATGACTTACCAAAACTCAGGGGATGCAACTTTCTAAGAATCATTCAGTGACAAATGCCTACACTAAGAAAGAAGGAAGTTCTCAATCCACCTAGCTTCACATCTCAAGGAACTAGGAAAAGAGCAACATAAGCACAGAAATAGCAGAAAGAAGGAAATGATAAAGATTAGAGCAGAAATAAGTGAAACAGACTGGAAAGAAAACAGGAAATATCAATGAAACTAAAGAGTTTTTTGAAGAGATAAAATTAATAAACCTTTCAGCTAGATTAAGAGAAAAAGAGACGACTCAAATAAAATTATAAATGTAAAAGGAGACATTACAAATGATGCACAGGAGTAGAAAGAATCCTACAGGATGGCTGTGAAGAGCCTCATGTGGACTGGATGACTTCAGGGAGGATAAATCCAGTCTACCAAGACCAGATCATGGAGGAAGAGAAAGGCTGAGGAGACCAGCACCAAGCAAGGACGTACAAGCGGCAATCAAAAACATCCCAACCAAGGAAAGTCCAGGACAAGAGAGCATTGCAGGAAATCCTACCAAACGTTTAAAGAATTAATACCCAACCTCCTCAAATGGAATAGGAAGGAACACTCGCAAATGCACTTTACAAGACCAGCATCACCACATACCAAAACCAGAGAAGGCGTGGCGAGGACATCGCAAGAGCAGTCGCAGGCCATCTCCCACGGAGCAGGGAGATGGCAGATCCTCAGTAAAACACCAGTATCGCAAGAGGTCAGCACACCGGGACCAAGTGGGTCATCCCTGGGACACCAATCTATGTGACGCACTGTGTTAACAGAAGGAGTGGCAGGAATCACGCAGTCCTCTCAACTGAGGCAGAAGAAAGGATTTGACGAAATTCAATATCTTTTCATGGTAAAAAAAGAAAAAAGCCTCTCAAAAAATTAGGAATGTAAGGAATGTGCCTCAACATACTAAGACCACAGATGACAAGCTCAGAACTATACACTCAATGGTGAAAAGCTGAAAGCTTTTCCTCCAAGATCAGGAACAAGACAGGGTATCCACACTCACCACTTCTAGCCAACATGTTGCTGGAAGTCCTTGCCAGAGCAATTAGACAAGAAAAAGAAATAAAAGACATCCAAATTAGAAAGGAAGAAGTTAAATTATCTCTGTTTGCACATGACACGATTATATGTATTTCCCTAAAGATATATCAAAGAACTGTGAAAACTAATAAACAAATTCAGTAAAGTTCCGGGATACAAAAACATCACAATTCAATTGTGTTTCTATAGACTAACAGTGAAGTATCTGAAAAAGAAATTAAGAACACAATCCCATTTGCAATAACATTAAAAATAAAATATTTAGAAATAAATTTAGCCAACTAGGTGAAAGACCTATAAACTAAAAGTTAGAAATAATAGTGATAAAAATCAAAGAAGACACAAATAAATGGAAGGATAGTTCATGTTCTGGTTTGGAAAAATTCACACTGTTAATACAATTCAAATACAAGCCAAAAACAATCTACAGATTAAGGCAAAACTAAATAAGTGGGACTACATCAAAGGAAAAGGCTTCTGCCTGGCAAATTAAATAACCAACACAGTGAAAGGCAACCTGTGCATTGGTCGAGAACAGCATGGCCACGTGGAGGACAAGGGTCAGCATCCTAAACACGGAAGAAACTCACAGCTCAATGACCTTAAACCCTGATTCTAAAATGGACAAAGACTCGAGACATTTTTCTGAAGAAAATGGCCAACGGGTATACAAAAAGTACTCATCGTCCCGGGAAGGTGGTCAACCACAGCGAGACGCATCTGACCCCTGCCAGGGCGTCAGGATGACCACTACCCAGGAGAGAAGGGAACCGGGGCACAGAGCAAGGAATGACGTGTGTCCTGG
The DNA here is from genome assembly GCF_902686445.1 of Sciurus carolinensis. NCBI lineage: Eukaryota > Metazoa > Chordata > Mammalia > Rodentia > Sciuridae > Sciurus > Sciurus carolinensis. The sequence continues at coordinate 182,432,669 of NC_062215.1, read as the reverse complement.
ACCCGGGGCCGCGCAGCCACGGCAGGAAACCACGCCCGCGACAGCCGCCGTGCGACCCGCGACCCTGCGGCAGGGTCAGTGCGCCGAGGCGCCTGCTCTCACCGTGGCTGCAGCCCCCACAACCCCCACAGAATCACCACAGGTCTGTTCACGGTGCAGGAGGGAAGCATGTGCAGGAGCACAAGAGAAAGTGGCTGGGCCATGAGGAGAGGCATCCGCCTTTTCCAACCACAGAAGGACAAATCCAAAGGAATCCCAGGTCTCAGACTCCCGGGAGCACAGAGGAAGCCCCCGTGGGCGGAAACGGAGACGCTGGTGAGGGCCCCACCCCAGCTGGCACGCTAAGCTCTGGGCGGATGCAGCGGGGCTGTGGTCGTCAGGACACGGTGCTGTCCGGCCCGTTGGCCTTGCCACACACGGAAGCTCACGTGCCCAGACTGTGGTGATGGTGTGTTGCTTGATTTCATTGTGGCTATGATACAGTGCAAAGGTGAAATCACCAGAATACATGCGATTGTGCATGTGATTACACCTGCGTAAAGCTGAGCAAGAGCCCTAAACAGACCTGGGTGTGGACCGTCCTCAGGAGGGGGGCCGTTGCCGTTGCTGCATAGGGACCAAGTGGGAGGGCAAGCCAGACCACTGTGGTGGGTGTTGGAATGAAGACCCCCACTGAGATGGAAGCCCATAGGCCCAAAGCTGTATGCAGCCCACAGGCCACCAGGGGCCACAACCGTCTGGCTTCATCTGGATGGCATTCGGGAAGAGGTGACTTTCAGGTCAAGAGTGGATGGACAAAGAGTTCTCACATGAACACACTGAGCCACTGACTGTCCACAGGAAAGGCTGAAACAGGGTCCCCACGCCACACCAAAACTAAGTGACCTGGGGAAGCAACCCTTCAGCAAGGAGAAGACCAGAGACGTGTCCAGCCTCAGGGTGGAGCCAACTCTCCCAGAGGCGCAAACCCTCAGCCCCGAACGGAAAGGCGGACGCTCTGCCAGCTCACATTCGCTACCGCGTGCAAGGAGCCACCAAGCTATGGGGACCTCCCACAGCACCACTGAGGCAGGGCCACAGGAGCAGCAGCAAGACCACGCACACCAGGTCCAGTGTGTACCCCAGGATGCGCAACTTCCTGCAGGAAGTCACGAAGGAGAGGCCCGCGCCACCTGACCGGGGACCGTGAGTGTGCACTCCTACAGCGCCCCGCACAGGGCTCGGGAGCGGGAGAGGCAGAACCACGGGCAGGACAAGGCGCCTGCGAGGCTGCGTCCTGCACCCGCTGCTTGAGTCGGCACCAGAGCAGGGGACGGCACATGCTGCCTGTCCCGGAGCGGACACTCGGGGCTCCTAGACATCGCTACCCTCTGTTCAGCCAGGTCGTATCGGGTCAGACCCAGGCTTTGCAGGACGGGGAAGCTTATGTGGGGGCTGCAGGCTCCCTAAGGAAACGCTCCAACCACCAACTCAGCAGGGAGGCAGGCTGTGCCCACAGCTGCCCAGCCTCACAGCCGGCCATCAGGCCCGAGACGGGCAACACTGGCTACGCTGCCGGCAGAACATCCCCCGGCCACCCAGAGAACACAGGAGCCCCCGGCTTCCACAGGGAACCCCGAGGCCTGCAGATTCCAGGCCTGCCTCCACCACAGCCTTCCAGGGCGGAACGCGCCACACTGTGCCTGGTGCCCCCCGGCCCCTTCCCACTCCCAGCCTCTCCTCCAAGGCTCCCCAGAGCAGCTGCCCACCTCCTGAGAGGCCAGGTATGGTGGGGCCCATGCTCCCTGCTCCCATCCATCTCCAGTCCTGTTCCTGTCCCACTGGCTCTGCCGGTCTCTCTGGGACCCACCAGGCCCTCGGTACCACAGCCTGCTGGACCTCACGTCCACCCCAGACTCTGCTGCCCTGCTTGCTGTCCCCTTCACCATCTCCCAAGTCACCGTATCCCTCCCTGGCCTGCTTCTTCACCCCTCTGCCCCATTTCCCTTCCCAGCCTGATTTTTAGAGACACCGTCCACACCTCCCGATCCTGCCCTCTTCCCCTTCCTGTCCAGCCTCCCCCACCCCAAAAGGCCTCCTTAGGCTAGGGCAGTGGCAGGCCACCTCTTACCCAGACAGAGGGCAGGATGACCTGAGAGGGGGCTGAGTCCAGCCCAAGAGGAGACTCAGAGTCCAGGCAGGGGGCTGAGAGGGGAGCCTGGAGGATCAGGGATGATGGGAACAGGGGCCACAGGGGACCAGGGGCCAGGGGCCAGGGGCCATCTGGGCCTATCCTGAGCCATAGGAAGGGGCGGGTCTTAGACCCATCCTCAGCAAACTGACCCTAGGCAGCCACCGGCTAAGACCTCAGTGCCATGCACATGGGGCCCGCAGGCTCCCCAGGGCTCAGGAACATGGGGACATCAGAGAAGCAGGAGGGAGAAGGGCCAGGGAACAGAGCCACACCGGACCTGCAGGGTTCCCGTCCTACAGCAGGACCTTCGGCAGCAGCAGAGCCACACTGGGGAGATGCCAGACCAGGGCTCAGCAGAGAGGGTCTCCTACCAGAGAGCGGGCCCTGGAGCCAGGCCTCATGGGGATCGGGACTCGGTGTGCAGTCTGAGAAGCCCCCGGGAAGGGGACTGAGGGGCAGGGGCCACTTGGGCCACCCCAACCTGGGTCACAAGTGTGAGTGAGAGGTGATGTCCAGAAGGCTTGGATCTGCGGGGTCGGGGACTGCGTGGGCCACAGCAGGCTCAGGGATGCTCTTCCAGCAGCAGGGTGTGCTCCCTCACGGCCCCATGGGGTGAGACTCCAGAGCAGCCTCCCCTCTCCAGCCCCTGAAGAGAAGTCTAAGCCTTCCGCTCCCGTCTCCGCCTCATGAGGACCTGACCCCACCTCTCCATTCTCCTTCACACCTTCAGGAGCGTGGAGCTAGGCAGTGGGAATCTGTGGAGGGGGACACTGTGGCCACCACCCCCTCAGGTCCCTCCCTCGTCCGTGTCCCAGGCACTGTCCCGCAAGCACACGCTCAGGAGAGCAGCTTCGGGAGCAGCTGGAGGGCTGGACGTCTCTGGCTGCTGTGACGGTGCCTTGGCTCTGGGCCCCTCCGAATGCCCCACTGGTAAGCCCACCGCCTGGCAGGGGGCGCTGGACATGTGCCTCCTCTGAGCAGGACCAGCCAGGGCCCTCCGCCCCGCCCGCCCAGGGTATCCACCCCAGGGACTCCTGGCCAGGTGTGCAGGGCCAGGCGGTTCTCCCAGGTGGGCACCTCAGGGGAGGCGCTGGCCTAGAACAGAGGGCACTGCGTGGCAGGGCTAGAACTTGCAGATGAGGCCCAGCAGCTGAACGGCAATGGGCTTGGGGCAGGATGACCGAACAGATACCCACCCTGCTTCTCTGACCCAAAGACCACCAGGGACAGGACAGAGGCCAACTCCTGCCCTGCTGTCCCAACTCCACATGGACTGGCAGGGAAGCTGCCCCCACACTCCTGCTCCCCTCCCAAGCCTGGGGCAGGACAGGGGGCTGTGGGGACAGAAAAGAGCTGAGCCACGAGAGCCACAGGGGGTGCTGAGAGTCCAGGGCTGAGCCACGAGAGCCACAGGGGGTGCTGAGAGTCCAGGGACACGCACAGCACATGCTGAGTGGGACAGAGAGGAGGGCCAGAGCTGGCAGAGGAGCCCCTCCACCTGCCCAGGCCCCTGCCCAGCCTGCCTGCTCCTGAGTAGGACTGACACCCTCACTGGCCTGTCCCAGAGCACCACCTGTGCCCAGAGTCAGGGGCTGGTAGTACTGTGACCAGCCAGGAGGGAGGCAGGTCCACTCAGAGTGGCTGGACTCCAGACACACAGCCTCCACCCTTCAAGCTGAAGGAGCAAAGCAACATCGAGCACACGTCCACCCTTAGAACTTTCCAAGGAGAGAGCCCAGGGAGGCCTCAGGGAGGCCTCCCTTCCACTCAGGGCTCTCTGGGGTACAGGACCACAAGCACCTTGGTCACAGCAGGGAAGACTGACCACCATCCTCCATTACCTGGGACTAGCCCTGGCAAGCTGCCGCCAACTCTCCATCAAACCAGGCAGAGTGGCCAGCAAGAGAGAAAGTCGCTCTGAACTGGACAAAGCCCAGCTCCTCTGAAAGAACGTGCCAACAGCTGAGGGTGTGGAGGAGAAGAGCGGGGGAGGGGCTTGTCTGGCAGACACGGAAATGAACCAGCTGCAGGTCGAGACCACAGAGGCAGGACAGCCACCACGGCACGCAAGAGACGGGGACCCCACCGGGGCCACTGGTCATCTGGGACAGACCTCAATAGATGCCTCTCCTACTTTACACAAAACTAATTCCAGGCTGACCCTAAAAGCACGGGTAGCATAGCAATGCACTGAAATGGTCATGAAGGCTGGGCAGGGTCATTCCCGCTCCTCAGCCCCACCTGGGGATGCTTCCCTGTGCTGGCCCCTCAGCCTGACCCTGAAGGACAGGCAGATGAACTCGACAGCACACTGAAGCTTTCACTTAGTGAGGGTCACACGGAGGCAGGGAGGGGTTGCTACGCTGTAGGGTCCTTCCCCATCAGGAGAGAAACCACCCAGGAAAAGGAGAGGCCTCCCGTCCATGGACATAGATCACACTGACTGTGCTCACAACCAAAGGGCCACCTGCCCCAGAACCTCTGAGAGCACAGGGTTGACCCTGGGGAACCAGAAAGCCTAGTTTCCTGGAGTTCAACTGATCAGGGAAGCAGGCCACAGATTTGTGGGCACAATACCCTTCGAAGATGGAGAGACAGAAGGAGCAGAGGACCCCCTGCAAGCCGGGGCAGGCCACCACCAGGGGGCAGCCAGAGTCCAGGAAATGACAGCCCACTGGTGTAGAAGGCAGGTTGGGGTCACAAAATAACCAGGATGCCCTGACGGCGGTCAACAGAGAGGCGTGCAAGAGGGCAGGTGCGCATGGAGGGCTGGGTGTGCACGGCACCACACATACAGACCAGAACCTGGAGGAACGCGCACCACGTCCAGCACCTGTCTCCTTCCTTAACAAGAAGTGCACATTCCACACAAGGAATAAAAATGTAAAGCTATTTCATTGGGGAAGATGGTGTTCCAGAAAAATCCTTAAGAGCATAAACAATGTCCGTGGTCTTGTATGCAGCATGCAGAGGACACCCCACTTTCACACACGTGTGCTGTGCACGCCTGCCTATGTGCCCAGAGACGTGAGTGGGAGTGGAAATACGCACAGGTGGGCAGCGGCCACTTCCGGGGTCAGAATCTGACCCTTGCATTTGCTTTCTGGTGCTTTATCTGTTCTCTCATGTGCAGAACCAAGTGTAGCTTCAAGTAAGAGGTTAGGCCAGCAGCATCTTCCTGAGCCAGCACTGCGCCTGTCAACGGCGACTCTCCCCTGCTGACAACCGGCCAACCCTGGGTGCACAGGCCTGGCTGCCACCCTGCTGGGAGCCCCGAGCACGGGGAGCCAGAGCTCCCTGCCGGGGGCCTCCCTCTGCCCAGGCCCCTCACTGGCTTACTGGAGCCCTGCCTGGGACAGTCCCAGCAGGACTGGCCTGCAGAGCCCACATCGGACAGAGACCAAGAAAATGGGAAGAGAGCTTTGTTGCCGCACTGCTGGCCCGCAGGAGCTGGCCTGGGCAGCATCCTCGCTGCTTAGCGTGCTTCCTCCTCAGCGCCATCTGCCCCGGTGCTCACTGCCCAGCCCGCCCCTCAAGCCGCTCATGACTCACTGCCCACCTTCGCCTCTGAGTCTGCAGAGGCGGGTGTGGACTTCCAGCCCTGGTCTACACAGCATGGCTGCCGTCCCCTCCCTGCTGGCCACAGATCATGGTGGGTTCTGTACAAGTTGTCCCCAGACACTTAGCAAATGGACCCCTGGGCCTCATACGGAGCCTGTGCTGAGGAAAGGAACTGGGACACCCGCCTCCTGAGCAGGGCGCTGCCAGACACAGGAGCAAGCCCGAGCCCCTGTCTCCCGGGGCCACCTCTGCAGCACACAGAGCCCATGCTGCCTGCCTCACCCTCTTGTACAGGCCCACGTCGTGCTGTGGACGTGACCCCGGCTGCCCTGCCACTGGGGCTTTCTTCAAGGCTGACACCTCTCCCCTTCCCTTCCCAGCCCTGGGGGAAGCACGATGGCCCTTCTTCCCATCCTGTCCCTAAGCCACACGTCACAGGAACAAAGTAACTCAGGCTTCAAGGACGGCTGCAGAAGACCTAAGGAACAGCTCTCTCCCAAGGCCACAAGTGAGTCACGACCCTGACAAGGAACACCTGGAACGCAGCCTCGGCACCGCCTCTGTAGAGGCCCGTTCTCCCTGACGGCTGAATCCCAGCCCCCAGGACAGGAGCCCTGTGCTTCTCCCTTGCTAGCAAAGCAATGAACCTTCTTTTTCCTTTTTATCAAAACCATGTCCTCAATTATAGGATTTGAATCGGGGACAAGGAGCGAGCTTCCTGTAACACTCGCAGCACAGCAAGGACCAGGCCTGTGGGAAGCCAGTGAGGCCACACAGCTGGTGCCCACACAGGACTGGGTCACAGGACGAGTCTGGGGAGGGCGGAGTGGATGCAGACGGGGAGGAACATGCTGTGGGCCACTTTATTGCGCGGTCAGCAGGGAGGTGCTACAGCCACTTCCTGCATTAGTCACCGCAGGGGCCAGCAGCCTGGGGGTGGCCCAGGCAGTGAGCCGGGAGGGCCCTGCCCGCCCCAGGTGCAGGGCAAGCTGGCTCCTTCAGTGATACTCTTCTGGCTCCCTGAACACGGCCTTCGAGCGCGGCACTGGAAGGAAGAGGCGCGGGAGGGTGAGGGTCCTGCTGGCCTCTCCCTCGAGGCCGGGACCACTCCAGGGAGGCCAGGCCCAGGGTCCTGCCCTGTGCCACTCCCCTGCCCTCACGTGGAGGTGGGGTGCCCCCGGGGGAACGGCAGCAGCCCTGTGCTCTGGTCAGTGCTGCACGAGCTGACTCAGCAGGCCGGCCAGCGGGCGGCAGCCCCCGGGTACACCCTGCGCAGGTGCTGCTGCTGAAAGCCCCATTTTATGGAGGATGACACACTGAAGGTGTCCAGCGAATGGACTCGGAGCAGCGCTCCAGGGCAGGGGCCCCGGGGGCATCCCCGAGACGGCGCCCGGCCTCTGCTCCCCTGGGAGTACCCGACCTGGGTGCCATCGTGCCCTCCCTCTGCTGCCCCTCATGGCACCCAGGCAGGGTGGGCGGGCAGACCAGGCTGATTCTAGAAGACACCGTGGACGTCCACAGAGTCAGGGACTGCTGGAGAGAAGCCTCCAGAGCTGACCAGAGAGGCCCAGGGCCCGGGCTCCCTGGGGACTGGTGTCCAGGAGAGCGCCTGACCCCGAGACCAGAGCGCAGGGTCAGCAGAGCATGCCCAGCTCTGTGGGGACAGGGGCATGCCCCCCGCCAGGGGGCAGGAATAAGAGCCGCCATGCAGTCTGAACAGGGCGCCAGGAGGCGGGGGCCCACCTGTGGCCATCATGTCACTGCAGTCCTTCTTGTGGAACTCCATCCAGGCCCTGGCCTTGCAGTACTTGCTGCAGGTCAGGATCCCGTAGCAGCGGATGCAGGGTGAGAGGCGGACCCCGATGGAGCGGCCACACTGGTAGCAGAACTTGAAGAAGGGGAGGCTGCGACAGAGCCGCAGGGTCAGGGGAGACACGGCCAGGCAAGGGGGCCCCTGAGCTGCTGGGCCTTCCCTGCCGCCCCATCCACAGGCGGCTGCCACCTAGCACAGTGCCACTCAGAAAGGAACCGCTGTGTCAGGACGCTGGGTCCCACCTGCACACTCCTGCCATGAGGGCTGACTCCGCGGACAGTGGGCATCCACCTGGGGACCATCATGAGGCCACGGGGGGGCTGAGGGGACCCCAAGCACCTGGGGAAATGCCTGTGTGTGGAGCGGTGGAAGAAGCCGGCTTCCCGGGGCGGATCTGGGGGCCTGCCCCGGTCACCTTGCCCCTGCCTCTGGTTCCTAGGGATGAGTCATGAGGATGTCCCCAATTAGGTCCAGCCCTGCTCTCATTCTAAGGGAGGTCTGTACAGAGGTCTCCACAACGGAGACCCCAGGAGACAGATGCCTGGGGACATCTTGGAGGCAGAGCCTGGGCTCAGACCCAGCTCTGGGGCAGATGGCCACCCTCCTGCGGGATGTGGAGCCCATCTGCGGCCTGCCCGGGGCAGCCCTGGCAGCTCCATGAGTGTGCCCTGAGACCCTCATCCTGACCGCATCCCCTGCCCAGGAGCAGGGCTGCCTGGGGAGGCCATGCCACTCAGGGCTGACCAGGACAGGGCGGGGCGGCCAGGCCCAGCAGCACCATCCAAGCCACAGATGCCCTCCCCCAAGAAGGGGCCACCGCACTCACTGCTCCTGCACCTCCTTGGCTGGGGTCTTGGCCACGACGGAGTTCCTCTTCTTCAGCCTGTGGCTGGGGGCCAGCTCGGCTGCATCAGAGACCCACATCAGCACCCCACGGGCAGGGCCCCGAGCCGGAGGGCCAACCTCAGTGACTCCGCTCCTGCCTCCTGCCCAACCAGCACTGTCCCCGCCCCGTGGGCCCCTGGCCACAGGCCAGCACAGGTTCTATCTCGCCTCCCCGCTCAGAGCCTCAGCTTCCCCTGCACCAAGGCCCTGTCTTTTCCCCTGGTTCCTCCCCGGCTGGAGAGCTGGTCATGCTTCTTGGCCTGCTTGTTTAGTGACCAGCTGAGTGCACTCAGGACATCTACTTCCCCCTGCAGCACAAGGCCATGGTCACCCTGGGCTGCTCTCCTTGGCCGGCCCTGCCCTGACAGACCCTGCCATTCAGCTCTGCTAATTGCTGACGGACGCTCCAGGGTTTCAAGCCAACCCTGGAACGTAAATTGCTGCGAAGACCGACCCAGGCAAATCAGCTCCCAGGGCCCTAACCAGGAGGACTCTCCAGCAGCTTGATCCCACCTTCCTCCAGCACCTTAGCCACATCATACTTTGGCTGATCTCTGCAACCCATCTGCCAGCTGTTTGCTGTGGCCTCCAGGAGGCCAGTGACGGAGGCACCGTCAGCCTGAACTTCATGGTCGGTTGCAAGGAAGTCGCCCTCCTGGGCAGAGTCAGAGCTTTGTGTGTCATGAGGTGCTTCTCTGGGTATTTCCCTGAGCCATGGCTCTGGAGAGGGTGCTGGGACAGTGACACACTTCCGTCTTGGTGACACCCCCACGTTGGGAGCTGAGACTCAGCAGAGAAGGGAGGTGGACCCGACTTCCAAGCGTGCCCTCCAGCAGGAAGCCTGCCTCGCTCCTGAGACCAAGGTTCTCGGTGGCACTGTATGCAGGGTTGACATTCCGTCCCGTGCACGGGGTCTGAGCATAAGAATGGAGCCTTAGTCCCCAGACACGGTAAGGTTCACAAGGTCCAGACTGGCTGCAGAAGAGGCAGCTGGGACAGGAGTGGGTCAGTGACATCTGTCCCTCCTGGAGAGACAGTCCTCCTTGGGGGTTCTTTGGCCACAGCGGCCTGGAGGGGGCTTGCTGCCTCTGAGTGGGGCCGGAGTGTGGATCTCAGTTTGGCACCGCTGCTGCCCTGGGCCCCCTGCGTCTTAGCTGATTTTACTGAATGAAGATTTCTTTATATGTCACATGCTCTTTGGACCATCTGCTGAGATCTCGGTGGCTGGGTGCTTTGCTTTGTCCTGACATTTCCCTCTCGCTGCAGGGTAGGTCCACATCCCCCGTGCCACCACGCCAAAGGTAGAAATTACATATCACTATGACTGCTGCCAAATAAGACAGGAAATGAGCAGCAAGCAAGCACATGGCGTCCCCTCTCTGTGCAGCCCTGAACTTGGTCTGCATCCACCTGCTTGGTCAGAATCCCCTGGGACGTCTCATCAGTGGGGTCTCCTGGGAACAGATCGTCTCCACTCTGCTTATGTGGGATGTTCTGATTTTTCCCTCGTTACTCAGTCGTTTTTGATAAGCAGCCAGCTGCAGACCTGGCCATCTCCCTGTGCTTGGGCGCTGCTCTCCTCTTGCTGCTCTGGAGATCTCCTGGCCTGGGTTTTCTGCTGGACACTTGGAGTTGCTGCCCCTGCTGGACACTTGGAGCTGCTGCCCCTCTGGACACTTGGAGCTGCTTCCTCCTGCTGGACACTTGGAGCTGCTGCCCCTGCTGGACACTTGGAGCTGCTGCCCCTGCTGGACACTTGGAGCCACTTGCCCCTGCTGGACACTTGGAACTGCTGCCCCTGCTCCACACTTGGAGCTGCTTCCTCCTGCTGGACACTTGGAGCTGCTGCCCCTGCTGGACACTTGGAGCTGCTGCCCCTGCTGGACACTTGGAGCCGCTTGCCCCTGCTGGATACTTGAGCCGCCTGCCCCTGCTGGACACTTGGTGCTGCTTGCTCCCACCTGCTCTGGCAGTCCTGCCACACAGAGTGCCAATCACTGAGTGTGGTTCATCCTCCTTCCTGCTTTTTCTCTCTTCAGATAGCGCCATCTTGATCACTGGCCTTCAGGTGTCTTGGTTCCTTTTTCCTGCCACACTGGGACCCTCTAGCCAAGGTTTCCATTTTGAGGCTGCGGGAGTTTGAGGTTCAGAGGTCCACTTTGCCCTTTTTGGGTCCTTTCTCTTCCTATGTCAAAATTCCCTGCCAGGACGTTCAGTCACACCTTCCTTTGCTTCTTAATCAAGCTTTCCCGATTACTGAACATGCCCATGAGGCTGCTGTGAGTCCTCCCTGTGCCTCTGGCCTCTGGTCTCTGCAGGGCATGCATGTGTCTGGGTGTGTCTGCAGGACTTATGGTCACGTGCTGTCCAGCACCGTAGCTGACACACTGGGGCAGCCGTAGGTGCTGCCCCCACCCCACCAGGCTTCGTGATGCTGTTTGCCTGCTTATTTAGTGACCAGCGGGTTGCATGGTGCAGTTTACACCTCACCACCACAACGTGAAGCTCCTGGTGCTGTGACCCTCCTGGGTGCGCCCTGGACGGCAGTGGCGTGGACAGACTCCTCTGGCAGTCTGTCTTCTTGAGCATATCCAGGTATTGGCTCTACTCCTTGTGGGCTGACTGCTCCAGTGGTTTCAAAACTGTCTGCAGACATAAACTGCTCTTCAGGTGGACCAATCCAATTAGAGGTCTTGGGGGCACTGTCCCCACAATGAATGCATGGGATTTGCTCTGGCCCTGAACGGCCCCCACTCGCTCCTTCTCTAGCTCACTGGCCATGGACCATGCTGAAGTCCACCCCATGTCTCCAATGGATCCCCAGCCCCTCCCACTGCCTCCCCATTAGGCATGAACTTGTTCATGCTTTGTTGGAAAAGAACTCAGTTTCTTTGTCAAAGCTCCAAATTTTACAGGGTGGTCCTCACTTGGGCAAAATCTTGATGCCAAGGCTCTGTAGCTGGGGCGGGAGCACTGGCGGGCATCTCTAGGGTGACACCCCAGCTCAGGACCCACTCTGATAGAAGGAGGAGGCAGAGGTTGAGGTCTCCTTAGCCTGGGTCCTCGCCCGTGAGCCAGCGCGAGAGGGTCCAGAGCCCAGCAATCTCGGTGGCGCCCAGGGCAGAGCCTGTGTCCCTCAGAGGGGCCATGTGTGAGTGGAGGCCAGGCCTGCAGCAACACCGGCCAGGATGCAGCCTCAGCAGCAGGCACAAGGTGGGTGGCACATGGACAGGAGAACACGCCTGTCAGGAGCGAGCGTGTGTGGGCAAGGACGCAGGTGTGGGCATGGCTGGCGGCGAGGTGCCTGTGGGCACAGTGGACACTGGCGTGGGCTGTGGGAGTGGAGGGTGCGGAGGTGCTGGGGGGCGTCTGCAGCTGGGTGGGGGTGTACACGGTGGTGGGCACTGTGTGTCTGCGAGGGTACGTGAGCAGGCTCTGGGGTGGACTCTGGTGGACTGTGGGATATGTGAAGTGTGTGCCAAAGTGGGCAGCCACGTGGGGGCACAGGAGCGGGCGGTGCAGAGCGCTGGCACGAGGGTGGGTACACGTGGGGGCGGGAGAGTGGCTAGTGGGGTGTGGTGTGGGGGCACCTCTAGGGGTGGCCGATAGGTACGGGGCGAGGAGGGCAGCTGGCTATAAGGGTGAGTGGCAGGGCTCTCCCTGCTTGTGTGGCATGCTGGGTGTGCCTGAGGGCTGAGGAGGGGCTGGGCGTGCGGGCAGTGGGGTGAAGGGTGAGGAGTCTGTGGGACCTTGTGGGCATGGAGGCATGCACGTGGGCAGCTGCTAGGTGGACGTGTGTGGGCAGGCTGGCATGGGAGGACTGGGGTATGTGGAGGGTGGGCATATCAGGTCACTGGTGTGGGGAGGCTGGGTAGGTGGGAGGGTAGGGAGGGATCGGGAAGGAGTGGTTGGTGGGCACATGTGGGTGTGGCTGTGGACAGGGGTGTGCAGTGGGTGTGGATGCAGGTGGCCGTGGACTTTGATATAGGGGTGACCATGGACGCGGGTGTGGGTTGGCCATGGATGTAGGTGTGGGGCAGCTGTGGACACAAGTGGGGTGGCCATGGACACGGGTGTGGGGTGGCTGTGGACGTGGGTGGAGGCGGCCATGGACATGGGTGTGGGGTGGCCGTGGATGCGGTGGGGGGCCCACGCTGGGTGTGCCTGCGCCACGCACCTCTCTTGCTGAGCTGCAGCTCCCTGGCGTCCCACTGGCTCTCCCTGGCAAGCACTGCCCTTCGCAGCTGCACACCCATGTACTCCAGCAGCTTCTTCCTGGCCAGGAACGTCTCCCGCTCTGTGGGCGTCAGCGCGTGGAAGGGGCAGTGGGCGATCTTCCGGTCCTGTGGCACACTGCGGGGTCATCCCAGGCTGGGGCTGTGCCCACCCCTCCAGGCAGTCTCAGAGCACCAAGGGCCTTGTCCCCAACCCAGCCTCAACTGCAGAGTGACGGGCTGAGCAGGCCGCCACGCCATCTCTAGCAACACGAGGGTGCAGACACTGACACATGGCACACGCTCGCCATTGTGGGTCTCCTGGTCACGAAGGACAGGGTCGGCTGCAGGGTTCCTGGCTTTGTCTGAGAGAAGCCAAGTCCCCAGCTGGGCCCTGCTCAGGATGACAAAGCCATACCTGGTAGAATTTGAAGTAGCCATAGTCCACAGCTGTGCCCACTGCCACCTTGTCTCCCTGTGTGAGCGTCATGGGCTTCAGGATGTCAGCCCCATGGTCAATGAGCCGGTCAATCTGTGGGGGACAGAACCCATCTAATTTGGAAGGCCACCGCAGGGGCCGTCAGAGCCACCCCGACACTGGGCCGTGTGAGGCAGACCCCACGCTGCAGTGACCCTCCACAGCAGGCTCTGCAGACACGCTCTAGAAAGCCAGACGGCAGCCCACGGAGAAAGCAGACTGCCCAGAGGGGCCCGGCCACCTGCTTTCTGCATGGACGCCACCTTTCAGGTGTGTGGGAGAAACAGAGACAAACAGGACCACAGGGCTGATCTCAGCCTCTCCTAGCAACACCACTCTGGGGCGCCTGCCCAGCAGCCGGCCGGCACTGTGGGGCTCCAGGCAGCCTGCAAAGTCTGGGGGTGTGCAGCGTGAAGACACGCAGGCAGCGCGTCCCTGTACACGAGGGGTGCTCGGCGGGCCCGTGAGCGCCATGCGCGAAGGCTGTGGGCATGTGGTTCCTGTGTGGGGCACAGACATGCACAGACACTGCAGCAACACCCTGGCTCAGGGGTTACCATCAATCCCACTCAAAGCACCTGGCACCTAACAGAGCTGCCACCACCCACCCCACCCCAGCTGAGGAGGAGGAGGCCCGGTGGGCCCCGTGCGGCTGCATGAACACCAGGCGAGAGCCGCAGGGAGCTGCCTGGTGGAGTGTGGCTGACTTGCTAGTACAAGCAGGACCACAGTCCAGGGACGAGGATGACTCCCCCAGGGAGGGCCTGGCGTTTCTGTGCTGCGTTTATCATTCATCCTGCGCAAACCCAGGAGCCCCACTTCTCAACGATGCTCCGAGCGCAGCATGGCGGGCGCGGCACCTGGTCCTGGGAGAGCCACCCCACTGACACAGTCAGTCTGGCCAGAGCAGGGCCCCCTCTGGTGCTGAGGGGCTGGGGGTGGAGCACAGAGACTGCAGCAGTGGGGCTGTGCCAGGCACTGGGCAGAGGAGTCAGCTTCCCACCGTCTTCCGGGAAGGAGCTGCCTGGCCCCCTGTGAGAGTCCCATCCCCTCTCCTCAGTGCCTCTTCCTGCTGGAGCCATGGTACCCTTCCAAAATGCCAGTGCTGGACAGCCCTCCAAGGTCCACCACCTGGTCTAGCCCTTTTCTAAAGAAAAGAGGCACAGGCTGTGGCCTGGCGGCAGAGCTCTTGCCTAGCATGCACAAGGCCATGAGTTCAATCCCCAGTGATGTGGAAAAATAGCAAGCAGGCACAGGCAGATGGGGGCAGCGAGTGTGGTGGGGTGCAGGCAGTGGACAGGCAGATGGACGTTGGATTCGCCCTTCCTGCACAACGCTATCTGGGGGCATGACCAGCCCCAGACCTGCCACAAGGTGCAGGACCCCTGGGCCTCCCTCAGTTGGCACCAGGTCCCACTGGGCAGTGGGGTCAGGCAGTGTGTGGTCAGCCCTCCTCAGGGACCCAGGCCTTTGCATTGTGGCCACGTTGTCCAGCTCCTTCCTACATGCCAGACATTCCAAGAGCAGCACCTGCCCCTCTGAACCTCTGCATCCCATGCATGGTGTCTCCACAGGTTGCTCCCTGCCTGTCCACACTGACCTCTGACCCCTGGACACGTGCAGGTGTGCTCTGGCTAGAAGCCTTCACAGCCCAGGGCCGCCCTCTCCTTCCCCACAGCGACCATCGACTGACTGCCTGTCCCTCACCAGGACAGCCCTATGCTCCTGGGTTCTTGCTATCCAGCCCTGGACAGTCCTTGCTATAAACCACCCTGGGACCAGGTAAAGTGACTGAGCAAGGAGTGCCACGGAAGGTGCTCCCAGGAGATCCCACTGGGCACGACCAGGGTGCTCACCGGCAGCAGGCAGTGCTTCCCACGCCACCACGCCCACCTGCCCTGGGGCAGCCTGGGTCCAGCGGGCGTCCTGCCTCAGGGAACCCAGTGGCCCACACTTCCCTGCCAAGGCCCAGGCTGTGCACTTCCCTGGGGTGGCCTGGCAGTTGATTTCTGGGGGTAAATGACAACCAGCAGGCCTTTCCACCCAGTGGCCCTCTCTTCCACGCCTCTTGAGCCCTGGGGGCATGCTCCAGAAACTGGCCCTGGCAGAGGGCTCAGCCTCTGAGATCCCAGGGAGAAGGTTGTGCCTCCTGCAGCTGAGGGTGCCGTCAGCCAAGCCTGCACTGCCCCAAGTGGCAGCCACAGAGAGGCAAGGTGGCACAGCACACGCCTTCCCAGGGGCCTGCTCTGCGCCCTGTGTCCAAGATGGACCTGCCCGTGGCAGGGGCTGGGAGCATCCGGGAGAGGCGTCATTTGTCCCCTGGCTGCAGATGGGCCACAGTGAGGCAGGGACTCACTCTGCAGTGACTGTGCCCACACAGTCCCCACCCCGAGATAGCCAGGGGCAGACAGAGGCTCGAGCAGACCCCAGCTCACACACAGGGTGGTTCCCGCAGCCTCCAGAACCCTGTGGTCCACTCCAGGAAAGTCTCTGAGAAGGCTGTGGAGGCCTGCAGCCTCCCGCCTGGGCCTGCATGGCCCACAGCTCACCTGGGACTGCGTTGGAGGAAGGTAGGAAATACTATGTAAAGCCCTGGGTGAGGGGTTCAGTTGTGCCCCAAGGTGGCTAAAGTTCTCCCGGGTACAGGGATGTGGCTGCATGTGGAAAGAGGGTCTTTGCAAGGGATTGGGCACCATCGAGGTCGGCCCTAACACGATGCCACTGTTCTCCTTATAAAAAGGGACATTTGGACTCAGCTGTGCACACACAGAGATGGCCAGGTGACGATGAAGGCACAACTGGGTCAAGGACCGAGTCGCAGCAGCCCCAGGAGCGGGGGAGCGGGGACAGAGCCGTCCTGGCCTCGGCAGAAGCAATCCCGCCCACCCAGACCTTGGGCCTCAGCCTCCGGAGCCCAGAGGCACCTGGTCCTGGTCTCTGGTTGCCCAGGTGTGGCAGGGCATCACAGGGTCCCCGCTGAGAGAGCAGCTCTCTGAGCCTGGACGGCAGAACCACACAGCAGACAGACCCAGGCAGCGAGGCCACCAGCAGGAAGTCCTGCCAGAAAGTCCATCGCCCGTCCATTCGGAGGTCCATGTTGAAAGCAGTGAAGCCCAAGCTAGATGCACCACACTTAGGAACTTGGGGTAAATACAGGGAGATGGTTCCAACGCCCCCCAAGCAGCTGTGACACCCTCCGTCGCAACCACATCAGGAGCATCTCTGGGGCCAGGAGGCCCAGCACCTTCCAGAGTTGTCATGTGAAGAGTAAGAGGGGAGACACACAGGGTCCCCAGCGGGCCAGGCCTGGCTGACCTGTGAAGCTCAAGGATGCAGAGCTCATGCCTTAGATCTGACACTGGTTCACAGATAAGACACCAAAGGCACAAAAAGAAAGAAAAGACAAGTTGGACCTCACAAGAATCAGAAGACTGTGCGCTGAAAGGCGCCGTGCGCAGAGCGAGCCCCAAGCCCTGCAGGACGGGGAATCTGCCTAGGGCTGGTGGGGATAGGACCAGACACACAGAGAACCCAAACATGCCACCAGCCGGACAACAGGCAGGCCGACCAGCACCTCCCTGGAAAAGGCGTCCCAGGCAGGAGGCGCCGGGAAGCACACGGCAAAGCCAGGACCACCAGGATGGCTTCCAGGAAAGCAGAACCACACCCTGGGCCAGACCTGAGCACCCGAGCCTGACGGGGAGTCAGCGGGGACGGAGAGCCATGCAGAGGCTCCTCCGAGAAGCCGAGGAAGGGTCACCACCCGACCCCACCCGTCCTCTTCTGGGTGTGTGACCCCAGAACTGAAGCAGAGACCAAGAGCAAGCTCCACACCAAGCTCACAGCCGCGCCAGACTCACCACGGCCAGTAGGGGGCAGCCCCTCACAGCCCACCCTGGCGGGCTGAACAGGATGCTGCCTGCACACAGCGGTGCCCAGCGGGGCCTCAGCAAGGGAGGAGAGGCCGACTCCATGTAGAGGATGAACCTCGAGGCCTTGCTGGGTGAAGGACCCAGGGCCCAGGGAGGTGGGAGCAGGGCTGTGGGGTCCCTCCACTGTTCTTTTAACTTTTCTGTGAGTTTAAATTTAGCAAATCAATAGTAAGGAATCAAATATATGGAGGAAAGTCAAGTCAGCTAATGTTCGGGCCTGGCTGAGAACAGCAGGGTCTGGAGGTCTCGTGCAGGAGGTGTGCCTGAGGGCCCAGAGGCCAACTCCAAGGTCTCCGCCTGGACAGAGATGGGACGACTAGTCAGACAAAACAAAACACCACCAGAGCCTTCCCTGTCCCTCCCAGTCAGTGGAAGCAGATGGCATGGTGGGAGTTGGCAGCACTGTTGGCCCTGAGTCCAGAGCAAGGCGCATAAACCCCAAATCCAGAACCCAGTACCGTGGACCAGGCCCTGCTCCACCCACGACTCGAGTGGCCGTCTTCTGTTGCAGCGTCCAGAAGAGCATAACTGCAGCAAGCTGTGCTGGCCCAAGACCTTCCCTCTACGCAGCAGTTACAGCCTGTTCATAGGCCCGGGGTCCGGGAAGCCCAGGGACACATGGGGACCAGGCCCCAGGGCCAGATTGCTTCAGCTGCCCTGTACCCTCATCCAAGCACCGTGAGGCGGATGGTCACATCCTTGTTCAGCCCAGCACACTCTGTCAGGGTGGCCAGCCTGCCCTCTGCCTCCACCCCACGCCCCGCCCACCCTCCACCTCCACCCCAGGCCCCGCCCACCCTCCACCTCCACCCCAGGCCCCGCCCACCCTCCTCACCACCTCTCACCAGCGCTATCTTATTGTCAGTGCTCCTCTGATGCTCATAGGCCAGGTCACACACAACACACAGGGCGCTGCCCAAGCCTCTGGTCAGGGGCAGATTGGGGTCAGCTCCCTGGGACAAGAGCTCCTTCACGATCTGCAACAGATGGGTTCCTCAGTGGCCACGTGTCCCCTCCCCTTACTGTGGCCCCCTCTAGCCACCCCCTGGGCACTTTCCATGCAGCCCCCCAGAGGCCCATGCTGGTGGAGCGGTCACTGGAGATTCCTTAGGGAAAAGCAGGATCCTATCCCCGGCCTGGTTCTGGCCTTTTCTCCATGGACAGTCCACACAGCTGCTCAAGGGCCCTGGCTCCTATCCTGCTTTCTAGCCAGAACTGAGCCCTGGACAGGCCCAGTTCAGGTCAAGAGCACACCAGTTGCCTGGATGTCCCGCCACCATCTTCTGAGCCATGCTGTGCCCCGGGTTAGGTTCTGCTCCCCGGCTGGAACCTGGGAGCAGAGTTCCTTTTATTCAACACCTACTGTCCATGACAGTGCCTGCCTGCACACAGTAGATGCTCAATAAAGAAGATTCAGTGAAGGGCAGGCACTGGCTGGGGGCAGGGCCTGGAGGACCCTCCAAGGTAACTTCCAAGACCCTCCAAGGCCCCTCCACGATCGCTGGTGTGGAAGCACTCACCAGGTCATTCCCACTAGCGATGGACAGGGAGAGCGGGGAGTGGCCACTCCAGAGCAGGTTGGAATTAGCCCCGTGGGAGAGAAGGAGCCGAACTATGTCCCTGGCAGACTGTGAGGGAGGAAGCACGTCAGGTTACAGGGGCAGCCACTCCTAGGAGCGCCTGCGGGAGCAGCAAGCATATGCCATGAAGCCCGCGAAGCCACACCCCCTCCCACTCCCGGCACCAGCCCCAGGGGCCACCGTGTTCCAGATACGGATGGACAGAGGTGCGGGTGGGCGAATCCTCAAACTGATATGTTCTCTAAACATTCGTCATTCCAGATGGACAACAGGAGGGATGCTGAGGCATGAGGGACCTAAAGCTTGCTTTCAAAGGAGCAGGGAACTCGGGACCCCACGCCCACACTAGCAGGGTCTGACACATGGCAGGCCATGGGAGGAACGGTCTTCCCAGGGCCCCACTTGACCGACAGGCCCCATCATGCTGGAAGGTGGCCATGCGCTGAGCCCTCCGCCCTCCTCCCAGGGGACACCTCTGCTCCTCTTTGCTCAGAGGCCAGCGCCCCCCAAGCAGCACTCTGCGCTTCCCAGTCCTGCTCTTCCCAGGAATGCTGCAGGGCTGGCACCCTCCTCCTCACCAGGGGCTCCCCTGGGCACTCTGCTGAGGCCTCTGGACGTGGCCAGCAGTGGGCCATGGGGACCTGCTCCTTCCCCTCTGGTCTGCTGCCACCTCTGACTCCCCCAGCCCCTCCCAGGCTCAGTGTCACCTACTGGCCTGCCCCTCAGGCTTCTAGCTAAGGTTATCACCCTGTTCCTAGGTGGGTAAACTGAGGCTCAGTCCCCATGTGCCCCATGGCTGACTGCATAGGCCCCCAAGGGGCAAGTCTTGATTTCTAACTTCCCCACCCACTGAGCTGCCCGGTCTCTTCCAAGTGGCTCCAGCACCCAGCCTGCTGGTAACGAATCCCAGAGGCAGTGCTGCCAGGCTGGGGACACCACCCCAGGTTCGGGAGGCTGGGGCCACCCTGGGGCCTCCAGTCAGACAGCATGGTGGCAGCTGACGGGGGCAGGCAGGGTAGGACAGTCAGCCCAGAACAGCAGCTCCCACACCTGTCTGAACAGCCCGCGTGGACCTGGCCTGCCTGCAGCACGTCCACAGCCTGGCCTGGGAGTCTGCTGGGTGGAGCACGGCATCCCCGCCATCTCCTGTCACTCTGACCTGCAGCATTCCACTCCACTGGGCAGCACTGGAGTGGCCATGCCGCTGATTCTGAACCCCAGGGGTGGCATCGTGAGAACCACTGACCTGGACCTCAGCAGCCAGGACCCCCATAGGGAGGGGCCGCACACCAAGGGTGCCCATTCCCCACCTGAGCCATCTGCTGTACACACACGTGTACTGACCCACAAGGACAAGCTCACAGACGTGTCCGTGCACACAGGTCTGAGCACAGCTGCACACATACACACACACCATGGCACAGGAAACTACGGAGGCTCTAGGGCCACAGACCTCGAGCTCCTCGCCTGCCCGTCTTCCCATCCTCCTGGCTCCGGCTTTGGCTTAGTTTTAGATGAGTGCACACACTTTCCACGAAGCATCCCCAGCACTGGGCAGGCCAGTGGACCCAGGCCAGGGCCCTGCAGCCACTCACCTTCTTGCTGTCTTCCCGCTCACAGGCCACGTGCAGAGCTGTCCTGCCTCCCTCTTCGGGGACACACGTGTTCATGTTGTAGTAGGTGCTGGGTGGGCCTGGCTCATTGTTGAGCTTCAGGCTTGAGGGCGGCAGGTCCAGCTGGATGCAAATGAAAGGTTCAAGATCTGGCCCGAGTCCCCCCACCAGTGCCCAGGGACCTGCCACTTGCTGGCCAGGGAGGTTATGAGTGGCACACCACAGCACCCAAGACACTAAGTTTCCTGCCCACTCTGCACCCCTCAAAACCCTCTTGTGCCTGGCTCCATGTGCCTGCCAGAGCCACCTTGTGCCCTCCACTCAGGGCTCCCATGCACCAGGAAATGCACACCACACACCTGGCATGTGCACGTCCCTAACAGTTTCTGTCACCCCAGGGGCTGCACGAGGCTCTGTGGGCACAAAGAGGAAGACGAGGGTGTTCCACCCTTGGGGGCTTGGATCTCTGCAGGGGAAGTGAGATGTGGTCCAATGGCACGTGGTTGGGGGTCCTTGGGAGCTCAGAAGGCCCAGGAAGTCTTCACAGGTGGAGAAGACTGCAGCATAGTGTGAACTAGAGGCCCAAGTCCACCTGGACTCCCCACACCTGTCCTCCATGCACACCAGAGCTCAAGCCCATCCCAGCCTTCAGAGGCTGCTGCAGCTGCACCCCAGAGAAACCTCAACCAGAAGCATGCCACCCTGCCCTGCTCCCCTCTCACAGCTCCTGGCCAGTGGGCATCAGCCCACCTGAACAAACCCTGGGAGATGTTGGTCCCCTGAACCCTGAGTGCTGTCTGCCATGTTGTCCTTGCTGGCATAAGGAGCCAGGACAGGCCAGCAGCCTTCCCAAGGAGAAGGACACAGGCTAAGGTGGAACAGCATCCCTGACAATCAGGCACTTCTGCCGCTCAGAGTTGCTCAGGACCCTACCTTCTGAGAGAGCAACAGATGAGTGGAAATGGGGTGGGGAACTACAAGAGGCCACCCCTGGCTGCAGAGAGGCAGCTGTCAGACTGGGTGGGAAGTGGGTAGGGCCCAGCCAGGGAAAGGAGACTCAGTGAGCAGTGGGCTTCTGCTTGAGGAGACTGGTCCTGGGGACATGTACATAAAGACAGACCTTCTAAAGGTTGCCTGAAGTGTCCTGCAGGACCCTTACCCCAGCAAGAACCCCTGAGCTCTGCTGAACTGCATGGATAATAGGGACTCCACTCACTGATTTCTCCTGATTCATCTTGCCCTTGGTGTCTAACATATGTGCTGGCTAAATTTGCTCAAGTGACCGGTGGTTCTGCTCCACCCACACTGTTTCTGTGCCTACTCCAGAAGGGGCCTTATGAGCTCAGTTGAGCACAGAGCTGTACCACCCATGCAAGCCCAGAGAGAACCCCAGACCCCTGTCCCGCCCCCGTGCCTCAGGCAGCCGCACCTTGCTGAGCTTGTACATGTGGTCCTGGTCAGTCGCCTTGGCATCCACATAGGTGATAGCATGGAGCAGCAGCTCTGTGATCCTGACCCCCTCCTGCCCTGGAAGGGCAGCAGCAATGTGGAGTGGAGTCAGGGACCCCAGCTGCAGAGGAAGTGAGGATGGGGTGAGGCAGGCCATCCTGGAGCCAGGCAGGTGAGAGCCCCAGTGGATAGGGCCAATGCCAGGGACATTTCTGCCTGGCCTGGGGGAACGAATGCCCTCTTCCTAGCACCATTCTCCTCACCAACCCACATCCTACAGGACAAGGAGGCCCACAAGGGCAGAGGGAGGCAGTGCCCACTTACGAGTAGATGGACAGGAAATGCTTGACAGGCCACACAATCTGTACGTGTCCAGGGCCACACTCACAAGTGCTGGGCCCACACCAGCTTGACTCTAAACCACTGTCCAACACCTTCTTCTAAGAAAGCCTTTCCTGGCCCTGCCTGGCCCTGGTTCAGACACCACCACACTCACAGTCCTGTGGCTCCTGACTGGCCTTCGACCTGCATGTTCTCACCCAGGGCATCCCTGGAGGTCACAGGAGGACTGTCCACAGTGCTGGCAGAACAGAGATGATCGCAGGGAACCTCGCCCTCACACAGAGCTGAGAGCCCTGCCCACATCCAAGTGGTGCTGTCCACCCTCCCCCAGCACAGGGCCCCCAAATAGGACCTCACTCAAACAGGAAGGCCTCCCCAGGGGAAAGCACTTCAAAGCCCTTAAGGGAGGGATGCAGATGACCCAGACCACAGAAAGAGTCAGCAGTGGGAGGGCCAGTCAGAGGACCTGGAAGAGGAGCTGCAGGTGCCCCTTGTAGAGTTAGGGAGAGGCGCAGTGTCTGCATTCCCACTGTGCTGACTCCAGGAAGGACAGGGGTCTGCAGCCTGACAGCAGCCTCTGGTGAACCCTGTGCAGCCAGAGCCAACAGCTCCAACACTCCCTGAGCACACAGCACAAGGACGCAGGCGAGAACCAGCCCCCACCCTGCACTGGGGAGAAGCCACACTGAGGGCCCAATGACCCGCACACCAGGAGTGGTGGCCCACGTGAGCACCCCGAGAGGCCTGTGGTTTCCCAGTGATCGTGGCCTCACACCATCAGAAAGGTCAGCAGGATCTCACATCCACAACACCACCTGGAGGTCTCAAACTTTCCAAATAAAACCACTGAAATGACAATCATTGAGCTAAATGACAGAACAGATTTGACTGAAGGGTGAATTGGGGGACGATGAAGCCAAGGAAGCTTCCCCAAATGACAGACGTACAAAGAAATGGAAAGCACACTCCAGAATCAAGACAGAACAAAAGGAAAGAATTGGGAGACATGTAAGAGATCCAACAGGAGCCCCAGGAGGACAGCAAAGAGAGAGGTGAAAAGAAGTACTCACAAAATAACACAAGAAAACTTTGCAGACCCAGACTGACCAGTGCCAAGCAAGAGCCACTAGCAAATGAGGCAGAATGGGTCTCCTACAGAGGCACAATTAGGAGAGAGTCACACTGGGCCTGAAGCCCACAGATGCTAGAAGAGAGCGAAGCAACATCACCAAAGATCTCAGGGAAACAGTTCTGAACAGGAGTTTTAATCAAGCAAGAGGGTAAAATAATGAACTTTGTGGTAACACACAGACCCAGTTTCCCACTACAGAGCCTCTCAGCAGGGAGGATCAGACTACAATCAACAGAGAGCACACAAGAGAAGCCAAGAGAATGTGCCAGGCACAAGCACACCAAGAGCACAGACCTTGAAACTCGCTGCCAGACCAAGGTCACACGGGCTGCGGTGTGAGGCTGACCTGTGCCCCACACAGAGGAGGCAGCGGGGGGGGGGGGGGGGGGGCAGAGCCTCTCATCTTGCTTTTGGGGATTCTTTCATCTGCTTTATTTCTCCTTATATATTTGAGATACCCTGTTGAGAATAAGTGCAAGGCTAGGTTAGCCCAGCACAGTTCTGCCCGCTGAAGCGCTAGCCCTCCGTCTCTGCCAGCCAGACGGCAGCATGCCCCGATGCGCTGCCAAGGTCAGCGTCCTGCTCACACCCTGGCAGTGCTCTGGGATTTCCAGTCATTCCACATAAAAAAGCAGGAGCCTGCTCTGCTGCCCGCAGGTCACTGTGCCCAGCTCTGCACAGAGTCCCAACAAGGCCCTGCCGCGAGTGGTCCACCAGCCCTAAGGGTAAAGGGGAAGTTGGGGCAGTTCACAGTGAAATGCTGGTGGCTTTAAATGCATGAGTGCTGTGGTCTGAAATGCTGTGTCCTCCCGAGGCCAGGGGTCAGTGGCGTAGTCCCATGGAGGTGCTGTTGGAAGACTGTGGAACCTTCCAGAGGCAGGCCCAGTGGGCAGTCCTGGGGCTGTGCCTCGAAGAGGGACATAGGATCCAAGCCTGTCCTCTCTCTGTGTCCTGGCTCCTGATGTGCCACCCTGGCCCAGATCCAAACGATCAGGCATGGGAACCTCCAAACCATGAGCTGCATGAACCTCTTCCCTACACCCATTGTCTCTGGAGTGTGGCTCTAGCAACGTGAGGCTGGTCTAAGGAGCAGAGGCTCAGCCTTGCCACCCACAGGAGAAACACAAGGTCAAGCCTCGCGGAGGCGCCCCTCCACCCACGGGGGCAGACGCGACTCAGGCTGAGGCTGTGGAACAGTAGGCACCTGCTCTGCTGGAAGGCCCCGTCCAGAGGCATGCGGCCAGCAAGAGCACCGTGGGGGTGCACTCTCCCAGCAGTGACCACACAAGTGCTGCTGAGGGCTGCCCTGGATCACAGCACCGCCATCTCAGTAGAGACGCAGACGAGGTGGGACAGCCATCCAGCAGGACCCAGGAGCACAGGAGACCTTCTGCGCACTGATGTGGAAATCCCCAAGGTCTGCCACATAAGCAGCAGCAGAGCGTGTGTGGCCTGCAGGTGTGACCACGGTGTGCAGGCCTGGGGCCCCTCCTCTGCCGTCTGAGTACCGGGAAGTCTTCTTTCTTCAAGATTTTTCAAGTTGGTGCAAATTAACCTTAACAGCACGTGGACTGTTGAGGCTGTTTTCAGCTCTGCTTATTCTACTCCACAGGACTGTTCACGTTTGCAGGCAGCCTACCCTGGCCCCTGCCGGGGGGGTCACAGCAGGAGCCCTCTGGGACCTGGCTGTGGTCTGAATGCTGCTCCTCCAAAACCCTAGGCATAGAACTGAGGACCAGCATGAAACAAGACTGACACGCCAGGCGAGAGGAAAAGGAGGCCCATCGGGGCAGGACCACTCCCAGAGCTGTGCGGCAGGAGAGCTGGAGGGCCTCAGAGCTGGGCCAGAGTGCTCCCTGCGCAGGGGACAGTGCGTGAACAAGAGGCCAAAGAAGAAAACCCAAAGAGCCCCCGAGGCACAAACACACTGCAGCACTGACCTCACAGACAGCGCTGGAGGCCCAACTCCGTCACCAGCAAGACGCACACGCTTGCTAAACAGCCCCCATCTGGGCAGGAACAGGCTCACCCTGCGCTGGCCCCACAGCCCCAAAGCCTAAGGGGGCAGCGCAGGAGGCCCGTCTCCAGAAAGGAAGTGTGGGCTGGGGTCTGGACAGGAAGGCCATGTTTTCCTCAGTTAAGTGACCTGCTGGCCAGAGCCGCGGGGTGGGACACCACTGCGCACACCCTGGGAAGTGCAGGCCCCCAGCTCCCTGCGAGTTCCTGCAGAAGGTGCGTCCTGAGTGCCGCCATCCTGGTCGTGCTGGGAAGCCACGGGCCGCACACGATCAGCCACCCCGGCCACTGCTGCCCGCCTCTCCCTCAGCTCAGGGCCGCCACACAGCGCAGACCCCGCCTCCACCCCAGCTGCACGGCGTGGGCGGCACCGGGCCCTACCTGTGGTGGGTACCTGATGTCAGTCCGCGCCCCCTTCTCCAGCAGCAGCCTCACGCCGTCCACGTCGCCGGCCTTCACGGCGAGGAACAGCACCTGCATGGGCACGCTGCACAGGTTGGGGTCCGCACCGCGGCGCAGCAGCAGCTGGATGGTCAGCCACCGGTTTCTCTGTCTGCAGGGATCAGCACCAGGGGTCACGGGTTGCAGGGAAGGTGAGGGCACCCCCAAACCCAGCTGCCGGGACAGGATCCCCAGGACAGGCAGGCAGTGCTGCCTGGGCGTGGGCCCCACAGACACCGCACCCCAAGCTTCACAGACTTCCAAGGCCCCAGTCCCTACCCGGGAGGCGGGCAGGCGGCCGTGCCACACCATCAACTGTGGACGCCCCAGTCCCTACCCGGGAGGCGGGCAGGGTGGCCGTGCCATACCTGTGGACGCCCCTGCTGACTGCAGCCTGGGCTGCTGGGCGCTCGGCCTCCCTAGGGTCGCTGGAGGCCAGGACGGAGGTGGGCCAGCCCCTCCAGCACCACCAAGTCCGCAGTCTGACAGGAAGTCACCCTGCCCCCACACCTGCCAGCACACACAACACTCACACAACATAACATACCACACACCACAAACCACACATGACACACAAACCACACATACAACATGCCACGACACAAAGCATGCATAAAAAAGGCCACATTCTACACACCTCACAGCACAGACCACACACAATGCATGCCACACACACAACACACAGGTTAAACATGCTACACACCACACACATCACATGACACAACACACACCTCACACCACACACAACACATATATGACACACACTACACACCATACACAACACAACACACAGCACATACCACACACAGCACACACCTCACACAACATGCAGAACACATACCACATGCCGCACAGATCATAAACCACAGAACACAACGACACATGCACCACACTGCACACATACACCCCACACACAACACATACCACACAACAGACAACACGCGGCAAATGTCGAACACTACACACAGTGGAACCCCACACCCCCCCCACTCTGCTGAGGGACAGACCTGCACCGCAGGGCTCAGCACAGGCTTCGTCAGCGCGGTGTGCTGGCCCTGTGGACGCCCAGGGATGGACTCACAGCTCCAGAGACAACTTTGTGCTGCAGGGAGCCTCGCACACCCCCCGCGCCCGGACGCAGACCTACTTGGCGATGCACTGTGCCATCCTCCGCACAGTGCCCTTGTCCAGGCAGGGCCCCTGCAGCGTGCTGTAGGCCTGGGCGCTCTTCTCCAGGATCTCCCTGGAGAGCTGGATGGAGTAGTTGTACATGCAGACCATGGACTGGAACTTGGACTCCTCACTGCTCAGGGTGCGCGCGTCCACGGCTTCCGCCTTCTCCCCCAGCTCTCTGTCCCCGTCGCTGGCGCTGCCCTGCATGGAGGGGGACTCCTCCCTCGGAGGGCTGCTCTGCTGACCCGTGGACTCTGGAGACTGCCGTGTGCCCGGGGACAGGCTGCCCTCCTCCAGGCTCTGGGCGGGCACACTGGCCTCATGGAGAGACTCCACGTTCACATCCGGAAAGCAGCTCAGGGTGACCGGGCATTTTGGAGGTGCCTTTGGAGAGCGCCAGGAAAGCAGTTGGAAGAGGCCGGGAGGTAGCCTGCAGCACCACGGCGAGGGCGCGGCCCCTGGCAGAGCCAGGCACAGTGCCCGCCCAGATCACAGCAGCTGCTCCCACCTTGCCGCAGACCTCACAGGAGGCCAAGCTGGCCACCGCCAGAGACACAGTGCCGCACGTGGCCCCTGAGCTCAGGAATCGGCCCATCAGCACTGAGATCCAGCAGTGGGGCCACGCTCATGCTGTCCCCACTGACTACACACAGGAAGGACCGTACCTGGGGTATTTAAGCTGAATAAGATGCATTATTAAAATAAATTGCACCCAGCACACTTTGGAAGCGTGACTACTTGGAAGCTGAGTTACAGATTCAGAGTCACCTTGTGGCCTGCGTCGTGTCCTTGCCAGTGGTGCTGCTGAGGCTCACTTCTGCCTGGAGCCACAGAGCAGGGGCCGTCTGACTGCAGCACCACGGGCCACCAGAAACCTGGTAGGAGCGAGGCTGTGCCGTGGCGTCTGTGTGGCACCACCCTGAGCAGCACAGCCAGGGTGGAGCCAGCTGCTGAGTGTGGCTCAGAGGGACACCTGCTGTCACATCCAGGCCACAGCCGGCAGCCCTCACTCTTCCTTTGGACCCCTCCCCCACCTGTCACTCAGCCAGTGAGAGCCTGGTCTGCACAGGAGGGCAGTGCAGGTGGACACTCAGGGGCAGGGACAGGCAGTCAGCGACTGACAGGGCCAACCTGGGGCAAGGTCCTCTCCGCAACGTTGGGCCTGAAGGACGCGCTGGGATAGTAGAGGAGGAAGCTTATGCTGAGCGGCGTGAGGCCCTCGTCCGTGCACTTGTTCACGTCAGCCCCATGGTCCAGGAGGAGGCTGACCACGTCGATGTGACAGTGTGCCTAGAGGAAGGTAAGGGCCGGCTCACAGGGACAGCAGAGGCTACCGGCAGGGGTGAGGCGGCCCCTTGTGAGGCGTACGTGCTGGCCGGCTGAGGCGAGCTCCCGAGGGAGCCTGGTGAAGGGACAAGCTCAAGCCTGACAAAGGGTGTGAGGGTCAGCATGCCCTCCTCTTCCTCTGGACCTTGTGGGTCAGCCC
The DNA here is from genome assembly GCF_902686445.1 of Sciurus carolinensis. Classification (NCBI taxonomy): domain Eukaryota; kingdom Metazoa; phylum Chordata; class Mammalia; order Rodentia; family Sciuridae; genus Sciurus; species Sciurus carolinensis. The sequence continues at coordinate 182,404,381 of NC_062215.1, read as the reverse complement.
TGGTGGGTGGCTTCACACGCGCTGGCCAGGAGCAGGAGTGGACGCACTGCCCTCCCGCACCTCTACTTCTGCAGAGCAGCAGCAGAGGGTCCCGCCCACCAGAGACCCCGTCTCAGCATTCCTCAGCATCCCCAGGTGGTGGGGGCTCACAGCGGCCGCTGCAAGCACAGTGTAGCCCGTGGCGTCAGCCACGTCCGGATGGGCGAGGTCGTCCTTCAGGATTCCGTAGATCCAGTCACGGTCCCCTTCCTCAGCCTTTAGGATCATCTCTACGGAAAGCCGCTCCTTAGGCCCAGAACGTGCAAAGCCATCGCGGCGCCCTTCCAGGATGGCACCCATATTCCAGCTGCTGTGAGCCTTCTTGTTCCTGGCAACACAGCAGGCTTCAGTGACCACTGACCCGGCCCTGGACCACCCAAGGGCCCAACGCCTTCCATGAGAGAGGGCCCCAGGCACTATCTCCCTGTGACTCCTGCTCTCCTGAATCCTCAGCTACCCCAACAAGCCACTCCTTGGGCACCCTAAGCCCCAGTGGTTGCACTACCAGTCAGTCATGGTCAGGATGGAGCACACAGTGGGGGGACACGTCACCTGGGGGGTAAAGATGCTCAGACTAAGTGTCTGTGCCAGCAGGAATGTGCTGGCTGCAGGGGAGCCCTGTGCATCTGATTCATCTGAGCCACTCATGGGCTGGGACACACGTTCCCACAGCAAGGCCCTGGCTGGGAGGAGGACAGCACACACATGGGTCCACTGCTCAGCACCAAGCACCCACCTTCTACCCTCTGCTCACTTGCTTTTCTGTTTGAGTAAAGAACACACATGTCTCATGGCCCAACCACCATACAATGCTGAAGCCTCCTATGCACACACAGCCCCCTTTTGCAATCAACAACCCATGTTTTATGACAACTTTTGTACTCAATTGCTGTCATTGATTAGGGCACTCAGTCTACATTCGCTGATGGATAGATGGGTGGGTAGATGGATGAATGGATAAAGAGGTTATTGGGATGGGTGGGTGGATGGATGAGTGGATAGATGGATGAGTGAATAGGTGGATGAATGGATACATACATGCATGCATGCATGCATGGGTAGATGCTCGGATGAGTGGATGGATAGATGGATGAGTGCATGGGTGGATGGGTGGATGAGTGCATGGGTGGGTGGATGGATGAGTGGGTGGGTGGGTGGATGGATGAGTGGGTGGGTGGGTGGATGGATGAGTGCATGGGTGGATAGATGGATGAGTGCATGGGTGGATGGGTGGATGAGTGCATGGGTGGATAGGTGGATGAGTGCATGGGTGGATGGGTGGATGAGTGCATGGGTGGATAGATGGATGAGTGCATGGGTGGGTGGATGGATGAGTGGGTGGGTGGGTGGATGGATGAGTGCATGGGTGGATGGGTGGATGAGTGGGTGGGTGGGTGGATGGATGAGTGTGTGGGTGGATGGATGAGTGCATGGGTGGATGGATGAGTGCATGGGTGGGTGGATGGATGAGTGCATGGGTGGGTGGATGGATGAGTGCATGGGTGGGTGGATGGATGAGTGCATGGGTGGATAGATGGATGAGTGCATGGGTGGATGGGTGGATGAGTGCATGGGTGGGTGGATGGATGAGTGTGTGGGTGGGTGGATGGATGAGTGCATGGGTGGGTGGATGGATGAGTGCATGGGTGGATAGATGGATGAGTGTGTGGGTGGATAGATGAGTGCATGGGTGGATGGGTGGATGAGTGCATGGGTGGGTGGATGGATGTGTGCTTGGGTGGGTGGGTGGGTGGATGAGTGCTTGGGTGGGTGGGTGGATGAGTGAATGGGTGGGTGGATGGATGTGTGCTTGGGTGGGTGGATGGATGAGTGCTTGGGTGGGTGGGTGGATGAGTGCATGGGTGGGTGGGTAGATGAGTGCTTGGGTGGGTGGGTGGATGAGTGCATGGGTGGGTGGATGGATGTGTGCTTGGGTGGGTGGGTGGATGAGTGCATGGGTGGGTGGATGGATGTGTGCTTGGGTGGGTGGGTGGATGGATGTGTGCTTGGGTGGGTGGGTGGATGAGTGCATGGGTGGGTGGGTGGATGTGTGCTTAGGTGGGTGGGTGGATGGATGAGAGCATGGGTGGGTGGGTGGATGAGTGCTTGGGTGGGTGGATGGATGAGTGCATGGGTGGGTGGGTGGATGAGTGCTTGGGTGGGTGGGTGGGTGGGTGGATGAGTGCTTGGGTGGGTGGGTGGATGGATGAGTGTGTGGGTGGATGAACAAGTGTGTGGGTGGGTGGGTGGATGAGAGTGTGGGTGGGTGGGTGGGTGGATGAGTGCTTGGGTGGGTGGGCGGGTGGATGAGTGCTTGGGTGGATGAACAAGTGTGTGGGTGGGTGGATGAGAGCGTGGGTGGATGAGAGCGTGGGTGGGTGGGTGGATGAGAGTGTGGGTGGGTGGGTGGGTGGATGAGTGCTTGGGTGGGTGGGTGGGTGGATGAGTGCTTGGGTGGGTGGGTGGGTGGATGAGTGCTTGGGTGGATGAACAAGTGTGTGGGTGGGTGGATGAGAGCGTGGGTGGATGAGAGCGTGGGTGGGTGGGTGGATGAGTGTGTGGGTGGGTGGGTGGATGAGAGTGTGGGTGGGTGGGTGGGTGGATGAGTGCTTGGGTGGGTGGGCGGGTGGATGAGTGCTTGGGTGTGTGGGCGGGTGGATGAGTGTGTGGGTGGATGAACAAGTGTGTGGGTGGGTGGATGGATGAGAGCGTGGGTGGGTGGGTGGATGAGTGCTTGGGTGGGTGGGTGGGTGGATGAGCGTGTGGGTGGATGAACAAGTGTGTGGGTGGGTGGGTGGATGAGAGCGTGGGTGGGTGGGTGGGCGGGTGGATGAGTGCTTGGGTGGGTGGGCGGGTGGACGGATGAGTGGTGGCTGAGTTTTTAATGGGTTAACAGTGGCATGGATGACTGCTGATTACATGAATGGATAGCTGGTGGAATGAATGAGAGCCTGCCCTCTGCCAGCTCCTGCACTGATGTGACGATATTTACAATCCCTTCTCTTCATGTTCAACCTATGCAGGGACTTGATTCATAGAACTTCTAATCATAGACATGCACCTGGACTCAGGGACACTGACTCTGACCTACAGAAGAGGAAGTGCACACAGTTCTAAAGCCCGGAGTTACTGTCAGTTCTCATCCTCAGTCACATCCCTTTCCAGCTTCAGGACTCTCCTGGCTGCCTACTCAACAAGAAATCTCCAAACTTTCCTTCCCCAGAGAGTGGACAAGCAGTACTCCAGGGTCCATGCTCCCCTGTGCAGATACAGGTGGCCCGCAGCTCTGCTGGCACCCTACACTCAGCTAACAAGCACAGTGGGGACTTTCTCTCCACCTTCCTTCTTGGATTGTGTCAAACATGTAAAGAGCCATACGCTCACATTCACCTGGTGAACAACATCAAGAGTTCACAGGCCCTGAGTGACAGCTGTGGGCTGAGAGACTTCAAACCCCTTCAGAGGAGTGCCTGCCAGTGAGAGGCCCCGGGGACAGAGGAGGAGGGCAGACCCATCACCTGAACTTGTAAGTCTGTGTCTGCATTTTGACCAACAAGGGAGTTGGGTTTTTTATAAACCAGGGCTCTCCATCCTCAATGAAGGGCGGGATCTCATTAGCGAAGATCCGGGCGTCCAGCTCTCTGCGGAAGGAGGCTGTCAGGGGCAGGTGTCTGCTGTCGGTGGAGTAGACGTGCGTCTCTGGAGGAAGCCTCAGGTCGTCATTCAGGAGAAACCGCTTATACTCATAGAAGAAGGGGTCCTGCCCCTCGGGCGGGCCCCACTCCACCTCCTCCTCCTCCGAGAGACGGATTCTCTCCCGGGGGCGTAGAAGAAAGATGGAGAACTCAGGGAAGTTGAGCAGGGAGAAGCTGCTGGGAACCTCCGTGCACAGCTTGATGAGCTGGTCCCGGAACCACAGTCCCACGTCCTGGCTGCCATCGGGGTAGGTCTCAACACCCGGCCCAAACCGCTCGTCCATTGTATACAGCCCCTGCAGGGAAGGGTGACAGACGAGAGACAGTTGCCCACTTCATGGTCAGTTTTATAAAATCAAAAGAAAATATGTTCCTAAGAAACATGCTCATCCATTCAGCACACGCTCGCTGAGGCATGGGGTGCGCTGGGCAGGGGGTCCAAGACAGGCTGGCTCTTGGACAGAGGGCAACAAGAACTTGGGAGGCCCCCTGGAGGAGGAGCATGGAGACGGGAGACGTGGTGGCTTCCTTCCAGGGTCACACAGGACAAGCGCCCTGCACCTGGGGAGAAGCAGCTGCACCTTTAAATGACTCGAAGTTGCTCTCCCTTTCTTGTTTGTGGGTTTGTTTTAGATAAAGCCCTTCAGAAAGCACTGCAGGGCCCCGCCTCACAGAGTCCCCACCCGTCCTTCCACGAGGTGGCCTGCGGTCTACTGCACTCCTCACAATATGGACTCTTCTCCCAGAGACCCCTCTGCCATTTCTCCTCAGCATGTGAACGGAGAATGCTGGGAGGGTGAGCGGCCCACGCCCCCGGAGCTGGCTGTGCTGGGAGAACACTGCTGAGGCACCCGAGGCCTCCCTGACACCTCTCCACACGCGCTGCTGATGTCGCATGTTGGCTCCGCACAGCAGAGAGGTTAGTCAGCTGTCCCACTTGGTCCCCTAATGACGGGGACAGACAGATGCACGTGGTGGGCACACAGGTTAAGGAAATGATTCCATAAAGGGGGCCCGCTTGCCGACCCCACATGCCCTCTTTTCCAAGAAGCAATTTGCCCACAGCCCTGCCTGGCCTCAGGGGACGGGGTATGTCACTGTTCTCAGCACACTGCCCGTTATCTGCAGGAGAAATGCAGGCCCAAGTAATGCTGAGGAGAGGACCCAAGTTAGTCCGAAGGGGAGACCTTTGCCACCAGATCCGGAAGCTCTGGGAGGTAAGGGTGGTTCCTCCTAACCGTAAAATCTGTGAGAAGGCATAAGAGTCCAATTAGAACCGGTCGTGGGCCAAGGTGACCCTGAGTTGCCACCGCAGAGGGAACTTGAAAGTCTGATGTCATCTTGCTGTCGTCAAAAGTCAAGAGGTGGACCTGGGTGGGACTTTCTAGAAACTTCTCTGGGACCCCAGGAAAACTGGAGGTGGGAGAGGCATGTCCCTCTTCTCTCTGAGAGGACCCACTCTCTCCCTTGAGTGTCCCCTTTCCCTTTTCCTTCAGTGGACTCATGCTTGTCACGCTGAGCAACAGTTGGAAATCTTTGTGACTTGATCGGGGCTTGAAGGAGGAGGGGTCTTCGCGCTGCCTCAGTTTCCCAGAAGGCCCCAGCATTCAAACACTAACACCACAGGTCTGCCCACACCCCCTCCGCCGGGCAGCAGCATGGCAGGTGGAGGCTGGCAGCGGGCCAGAGAGACCCTGATGATGGGTGTGAACCTCGCAGCGGGGCAGACAGGGGGAGAGAGGAGGAAGATGCTTCCAGAGACCCCAGCAGACAGCACAAATTTCAGGCCTTTCCAGATGTTTCCATGTCGTTGGGAAGCATCTCCCCAACCCCAAGGATATCAGAGAGGAAAGAAAAGGGCCCAGGAGGGTCTCTGGCAAGAAAGAGTACACAGGGTCAGTGTGGGCATGCAGCAAGGAGCCCAGCTTCCCCAAGAGGACGCCCTCCTGAGGCAGCACTGAGGGCACCTGGGCAGCAAGCTAGGGGCAGAAGCCTGGGACAAAGCGGCGGGTGCAGTGCCCACCCCACCAGAAGCCCGTGCCCTCCCGCCTCAGCCTCCTGCGCAGACCCACAGACACCCCCGCTGGGCACCCCGGCCTGCAGTCCTGAGCAGGGCCCTGGAGATGCCAGGCCTCGGGTCACCCAGCCCTGCCCACGAAGAGCTGCAGCCTGAAAGAGGCCTTGGGCAGTGGGCTGACTTGGGAAGTGACCGCACGAGGCTGACCTGCTGGGCGAGGCCGCTGAGGCGGGTGGCAGGGGCAGTCCCAAAAGAGCCTGTGCCATGGTTCAGGGGCCAGAGGTCACAGGGGTGTGGAAAGGAGCAAGGGTGAGGGCTGGGGGCCTGGCAGGGGCAGCAGGCGGGTGCACGTTCAGCTGGGAAGCTTTAGGGAGCCCCTGGGGAGTGGGCAGCAAGAACAGGACAAAGACTAAGAGGGGGGCACAAAAGGGCAGGTGTCACAGGCCAGCCAGGGGCAGGTAACCCTGCGCCTGTGCAGAGCCCAAGGTCATTCCCTAATGCCCTCGAGCCGGTCCTTTGACTCAGGAGTCCAGTGAGAGGAAACAGGTGTCAGAAGAGTCACATGCACAAATTCCTTCCCACAACAGTATTTCTAACAGCAAATCACACTGATAACCAAAGGTCAGTCACAGGAAGGCCGTTGTCCACAGAACACAACAGAGCGCAAGCTTGGAAGCTCTGTTCTCCAAATGCATCTTTTGACCAAACATCCCCCTTCCAGGGCACCAAAAACGCAGAGAGAAGAGCCTAGAAAACCCTCCACTGAGGAACATCCACGTGGCCAGTCCCTCAAACCAACTGCAGGAGGGCAGGAGGCTGCAGGTGGGCGCCCTTCCCACCGCTCAGAGAGGAAGTGGAGCTACGCCCACACCCGTCTGTCTTCTGCCCATGCAGAGATTCGCTCCAAACCCTAAACAACAGTCATCTGGGGCAAGGGAGGACGCAGATGTAGGAGTCGAGCTGGCAAACCTGTGTCCTGGGCTGACTTTGAAACAAGGTTGATTTTCTAGATGATTACAAAATAAAATCAAAGAAAGATTTTAAAAGTAAACCCCTAAAATAGGTAAGAATGGCAAGAAGAGCCTTCTGCACAGGTGGTGGCTTAGCTGAGAGGACATACACGTGTGTCTCCAGACCCACCATTTGGGTCCACAGCCCCTGGGACAAGCCTGAGGGAGGAGAAGAACGGGAAGAGTGTGACCCGAGCAGAAATCGAGATGGCACAGCACTGCCCAGCTGCCGTCCAGGACCACTGACACATCTGATGAGATGCAGTGAGCAAAGGACTTTGCTGACGGTTACAAATGAAGTTCCAGCCTAAGAGAAAAGAAGCACCAGGCGAAGGCAGCTGTTAGCTGAGACCCTGGGACCCCCAGGCGAGCCTGCCGGAGACGCCCAGTCCTTGCCCCAAGGCCGGCCAGCAGGCACCAGAGGCACCACAAGGCTGCCCGCTGGGCTCAGCAACACGCTGAGAACATGGGAGCATCTGACAACGAAGAAGGCCAACCCTTGTCCCTCACCACGGAGCAGGGCATTCCAACGCTGTGACGAACTGGGGAGGCGAGTGTCTGCCTTTCCTGTGCACACCACCCCGGGACCAGGAAGCGAGTGTCTGCCTTTCCTGTGCACACCACCCCGGGACCAGACAGCAGCGGACGACTTCCTTCAAAATGAAAGGTGCCAGATGAACTCACCTTGCTTCACACAAAACCAAAAATTAATCAGTGATCACAGAACTAAATGGAGAGCCAAAGCCATAAGACTGAGAGGGAAGCAGACGAAAGCCTCAGTAACCATGCCTTCGCTGTTGGTTCCTCTCCTTCTTTATCTCGTTTTCCCTTTGGTCCTGGAGATGGAACCCAGGGCCTCACGCCTGCTGGGCGAGCACTCTACCGCTGAGCCACGTCCCGGCCCCAGTATGACTTGTTAAACAGGAATCAAGAAAAGCAGAAGTTATGGAACAAACTTTGATAAGTTGAATATCATCACACTTTCATTAAGTCTGCTTTTTTTAAAAATGTTGTCGAGAAAATGAAAAGGCAGGCTATCCTCAGGGAAAATCCTTACAAATCTATCACTGGTAAATGCTGCATGGCACAATAGATATACCAAGAGCTCTGGATTCTGGAGAACACAGCCCAACAAGAACACATACCAACGTAATAAGTGCTACGTGCAAACACAGAGTTTACCCAGAAGACACACAGACAGCAAATTAGAATGAGAAAAAATGCCCAACATCATTAGTTACTAGCATCAGAAACAGAAAGTCGAGTGCTCTATTTTCAAAATAGAGTATTTAGCCTTAACATGGACGTGGGATCCAACACAGCCACATCTGCTCAGTAGCCCCTCTGCAGAAGCAGCGTGTCCCGCCAGCCCCCTTGGGAACACATCTCATTCATGCTCCTGGATTTCTAACAATTTTGGGGCCCAGCACAGGGCTCCACCCTCTGCCCCAGGGGGTCGTGGGGTCGCCCTCCTTAGAAGAGACTCACCTGCTGCCTTGTGGCAGTGGCCTTGCCGTGGGGAAAGGAACCCGCCATCCCTGGGGCTGACAACATGGAAAGCGGATCAGCCACACAGGGAAAGGCCCAGCAAGCACCGTGGCCACCAGGTCCCTCCGTGCTCGGAACAAGGTGGAAAATCTGCTGGAGCTCAAGATAGAGAAGTCCTTCCTTGGAGGTCAGCAAGTCCCAGAGGTTGTGTGAGAGTGACTGAGAAACTTGAGACCACAGCCCGGAGAGCAGGATGTGGGTGTGCAAGAGCACACGGGAGCCCGGAGTGTGAGAGGCCTCCACGGGGGTCAAGTGCACAGGGGCTCAGTCATAGGAACCGAGACCAGGGACTGAACACTCTAGGCCCAGGGCAGGGAGGACAATGGCAAGACGCCGTGTGAACAGGTCCTCCTTCCTTTGAAGGGTCCCAAGCAGGGGAAATAAACGGTGATGATGTGGGAGTCAGTCTGCCCCATGGAGGACAAGGGGCCTCCCGAACCTTTGATCTCAGCGTCCACCACGGCCGCAGACCCTGTTCCCAGTGTTCCCAGCTGCACCGGCCTGTTTACGTCAGGGTCATGCTGTGAAAATCTGTGACAGGCTCTATTCTAATTTCTGAGGGTTAACTCTGATGGTTCCTTTGCCTCCTACCTGTAGGAATTTAATACCTGGTAAAGAGCTACAAATCTTTGTTGGCTGTGTTTTATGTGCACGTGTGCACACCTGTCAGGTCACATCTACACACAAGCCTGTGTCCATATCACATACCTGGTATCAAAATGGCTTATAGATAAATGAGTACTCATAAGCTAAATGAAGGGATCCAAATGCCTTTACATTCATGTGACTTAAATAAAACTTAAACAGAAAGGGTCAATCTAAATTGGAAAGAGTAAAGATGCCTTCCTCTCATATTACTAACCCACGTTCTTCTAGGGGCCAGCCAATCAGAGAGTTGGTTTCTATAAAATGTTTAAAATGCAATGCCCATGTCATCTCAGGATTCTTCTTCAGCAGGAATAACTAACTTAAAGTGTTAACTAGACTTGTCTGACACCTTTGTTTTCATGAGTAACCTAAATTATGAATGGATGAATTAGTTTTAACATAAATGGGATTAATCTTCATAAATGTGTTTGTTAGAAGATACATCTAATTAATTTGCAACATTAAAATACTAAAATGTCAACTAACTATAAATTCAAGTACTCTTGAGTTATTGAATTCCAAAGATAACATATATTTGGGTCTATTAAATGTGTTTTTTTAAATTGGTGAATGGAAAAACATTTAATATTGCTTGTTTCTGGATCTTAAAAGCAAGGTTAAAATTCTAACAGGTGTATGCAAAGAGTACAAAAAGTTTCAGCTGTGTTCCCATTCAAATACTGTTAAAAAAAAACTTATTAAAAAGAAGTAATTTATCTAAAGACAGAAATTTCATAAAGATTTTTTCGGAACGTAAATTTAAGAAAGAGTCAGCAATAAATAAAAGAGAGATGTAAGAAAATTATAAGTATGGAAATATATTTTAGGATGGAAAATTAAAAGGAAAAATAAATGTTTCTGGATGAGAAAGTTTTCTATGGTAAAGTAAACAAGACGTAGAATGTCTAGGTAAGTTTCAAAGAGTTTTTGAAAGGTAAATCTCAAAAAAGTTCAAGTACGTGATTAAGTTGGCTATGATCAGCATAGTCGAAGTTATTTAGGGTTTTTTCTATGGTCAGCCTTTAATCTGCGAATTCCCTGTATTTAGAACAGCAAGCTGATCTCCTCTCATCAAGATACTTACCTGCATCTGTTAGGTCTTATTACTTAGGGAAACTAAGTCTTAAGGAGTTAGGGTTTGTATCTGTTTTAAGATCTTTTAAGTGATTACTTTACGACTTGTTATGTGTACATCTGCGAACCTTGTGAGTCTTGTCTAAGTTTTAATATTAAAATTAAACTTAGTTAATAAGGACATCTGTGTAACTGTGACCCTAACCATTACTGGCTTCTATGTGTATTAGATGTATTCATGTTCTTCAAGTATACAAGCCTTTTAAAATGTAAAGCGTAGGGGAGCATTGTTCTCCAAACTAAAATTGTCTGTAGAAATAGTTTCCTTCAGATTTATATAGAAATAACTAATTTTGTTGGTATTTATGTCATTTAACATTTTGTAACTGGATAAAGGTAAGCTGTTATTAATAAGTTATACATATATTATATATATAATTTTTTGTTACTCTTTACACTGGAATATGGATTTAAATGTGTTTTTGGAAGGTAATAAGGAGTCTGATTTAAATTAGCTCTCTCAACTTTTATTTGTTTTATATTTCAGACGTAATGTTATATTGTGTTAACTGATATTCATATAGATTCAGGAAATGATATATGAGAACTTGGTAAAGTGGTATTTAAGGAAGAGGCAAACAAAGATCAGCTTCAGAAATGAAGCACTTTACCTCAGATTTGTCAAGAGCCCCAACTCATCTGAGATAAGGTTCTACCTCTCACCCTACTCCATGTTAGGAAGGCTCCAAAGTAGGCCAGAATTAGGCACATTTAAAGTTATGTTCAAAAGATAGATTTTTTTGTTGTAAGGATTACTGCGATCTCAAAAATAAACAAGGGATATAATACAAAACTTAAGGGAAGAATTAGATAAATTATAAAAGGTATTTAAGGTTATAAAAGAGTTTTAAAAGAAAGTAAAATTTGTATAGGATCTTATATGTGATTGAGTTGATAAATTTATGGGTCTTTGTGGAGGAAAAATGGATACCAAAGATATATTAGTGTTATAGAAATTATGTTTCTTGGTTCAAAACTATTATACAAACTACACATGCTTCTGGTCTTGTTAATTTCATCTTGTATTTTTTTTTATAGAACTTTATAACCCTTGCCTCTTAATATTTTGCTGCTTCTTAATAGAACAACTTGAGTAATTTGAGATAATAAGCCATCACCTATAGGACAGATAGGGTATAAGCCTGACTTCCAGCATAAATACTGACCCCAATTAAATGGAGGGGTGACTAAAATTAAAATTAATAGATATTGAAGTTAAAAACCCAGAACTCCCAGACTGGTGAAAGTGACCTGGAGACCAAAGTTAAGGAAGTAAAAGGGCCAAAGAAAAAGCAGCCAATATTTTGGCCCTTGCCCTCTAAGATCAACCAGGACCCAGGGAACAAGAGGACCCTCTAAGGGCCCTGTGACTCTGCTGAGCTACCCAACCTCCCTATTGGGGGGATAGTAAGGACCCTGGAGAACAGGAAGCCAATCAGTTCACATGTTGCAAGGAGAAGGGCCACTGAGAGGGCATGTCCCTGATGCTTCCAAGGAAGCCACATGTGGTCAGCAAGACACTGACCCATCCTTGCACATGACACACTGGCAGAGGAAAAGCTAAAGGAGCCAAGAGGCTTCTCACACGTTCCCAAGAGTGACCCCTGACAACCTCAGCTGATCCTAACAGTGGATGGGAACGAGGTCGATTTTGACCAACTCGGCCTTAAACACCTGGCCGGAGAGTATGACCAAAGCAGAGCCATGCATGGACGTCTAAAAGGCAATGGCTCTTTTACTTGAGATGTGCGTTGTGTCAGTCCTCCTAAAAGTCAGTAAAGCTGGGAGGTGATAAAGGAAGGGTTTTTACACAGGAGCGCCTGGTAAATATCACAAAAAGCTCTGTCAGAGCCGCAGTTTGTTCTGAGTCAGTTTGAGACCTATGTTTCTTTTTCTTTTCTTTCTTTTTTAAAAATTTGTTTTGGTTGTTTTCATTTCTGGTATGACTATTACGAGCTGCTACTCAGACTCTTTTTCTGGAGTTTGCAATTCTTCATGTCCAGCCTGGCGACTTGATTTTAATCAAGACCTGGAAAGAAGACAAGCTTCAGCTGAGCTGGGAACGACCTTACCAGGTGCTCCTGATCATCAGGAAGGTGATCTGAACTACTAACAAGGGGCGAACTCATTACCACGTGCAGTTTCCACCTCAGAAAGTTAGCGTGTCTAGGATGGATGGCAACACCAAAGGCCACAAGAACAAAAATGAAAACGAGACCAAAAGTCATAAAAAAGGGAGGACTTGTGAGAAACAGAAAGTTCAGTGGCCCATTCTCAGAACACAGCATTCAGCCGTAAATGGGATTAAGGTCCAATTATAGCCATTTTAACCGGAGTCCTTCCCCTTGCCCGCCCCAGTTTTAAACTTAGCCAGTGGTGTAGATTGTGACCCCAGCTCCTCCTACCAGAGCAAGGGACAGCACTGCCTTAGGGACAAAAGTGGGGGGCTGCCCGTCCAGCTGCACTGGTTCCCCAGATTCTGAAGCCTGTCCTTCTGAGAGGCGAAGCTTGCCTGGCCGAGCTGCTTCCGGGCACACGTGTGATTCCTGTGGCACCTGGATTTCTCACATTCGGATGCTGCAGAGTCGGACCACAACAAGACAACACCACAGGGACACCAAATCAAAACAACAGCCATGTCAGTGCTGACAAGGACGCAGAGCCCCCAGCACCCTCGGAGGCTGAAAGGCAAGCGGGCACAGCCTCCCTGGAGAGCAGCCTGGCAGTTACTACCAGAACTACTACATGGTCACATTAGGACCAGCGACCCCGCCTTAGGAGAGAACGAAGACACGTCCCCGGGAAGCGCTGCGGTCTATTCTTAGTGACTTCATTTGTGATAACAAACATTCGAAAGGACTTAAACGTGCATCTATTGGTGAACTTTTTAAAAAGTCATGTTGTAGCCATACAGCGGACTACTTCTCCATAATGAAAAGACAGTAGCCTCTAAGGCAGGGAGGACAGCCTGAGTCCCCCAGGCCACGCCCTAAGCCAGGGAAACATAAATGCCACAGCAGCAGGACTCCACCAACGTGACACTCACAGAAAAGAGGCCCACGCAGAGATGGAAAGCCAGGTGTGGTCACCAAGGACTAGAGGGGCAGGGCGGTGGGCTCCAGAGGGCCAGGGCAGACACTCTAAGTCATGACCAGAGTGCTGGCATTTAGACACATCTGTCCAAAATTCACCGAGGCGCCCAAAAATCCATCAATTTGACTGTGTACAAATTATATCTCAATAAAATTGGGCTAAAAAGCACAAAGAAAAACCAAAAGAATCATTCAACTAGAAGAATAAAATGCTCAGCATAAAAATGGAGGACGTGGCCAGGTGTGGTGGCATGCTTGTGACCCCAGCTACTCAGGAGGCTGAGGCAGGAAAGTCCCTGGTTCCAGGCAGCTGGGCAGCTTAGGGAGACGCTGTCTCAAAATAAAATGGGAAAAAAAAAAGACTGGTGATGTAGCTCCTGGCAAGATGAGGCCCTGGGTGTGATCCCCAGCCCCCGTGCCCACCCCCACCCCAGCAAGTGGAAGACATGGAAGTGAGACACTCCAGAGCACAGCTGCGCTCCCAGGAAGAGCAGAGGGAGGGGCAGAGGCAGCACCTGACGCAGTGTGGTTGAGCCTTTTCCTGATCCATGAAAACATCACACTGAAACTTGAGGAACCCAAAGAAAACCTTCAAGCAGCCAAGGACAATTATTCAAAAGAGCAACCATTAGCTGATGTCCACAGCAAGAACAGATGCCAGGAAGAAATGGTGAGAATCTGGGCCATGCCTGGTAGTCAGCCCTCGAGCCCCACGTCTGTTTCTTCCAGAGATGTCTTGAGGAACTAAGGTGACAGAGCTAATCTCAGGTCAGAATCTCACACTGAGAGTCTAAGGGTCATATTCAGGCAGGAAGAAAATGGTGCCGGTGACAGGCAGGAAGCCGGACGGTGGAAGAGCAGGGATGGTGGCTGCCGGGACGATCCACGCACCTGCTGCGTGTGCAGGGTGTCTGGAGGCACAGAGGTAGACAGGTGGACAAGCTGGGCTGCTTCACTGAGTGCGTCGACTTGGAAAGTGCTGTACAGATTTGAGGTGCGCACTGGATGAGTCAGAGTGTACTTTTTTTTTACTTTTTGTAATGTGGCCACTATAAATTTAAAATCATGCATGTGGCCAGTGATCCTTCAGCTTTAGACCACATACATTTAGTATCAGCAGTAGTGTGTTGAGGTCGATGATGTCTTATGCACTGTTCCCACTCCTCTTGTCTTCGTTTGGACTGACATTTTATTGTTAAAAATCAGTCCTTCTCAGATGACCAGTGTGCTGGTCTGGCTGTGAAGTGTGTGGAAGTTGGTCTCCAGGGCACCAGTGTTGGGGGTGTGACTTTGGGGAAGTGAGTGAGTGGGTCCTGAGCCTCCAACCCTCTCACTGGATTAACACAGGGATTCACAGCTGAGTGAACTGTCGGGAGGTGGTAGAGACTGCAGGAGGTGGAAACCAGCTGAAGGAAGTGGTCCTTGGGGTTATGTCCTTGGGCACTGTCCCTTGACCCTGGCCCTTTCCTCTCTCTCTCTGCTTCCTGGCTGCCATGAGCTGATGAGTTTTCCTCCACTGTGCCCTTCTGCTATAATGTTCTGCCCTGCCTCAGGCCCAGAGTAGTGGTGCCAGCTGACCATGGACTGAGTCCTCTGAAACCATGATCCAAAATAAACCTTTTCTCCTCTCAGTTGTTTTCCTCGGGTATTTTGTTACAGCAACAAAATGCTGACATGCGCCACCATTTTGAGGTTTGGCACTCTTTCTATTTTTCTAGCACTACTCCAGAAATTCCAGCATGAGTTGTGGATGAGTAATTCTACTCTGAATGATACTTTTCCTTTCCTCCAGGAAAACGCTAGAATCTTAGATTATTTTAACTTCATTTCTCACTTTTGAATTATGTACTATTATTGGGATCTATTGAAAATCCGTAGGTGTGGGATGAACCCAGGAGGGGATGAATATGTTCATGGCCTGAGATTGATGACGCTGCAGGGGCTAGTGTGCAGTTCAGTGATGCAGCCCTGGAGACCAAGCTCCGACACACTTCTATCCAAGCCAGCACACTAACAACCTGAGAAGGACTGGTCTTTAAAAACATTGTATCAACCCAAAGGAAGGCAAGACAGAGAAGGTTCAGAGTGGGAACCGCATGCATGAAAACAGATTTAACCTCCGATGCACTACTGCTGATATTAAATGTATGTGGCCTAAAGCTGAAGAATCATTGGCCACATGCATGATTTTAAATTTTATAGTGGCCACTTACAAAAAGTAAAAGTCAGGTGGAATTAATTTTGAGGTAATACTTTTATTCAACTCAAGTTTTCCAACCTATCACCTTCAACATATGCTTCATATTCAAAATTGTTGAGATATTTTTCATTTTTTCTTGCTGAGTCTTCAACATCCAGGGTGAGTCTTGAATTTGCAGCACACCTTAATTTGGACCAGCCACATCTCATGTGTTCAGTAGACAAGTGAGATTGGTCCACCAATCGGACAATGCAAGTCCAAGTATCCAAAAGTGACTATTGGATCATTTTTAAATAAACACACACATATATATACTCTTCTTAAGAATAAAGAGAAGAAATATCTAAAACAAAAACAAAGAAGATTGGAAGTAGAATTACAGAGAAAGACACACCACAGCAAAAATAACCCACCAAAGCTGATGCAGCTTTTTTAATATCTAAAAATCAGACTTTGTATTATAAAGCATTAGAGATTGTTTTTTAAAAAGTTATTACTTCATAAAAATAAAATGCTGAAACTACCAGGAAGATATAATAAATCTAAAGTTCTACCTCATCCAATAACATTGTCTCCACATGTCTAAGGTATGCTGTGGATTATAAGGAGTAATGAAAAGTCGTGGGAGACTCTAGCACAGCTCTGTCACTAGCAGAATGAGCATGTGAAAATCCTTGGTAAGTTTATACAAGGTTTAGAACAACACAAA
The DNA here is from genome assembly GCF_902686445.1 of Sciurus carolinensis. Lineage (NCBI taxonomy): Eukaryota > Metazoa > Chordata > Mammalia > Rodentia > Sciuridae > Sciurus > Sciurus carolinensis. Next base: position 182,388,289 of record NC_062215.1, on the reverse strand, counting down.
CAGCACAAGTGACCTAAGGGACACCGTTCTGGACAACCGCAGAGATGCACCGCCTGCCTGTGGGGACCAGAAACGCTGGAGGAGGCAGCTATGGGTCCTAGAGCAAGTCTCCCAGGTGCAGAGAGCTGAAGTCACACAGGCACAGGGGCACAACACCAGCAACTGGAGCCCAGACTCTGAACATGAGCAGTATTCTTGTTAAAGAACCCATGGGCGGAGAAGTCACAGTGGAAGTTCAATAAATTTAGAACTGAATGAAAATGATAATATGATAGAATCAAAACACAGAGCCAATATGTGTATTAGATAAAAAGCAAAGCAGAAAACCATTAAATTAGAAAAGAACAGCAGATTATCCAGGGGGATAGTTAAAGAATGCAGTAACGAAACAAAAACCAAATGCAGAGAAGATCCACTGAAAGGGAAGCTGATTTGGGGGGAAAAGCATAACACTGATGATCCTCCAGCAGGTCAGTCCTGCTGGAGAAGAAAGAAGGTGCAGCTGTGGCCAGGGGATGGCCCCTGTCAATCAGCGAGGGACACCCACGGCCCACAGTGAGCCTCGACTCTCAGAACCGCCAGCAGGAAGCAGCCCTGACAATACTGAGGGGACAGTGTGCCCCAGACAGGAGCGCCCACAGAGCTGGTGGGGACAAGGGGTGCAGAGCATTCACTGGCCACATGACGCACAGCACCAGGCCCAGCTAGGTCCTAAGTGAAGTGAGAACCTGTGTTTTTTTCTTTTTAAACACTTTTTTAGTTGCAGATGGACACGAAACCTTTATTTTATTTTTTCACATTATGTGGTGGAGTCCAGTGCCTCAGAGATGGCAAGCAAGCCCTCTACCACTGAGCCACGACCTATGTGCAATATTTACTTGTACACACAAACCGATATATATGCTCACAGCAGCTTCATTTTAATCACTCCAAACTGGAAACAACCTCAGTGTCTTCAAAGTTTAGCTGCAGTGGCTCCATATTATGGAAAAGTGTTTGAAAGCGAAAAGGAACAGACTGAGAACATGTGCCACACGGCTGCGACTCCAGTGTGCAGAACCTAGCCGAGGCTGGGGCCTCGCAGGCGCACTGCAGGGTCCAGGCCCGGCGCCACCTGACCACACACACGCGTCTCCCCGGGGGAAAGGGCCTTCCATGACCTCCTCTCCACAGCGATCACACACCTCGTGCTTTTCCAAACTCTCAGAACTCTATATTTTTTTAGATTTATTGAAATTTATACTGCAATATAATTAAAGGGGAGAAAAGAATATGTGTATTTGAAAGACGAGAGGTGTTCTCCAGAAAAAGGCAAGTGTCAGATAATATGCGTAGGATGATCCAGTTCACATACTTAAAAAAAAATTGAATGTGCAGGGTATATTTCATTAACCTGGGGGATATACAACTTGCTAACATCCTTCTGAAGAATGAAATAAGGTTTTCATTTTCTATTTATATCCTTATTGTTAGAACCACTACACTCATTAAAATAAGAAAGATGCTTATACTTAAACTTCCTGGAAACCTGAATATCTTTTTATACAGTAGTCTAAACACAGGGTCACCTGCACACACGCGGGCCCCGCCCATCCAGGAATAGTTGGCCCCGCCCCTCGCCTCCACACTCGCTGGCCCCGCCCCTCCAGGGACAGGTGGCCCCGCCCCTCCAGGAACAGGTGGCCCTGCCCCTCACCTCCACGCACGCAGGCCCTGCCCCTTCAGGAACAGGTGGCCCCGCCCCTCACCTCCACACACGCAGGCCCTGCCCCTTCAGGAACAGGTGGCCCCGCCCCTCACCTCCACACACGCAGGCCCTGCCCCTCCAGGAACAGGTGGCCCCGCCCCTCACCTCCACACACGCAGGCCCTGCCCCTTCAGGAACAGGTGGCCCCGCCCCTCACCTCCACACACAGGCCCCATCCCCTTGCCTGGCAGCAGGTGCTCCCCACCTGGAAAAGCTTTGTCTTCATGTACATGGTGCCATAGCCTTCTCGATGGCTAAGGTAAAACATGCCCGTGAAACTGGAGCCGTCGGGCCACATGTAGGTGCCCAAGCCGTGGCAGTGATCCCGATAAAACTGCCCGTGGTAGGTCTGTGAAGTGGAGAGGTCAGTAGGCCTGGTGCCTGGGAAACGGCCACCCTCAGGCACTCAGACTGGGACAGTGGCCCTCTGAGCCCAGACTCCACACCCAGTTGCTGCAAATGGGGCTGGGATATGCAAGGCCTCCCGGTGCCTGGCCCCAGGGCCCCCTTCAAGTTCAGGTGGCCAAAGTGAGATGAGAGTGGTTGCCCCAAGCACTGGCAGAGCCTGGCAGTCAGGCCCTGGCAACCACGCCCCTCTCCTGCTCTCTATTCAGCTGCAGAGTTTGGAGGTGTCAGAACTGGCTAGAGATGGGGCATCAGGAAGGACGGACCACGTACACTCTGGATCTGGGCAGGATCCCCTCCCCACTCAGGAATCCTGGGCCCACCCCAAAGGGCACCCTATCAGGTCACAGACTGGCTGGCAGGGGAGGTGGCTCTTGCCAGGGTAGGACTTCTCAGGACTGGGACTCATGGGCTGGGCCCTGGTGCTCCCCTCCCCAGCCATGAACATCAGGGTGAGTGTGCTGAGCCGACCCTCTCCTGAGCCACACCCATCCCGTGGTCCAGCTATGTTAGAAAAGACTGGGCCTGAGCGCTCAGGCAACCAGACACAGTACCCCATAGGAAGGCGATGAGGACTGCCCTTTCTGCAGGGGCAAGACCCCATGGGGCCCCACACAAGGACTCCTCACCGCAGCTCCAGCCTGGATTGGTTTGGTCACATAACCTAACCCTAAGGCACACCTGCATTCAGCTAGGGACTTTTCATTCAGGAGTGTGTGCAGCAGCCCTTAGGGACTGGCCAGTGGAAGGCCAGTCTTGGCCCCCCTGTGAAGACAGAAAGAGGGGGATATGACTGGATCATTAGAGCTCCTGAATCCAGCCCAGCCTGAGGCTACATTACCCCTCAACTTTTAGTCACAAGAACCAAGAAAGGCCATTTCAGTTTCTACTGGATTAAATTTGGGTTCCATTGGTGACAAAGTTTGGCCCATGAAGAACACTTGGTGAGCAGAGAGGCAATCAGAATGGGATCACCCTTCTGCCAAAGCACACGATTCCTAGGATTTAGGAGCAGCTTCAGAGTCCACTCCCTCCCACACACAAATCACAAGTTACAAATCATTTAAAGGAAACTGTGGTGGAAACACTCAGCCCTCGGCCCTCCACACTTCCACATATGAGACCCTTGCGCCATCCTCAGAGCACAGGTGGCGAGTGCAGCCATCATCCTCTCGGCCCCTCCTCAGGCCTCAGAATGGACACGGCTGCATAATGTGTTTCAAACACAGTCAGTGTGCTCAGGTCTTCAAGAGGGGTGCTCTCTTGTCCTCTGACTTCCCTGGGTCACGAGCTGCTGCAGCTGGACAGCATCTGTGCCATGCACCTAGTAGCCCCTGTCCCAGCAGTAACGAAGCTGCCCCCCCACCCCCGCCTCAACACACTGGCCATGTTCTCCTATCCCTGGGAAAACCTGGGTCCAGGAGGACTGTGAACCAGGGACTGTGAACAATGAACCAGGCCCGGCAAATGCCATGTGAGTCAGAGAGAGACAAGCCAAAGGCCAAAGACCACCATCTCGGAGCTCAGCACCCGCCAAGGCCCTGGTCAGGAGCCCGGGCATCTCCCCTGAGCTTGGGGTGCACTCAGGTAGACAGGCCCTGGTCTGTGCAGACAATCCTGCTCTGTGATCTTGGGGGACTCCTGGCCCTCTTCCTGGCCCTACACCTCACATTCTTCAGACTCTGTCATGAGACCCCCCACCCCAATCTTCTCCCCATTGTGCTCTCTTCTGGGCAAGTGTGTCCCTCCATGGCCTGACCACCCTCCAAGCAACACCTATACTCTGAACCGCCCTTGTTGAAAAGAGCAGGTGACCACAGCTATGTCTGCCATGGTCCCATCCAAAACCACAGGTGTCAGGATGAGCAGTCACCAGACCCAAGCTGGGCTGACCAACAGGCTCACAAGACTTTGGAACTGGGGCTGAGAGGTTCCTGTTTCATCTACTGTTTCTTTAACTGGGGAGCCAAGGCAAATGTTAAGAGCTGACCCAGGTGTCCCCAGCCTTGGGTCAAAAGGTCAGAGAAACCAAATCTCCAGAGGTAGATTCACACATGGAACAGAGGGGTGAAGCCGTGAGTCCATGAGCCCCCAAGAGGTCACACCAGTCAGCAACTGCCCAGAGGGCTCCAGCTTTACAGGACCACCCTGCACTTTCTCAAGACACCCAAATACACACAGCCCTGCGTCGCCTCCTGACAAGGCCTCAGCTGAACTGCACTGTGTCCAGGCACTGCCAGGGCAGAATCCTCCACCTGGACATCTACAAGACCCTGCATCCCACAGGGAGATGGTCTGAGCCCCCAGGACTCAGCACATGCCCCAGAATTGCTGCACACTTAGCTACTGCTCCAAGCCTCAGGCACCAGGAGGCACAAACAGCTTTGGGCCCCTGGTCTTGGCCCCTGAGGTCCTGGGCATGGCCTAGCACAGACAGCAAGAATGTGTCTTCATTTTCTCTCTAAAATGTGCTTTGCCATCTGTTTTATCTTAAACACAAGGCAATTTCACCAGTGTATGTATACAAGTTATTGCAGCAATTCACAATTTAAAAACATTTGCCCAGAATAAGAATTTTTCTTAAATCAGTTTCCCAAATTTCTTCCCATGCACCCCAGGAAACCATGTGCTGCTGGGAGTCTGGAGGAACTTTCCTCTGGGCATCCTCACCTAGGGAAGGTGCTAGCCTACATCCTTCCTGTGGAGGTGTCCAGAGATTCCCATCACCTGGTTCTCAGGAGAGAGGCCCAGCCCCAGGCCCTGCAGGAGGTAAGTTCAAGCCACTTACCTCACCCGTGGGCCAGGAGAATTCACCATATCCAAGCTTCATGTTGAGCCCAAACTCCCCTCGGTAAACACTGCCGTCTGGCCACTCCTGCACACCATGGACAAGCTGGATGTAGGCTTCCTTCAGGTCCTGCTCCCTCAGGGGGCTCTCAGACTCCTCACCTTCCTCTTTGGGGGCCACTATCCCATCCCTAGGAAGAGAGCAGAGGGAGGCAGTGGCAACAGAGGCTGAAACGCTTGCAGGGCACCTGTCCAGAGTGGGTGGTGACCACAGTAGTATGCCACCTCCAAGTATCACCACCTGGGGTAAGAGCTCTAGCATATGAATATTGAGGTGCACAGTCAGGTGTGGGCACAAGGTACATTTGATTCTTTCCTGTTCTTGCTATCTAAAGGTACACATCATAATTTAGACATGGATACCCATCACACACACACACACTCTAACGCCCTCCCAACTCCCTGGGAACGCTGTATGCTGGTGTCTCAATGTCTGGCTAAAAGCACTGGGCCTGGGAACACTCAGACCCTGACCCCTCCACCAGCCAACCCCCAAATGCCAATTGTGGCCCACAGAGGCTAAGAATAGCTTCTGTCCAACAGTGAAGGTGTTCTCCTGCTGAGAACACAGAACCTATGTTTGGCATATTGTTATGGGCATAGAGAAAGACAGACACCTGACACGGCCAGGCAATGACCAGGGCTTGGATTAGGCTTGTTTTCTCTCTTGCGTACCTGCTATTACAGGTTGATTGTGTCCCCCTCAACACACTAATGTTGGAGCCCTAAAACCCAGCTCCTCACAATGAGACCTCATCTGGAGATTGGTCCTCACAGAGGTGATCCTTTAAAGTGGGGTCATTAGATGAGCCTTACTCCAAAACAACAGGTGCCCCCATGAGAAGGGGACACTGGAACCCAGTGAAATGCAGACAAGGAAGAGGATGTGGCTGGGTGGAGGAAGGAGAGGGTCATCTACAAGCCACGGAGAGGAGGAGCCAACCCTGCTGGCTCCTTGATCTTGGACTTCCTCCTCCAAAACTGGACTTTGGTGCTTTGTTACAACTGACCTAGCAAACTCTTAAACACCTGTATTTCCTCATCCTTCAACGTGGGACAGGTACTGCATGTTTAACAAAAATTAATAATAAAGGGGAAAGATAACCTACGGTGGGAATAGGAGATGTAGAAATGTTTAAGCTATTTTTTTCCTGAGAAAAATGGAGATAATTTTGAGGTCAATCAAGAAAATCATAACATAGTCAGTCAGCTGTAAAGTCCCCTCAAGGGTCATTGGAAATGGCCGCCAGGATCTTCCCCTGCAGCCAGCTGGCCTAGATGGGCTCCTGGCCCCCTTCATGACTCAGTTTCCCCATCTGTAAAATGGAAGCTCTGTTAGTCTGCTGGGGCAGCTGTAACAAACTGCCATGGCCTGGGGGAAGATGGGGTGGGGGTCTGAAACAATGATACTTAATTTCTCACAGGTCTAAAGTTTGGAAGTCTGAGGTCAAGGAGCTAGCAGATTTGGTTCCTGGTGAGGGCTCTCCTCCCAGCTTTCAGACAACACCTTCCCAGCAGCAACCTTACATGGCAGAGACTGGCTAAAAACAAAGTGCTGCCTCTTATCCTCTTGTGGTAAGGCACTGATCCATCACAGAGCCCCACCCATGTCCTCATCTAACCCTGCTCACCCCAAACACCATCACACTGGGGCTGGAGCTTCAACACCCGGATGTTGAGGTCCAGAGGCCTTAGATTCACACAGACAGATACCACAGGGTCAGTTGCAGGTGGATTCTATGAGATGCTACAGATAAGGCCCTGGGTCAGCCCTTGACCCAGAGTAGCCCTACTGTTAACAACACAGAGGTGAAGGAGCTGTGCCGACTTGGGGAAGCGCTTACCCCGTAACAAAACTGTTCCTTCCATCCACTAGGAACTGAAATGGGCAGGAAGGCTGTGTGGCAGGCTAAAGGGACAAGACCAGATGGAGCATGGGATTCCAGTCACCCATACGACACTTCCCTCAATGGTTGCTAAGACAATTTTGAGACTTTTCTCTCTATATAGACTAGTTTTTATATAACTTGTAGAGATTTTAAGTTCTGCCCCAACTGTGCATCCCGGTTAATTCTGGGCCCTTGGGTCATGGTCTGACCTCCCTGCCCAAGGGTCCCCTGCACCTTTCAGTGAAGAAAGAGTAACTGTCCAGGGATTCCTGGCCCTTGGCAGCAGGGGACTGGCCGCTCTGCCCCTCCAGTGCGCCTCTGGAGCTGTAAGCCTTTGAGGCCGCGTAGTCCAGGGGGACCGAGGAGTCACCAACTTCCATGTCTGTCCTCTGAACCTGGAAGCAGAGCCAGGGACCACCATCCGCCCTCAGGATGCTGCGGAGGCCGGGGGCACCCACAGCGCCTCTGCCCAGATCCGGCAACCACGTCCTCCTGTAGCCGCACCTTGCTGGCCGCTTAGCTGTCCCTGCAGCTGGCCCTGAAAGGTCGGAACCCCACGTAGAAGCCTGCCCACGCCCTGGGACGCCCCTGTCCCTTCGGACACCAGTCCAGTGCCACCACCCCAGCCCTGGGAGTCGCACCGAAGTTCAGAGAGCTAGAACCGACTGGCACCGAGGTCACCAGCACAACGCCCACACTGTGGAGTAGGGGCTGGCGAAGAGCGTCGGGTTCCCCTGGAGACGGCCCCGCCCCGTGCCACGCCCCACTCCGCCTCCACCAATCCCCGCGCAGGGTTGCCCTGCCCTCTGGCCCCACCCCCTGCCACGCCACGCTCCGCCTCCACCAATCCCGGCGCAGGGCTACACTCAGTCCTGCTTCTGCCGCTAGTGCGGTAGCTGAACCAACCTGCTGACTTTCAAGTGTCTCCAGCGACGCCGTGGATCAGCCTCTGAGCACGGTACTACCAATATCCGCGAGGAGGGAGAACGAGGGAAGCTGAGACCCGCGGTCACACTAGAACTCGGGACCAAGGCTTGATCAAGCCCTGCCTGACTGCAAAGTGGGGCTTTGGTAAAACGGGTGTGCGGAGGGCACAGCGGGAGCCGCAGCCTGGTGCGGGGCGAGGCCAGGGAAATCCCTCAGGGACAGGGACTCCAGAGTAGGGCTTCGGGGGGTGTGAACTGTACTGGGGCATGGAGAGGCGCAGCGGTGGTGGGAAGCCCTCCTGCGACAAGGACCGGCCCTCTGAGGCAAGAATGGCGTTGTTGCCAGAACCAGATGAAAGAGCGCGAGAAGCCCACGCCCCCAGGACTCCCCAGTAGCAATCTTTCTGGGCTCTAAGGCAGCGGAGCCAGGACTCTGCCGTCCTAGGGTTCCCTCCTACACGCTCCAGTCCCTGTCTATTCCCTTGACCTCTTTAGCCCCTCGGTACCCACCTTGGTTCCTGGGTCCTCTACTTTTGACCTCTCAACCCCTGGCATCTCCCCATGCCCTGCTCACTCCAGTTGCATCGTGGGAGCCGAGCAGAGGCAAACTGAGCTGTTTAAAATGCATTTGTTAAGAGATGTAAAACAGTCAAGGACTGGGGGCATTGTTTAGTGATAGTGTGCTTGCCAAGCATGCTGAAGGCTCTGGTCCAAATCCCAGCACAGAAAGGAGGAAGAAAAACGGTCAACTAAAACTTCAAAACGCCCTACAAACCTGTGAAACCGAACCACCTGTTGCGGGTCGAGTGGTGTCCTCCCCACAAAAGATAAGTTACAGTCCCCCCTCCATTCCTGGGAACACAGCCTTATCTTGGAGGCTGCAGACATGCTCAAGTAAGGATGAGGCTACACAGGCGGGTCTTAAACCAATGACCAGTGTCCTTATGAGGAGATGTGGGACTGCAACACAGTGGGAAGAAGACATTTCTGATGTGAGGCAGCCATCTTGTGTGGCCACAGCAGCTCTAGGAATTGGATGCACTACCCAATGGAAGGAAGGAAGAGTGGAGAAAACTGGCAAATGTGGCAAGCCTGACAATTTGCTCATTTGGTAAGATTAGGAAGAATTCTGAAAACACCCCTTCCTTAGGGGGGAGAAGAGGGAAACGGGTGCTGGTAAGGCCTCCAGGGAATGGGACTGGAGCCAGTGGAAGACCCGGCTTCAGATGTTTGAGTAGTTAGCTCAAGAGGAGCTCTCCCGGGGCTATAAAGATTTGACAGTTATCAATGATTGGCAGCTGCAGGAAAGGACAGAAGGCAGACCACCAGGGGATTGTACAGACACATTTTGTCAGAGGTATTTAAGACTAGGTTGGGGTGGGGGTGGTGAAGAATGATTTCTGGCAAAATGGTTTCAAATCTTAAGCAAAGCACAGAGAGGAATAGGAAATGGTTTTACTATTATTAGAATAAAATTGAAACTGCAATTAACTAAACAGTCTGTAAGGCTATGAATTGCTCTTCACTGTAACTGTTCCCTGAGAAATACTGGATTAGAAAAAAATCAATTGAAGAGATCTTCTTTCTCTTTTCTTTTTTCCATACTGGGGATTAAACACAGGGGGTGCTTAACAAAAGCCACATCCTCAGCCCTTTTTATTTTTTTATCTTGAGACAGGGCTTCACTAAGTTGCTCAGGGCATGGCTTAGTTGCTGAGGCTGGCTTTGAATTTTTGATCCCCCCCCCCAGCCTCCTGAATCGCTGGGAATACAGGGGTGCACCACCATGCCCAGCTGAAGAGATCTCTTTCTTGGGGGGGGGGGTGCCAGGGATTGTACTCAGGAGCACTCAACCACTGAGCCACATCCCCAGTCCTATTTTGTATTTTAATTAGAGACAGGGTCTCATGAGTTGCCTTGCACCTGGCACTGCTGAGGCTAGCTTTGAACTTGCGATTCTCCTGCCTCAGCCTCCCGAGTCGCTGGGATTACAGGTGTGCACCAATGCGCCCGGTTTGAAGAGATCTTAAATGGCAACTCCATCAACATTAAGCCACTCTAAATAAATTTAAAGTCACAGGGCTAACCCCCAAAGTTATTAAGAAAAACAAAAACAATCCTGGCCTATGAAGAAATGACAAAAAAACTAATGGTAGTTTTATTTTATATGAACCATGTTTTACAATAAAAAGGAAAATAAACTCAAAGATGGCAAAGGACAATTAAGAAATAGATAAAAAGGCATAACGCTGTAACAACAACCAAAAAAAAAACAGGAAACCTGGAGGCCCTTCTATCAGCAGCCCAAAGGACAACCACGAAGTCTTTACGAAAGCCCAGGAGGGCGCTGGTCAGTGTCGCGAACTAACTGCTCCTCGGTCCAGCCCCAAAGTCCACTTCCACCAACCACCCTTCCATTGCAGGGCCGCGTGGCTCCAGGTAGTGGGGAACGCCCAGCCCGCCTTCCGCCAATCAGAAAGTCAATACCAGGCCCCGCCCAGGCCGCGGCCAATCAGAGTCAATGCCAGACCACGCCCAAGTCACGGCCAATCAGAGAGCCAGTACTAGGTCCCACCCTAGCCACCCACGGCTGGCCCTACCCTTAATCCCGCCCGGCCGGCCCAGGCGCGGGCGGGACACGGGTTCCTAAGTAGAGCCTCGGGGCGGGCACTGGGATGAGCCCGGAAAGAGCTGCCCACTGCGGATCCACCGAGGCCGCGCCGCCGACCTTCACGCGTGTCGCCCACGCGCTCTTCCTCGGAAACGCGCGCGCCGCGGGCGCCACGGAACTGCTGCAGCGCGCGGGCGTCACGTTATGTGTCAACGTCTCCCGCCTGCAGCCGGGCCCGAGCGCGCCCGGAGTGGCCGAGCTGCGCGTGCCCGTTTTCGACGACCCGGCCGAGGACCTGCTGGTGCACCTGGAGCCCACCTGCGCCGCCATGGAGGCCGCGGTGCGCGCCGGCGGCGCCTGCCTGGTCTTCTGTAAGAACGGCCGCAGCCGCTCAGCAGCCGTCTGCACCGCCTACCTCATGCGGTACCGCGGCCTCAGCCTGGAGCGTGCCTTCCAGGTGGGAACTTCCGGGTGGGACCGGCCTTCGAGGCAGGTCTTCGGCAGGGTGGAGTCCACCCCCCCGGGCAGGGTCTGAGCTCGGGGGCGGGGTCTGACCCGGGGCGGACCTTCTTGCCGGGGCGTGGCCTCTTCTGCGGGGCGGGCCTTCCGCCCGGCTGGTCTTCCGGCCGGGGCGGGCCCTCGGCTCCGCTGGCTTGGCCGGAGTCCTGCGCGGTGAGCGCTGGCTGACGTTCGGTTCCTCTTTTGTTTGCAGACTGTCAAGAGCGCCCGTCCGGTAGCCGAACCCAATCCGGGTTTCTGGTCTCAACTCGAGAAGTACGAGCAGACCATCCAGACCCAGTCCCGCCTGTCCCGGGAGCCCGCTGACCCCGGAAGCGCGCGGCATTGACTCCAGCTGGCCGGGCCGTAGCCTCCGGGTCTCCTGCAGCCCGGCGGGAAGGGCGTTTGCTAATGGGAGGCGGGCCGTGCCCTCGCTGTCCCTCGCGGCTGGGCTTCCACTTCCCCCAAGCCGCATCTTCCTGAGGTGCAGCTCAGAGGAGGGGACTGGGCAGCGACTGCCCGAGACGGACCTTCCCTTCCTCTCGCCCTCCGTCAGCTTCGTTTGTTCGTAGGTTTTGGTCAAATCTAAACCAGACCGGCTCCCAGCTGCCAGCGCCTGGGGAACCTCCGCCTGCCAGAACTCTCCCTGCCCCCCACCAGGACTGAGCGTGGGACCCACAGCTGAGGGCCCGCGCTGCTGAGGCTCGCAGGTGCCGCCGCACACAGGAAGGGCTGGAGCGCCTCCTCCACTGTCAAGGCGGCGCCCCCAGCAGGGCAGCCCACTGCGGCCCTCCCCGGGGAGGGTGGACTCCTAATTCAGACAGGGATGTTCTTTGGCCTTTAAACTGCTAGAAAATTAGCCACAATCCACCCTCCTTAAATAAGATAGTGGGGAAGGAGGACAGCACCCGAGTGATCCCATGAATCACAGACACAGCTGTCAGTGGCTAATATGTATGAAGCAACGAGTAAAGTGCTGTAGTTGGCGTTCGTGTGCCTCTCCCACTCCTTCCCTGTTCTACCCTGTCCAGAGCCTCAGCTCCCCTGGCTGTGCTCTTCACTTGAGGCCCAGTGGCCTGCCTGCAGTGGCACCATGACCTCCACACCTGCACCACACAACCTGAGCATTGGGAGGGTCTCCTCCTGCCCCAAGATCAGCACAAAGCTTCACTCCCCCTTGACGGTCAGGATCAGTCATCACCGTGCAGAGCAGCCCCTGGGTTTTCCACTGAGGAGTCCAAATAGCTAGGTGGTGTCACCCTCCTGCAAGGAGGACACTTGTCTACAGGTGGAAGCTTTCCACCTGGGAATGAAGCTGGGAGGATAGGAAGCATAGTTTATGAGCAAGTTATTGGGGTAGTAGTGAGGGGCCCATCCCGCCTCACCTCTCTACTCCTGGACCTAGGTTTCTGGCTGGGTAGGCTGCCACCTAGCACTGCTCATTGTTAGCACTGTCCATCCCCGTGGTCAGACCTGCAGTCAGAACAGGACGGCTGGGCAGCCTGGCTAGTCTGCTCTGTTGGGTTTGCTTCCCCTGGTCTCATAGCCATCCCACCTTCCCATCAACCCTGTGGGAGCTACTGACCTGTCTCCATTTGACTGGTTAGGCTGCAGTGCTTGCTAGGAAGCAGGAACCTGGGCCCAGGGTTTTACCCAGTGTGCCTGGCTGATCCTTGCTCATGATACCTTCAGTGAGGCCTCCAGTGCCCTCCCCTCAGGACTGGACACACCACCTGACCTCCCTAGGTGACAAGGGTAGAAGGGCCACAGGACCCAGGCAAGGCTGAGGCTCTGCGGGTCACTTCAGACATTATCCACCAGCTCCATTCTGAGAGTGATCCTGCTGCTACTGCTATCAGAGTCCCAAGGACAGGAAGGCCCTTTTGAATGAATACCACTCCTTCTGGAGGCCTTTGCTATCCTGCCAGCCAGCTGGCACCCTACCCATCTTGGTACCCACCCACGTCAAAGAGGGAGCAGCATCTGTGCATTAGAATGCCTGGGCACGTGCGGCATGTCAGAGCTGCTTCACTGACCCTGATCACCAAAAGACTGGAGTAGTAAAATTCCTCTGGGAGAAACCCAGGTCAGTCCTGACTTGGGGCTCCTCTTGACAAAGTCAGGTTGGGATTGCAGGGGGCTAGGGCGCAATGCTGAGTCCAGCAGCCAGGGGGCACTCCAGGCAGGCTACCTGGTGGGGCGGGGTTTCAGGCTGGGGTGGCAGCATTGCTGGAGGCACCTGTGGGCTTGCCTCTGCAGCCTACTGGCTTCCCAAGTCACACAGTGCTTCCAGCACCTGCAAGGGTGTCCTGGTGAGCTGGCTTCAGCTCTCTGAAGATTTCTTTGCCTTAGCACCTCATAAATGTGGGTTGGAGGCCTGGCCCTGCCCAGCTAGGGAAGAGACAGACAGCTTCTTAGGACTGGCAGGGTTGCCCCACTCCACTCTCCCATGTGCAGAACCAGCTGTGGGGAGGTGGCCAGGGCTCTCCAGGAGGGAAGGGATGAGACCCCCCCACCCCTATCTTCCTCCAGTCCAACTGGGGAGACTAGGGTGGCAGGAGCCCATGCTCCATAATGGCAAGAAGGGCAACAGGACCTGAAGTCCTTCCAGATCCAGGCCTACTGGCCAGGGCAGGGTCTGGAAGATGTGGTTAAACTGAGGGTGTCTAAAACAGTCTAACCCAGGGCCATCATCTGGGCAGGACGTTGGGTCACCAGGTGACTGATCACCTGAAGGCAGCCCAGTGTGATCCCACCCCAGTTCTCTTCCCTCCTATATTGGATGCAGGACTGACCCTGCCTCTCAGTGACTGAGCCTTGGGGTTCTTGGAATTTGGAGTATTCCCTCAGTTAAGAGGTCCTGTGGGGACCCGAGGAGCCACAGGAAATATAAAGGGATGCCTCAGCACTCACGCCCCACATTAGGGAAGGGGTCTTCCCACCTGGGCAGCAAGAAGGACCATATTGGTTACTGGTTGAGAGACTGGATCCAGGCAGCTTAAGCACTACCTAGGGATGAAGCTACATGCCGGGGTCCAGCCCTAGCAGGGGTCGTAGTGGTCACAGATGATGGAGTAGGCGTCGGCGAGGTGAGAGCAAAGCAACACAAACTCAAGGAATGGATGCTAAGTTCTAAATTTTATTTTTCCCAGCCAGCTTTTTAAACATGAAAAGGTAGGCAGTTACACATGTTTTTTTCAGAACAGGAAAAAGTCACAAGGAGAAAAACAAAAATATTTTGTGTGATCATTACTAGACAATGAAATATTCTAATTATTCTAGTAATTGTTTATTTGTGATAACCTATAACTAAACAATAAGACATATTAATATTTAACTGATCATAAAGGTTAAAGCAAGTTCAGTAGGGTTGAATAAACGTCAGTTGTGTGACTACTGCTATAGTTAATCAATGCTAGACATTTTAAGCTAACAAATATATGATATCATCTTATCCTGTGTGAAATTAACATTGAGGAGCACTTTATTTCTTCTGTTCCTGTTATTCCTTTCTGATGGGGTAGGAATTATTTGCCTACATATTTCAGATCTGAGAGTAGTCAACAGGGGATCGGCAGCTAGAATCTGTTTTTGTATTTTCTCATAGCAGTCTTGGTTACTCAGAGTTTCATAGCAAATGACTAAATCTGAAATCACTGTTCCATTAGAAGTCTGATTTTTATGTTCTAACCCTGGTTCTGTTAAGACCCCTATTTTCAGGGAAAACACATAAAACATTAATAGTAAACCTACACATATTAAGCAAGCAAGGAAGGAAAGTCCTCAACCGAATTCCCAATACAATGAGACTTTGCAAACACCTTTATTACTCAGCGGAATCCTTGTCAAGCACTGAGGGGAATTGCAGGTGGCTTAACAGCTACAGCCACGCCATATCCAGCAGAAGAGAGGCGTGGGATTCAAAAAGCCACTCTAAGAACCTGCTTTCAACACCTCTCCACAGCCTGTGCTGGGCATCAGGTAGACCAGGTGAGAAGGTCTCTAAGTCCAGGCCTGAGTCCAAGCTGGGCCCTAGGAAATCTGGCCCGGCCAGCACAGAATGCGGTTCCAAACAGTCTGCCCTCCCCGTCGTGTCAGCTTTTAAAGCAGCGCGGCCCAACAGAACTTTCCCTAAAGATGGGAGCATTTCCGTCCGCTGTCCATTACCCCAACCCCACCCGCAACACACAGATTCCGAAATATGGCTGGGAAACTGACAGCTGAATTTCATTGTACTTAATTTAAATATAAACAGCCGCACATGCAAGGGCTATGGTACTTGCTAGCTCAGCCTTGAGGCTCCTGGGCTCTATTACACCGCGCTCCAGACACAGGCCAACTGTCTGGCTCGCAGGGAGGTGGTTCGGGACCACGAGAATCACTCCCAGGGTCCGCACCCCCGAACGGACAGTCAGCGCTGAGTTCCCCACGCGGCACTCGCCGGACACAGACCGCGCCAAGCAAGAGCCCTCCCGGTACCCCTGGCATTGCCGGACCCAGCGGCCGCTGCTGCAGGAGCTGGCGGGCTATGTCGTGAGACGGCGCCGTGACCCCGCCTCCGGGGGCTCCTCTGCGCGGGCCAGGAGGAAAGTGAAGAGCGCAGAACTAGGGAGCGCGCACAGGTAACCCACGCGCTCCGGCCCCTGGCTCCAAACACTGGGCCCCGGACCACGGCGCCCTGGTTCCAGCAGCCTCTCCACACAGAGCCCAACGTACCGGGCCCGACCCACCCCGCTGGCGCACAGGCCCGGGCCCCGCGCACAGCGCCCCCGGCGGCGGCCGAGCGGAGCCCGAGCGGAGCCCGAGCGGGGCGGCGCACGGCGCGGGGCCGGGCCGGGCGGCTCCCGGCGCGACTTCCTGTTGTGCCTGCGCCCCGCCGCCGCCGCAGCCCGGCGCCCCTTGCCCGCTGCCCGCGGCCCGGCGCGGCCGCAGCCCATGGATTTCACCTAGCGCCGGCGGCCATGGCGGCGCAGTGCTGCTGCCGCAAGGCGCCCGGCGCGGAGGCCGCGCCCGCCCGCCCGCCTCCCGAGCCGCCGCCCGCCCTGGACGTGGCCTCGGCCTCCAGCGCGCAGCTCTTCCGCCTCCGCCACCTGCAGCTGGGCCTGGAGCTGCGGCCCGAGGCGCGCGAACTGGCCGGCTGCCTGGTGCTGGAGCTGTGCGCGCTGCGGCCCGCGCCCCGCGCGCTCGTGCTCGACGCGCACCCGGCCCTGCGCCTGCACTCGGCAGCCTTCCGCCGCGCCCCCGCCGCCGCCGAGACGCCCTGCGCCTTCGCCTTCTCCGCCCCGGGCCGGGGCCCCCGCCACCCCCGCTGCCCGCCTTTCCCGAGGGGACCGGCACCGAACCCGCCTCCTGCCCTCTAGCCTTCAGGCTGGACCCGTTCACCGACTATGGCTCCTCACTCACGGTCACTCTGCCGCCCGAGCTGCAGGCGCACCAGCCCTTCCAGGTCATCCTGCGCTACACCTCAACCGACGCCCCTGCCGTGAGTCCCTCCCGGGTGCGCGCAGGGGCTGCGAGGCGGGGGATCCCCAGGGCTCTCCAGGTGGCTTCTTGCCGCGCTGCCAGGCCAGGAGACCTTAATCTTCACCCTGCACCTGGGGCACCTGCCGAGAGCGCGGGGGCAGCCTGGCTCTGGCGTCCTATCCTGGTGCCCTCTGCGATCCCCAGCTGCCTCCTGTGAGCCCTTCGGAACTTTGGATAGAGCTCCAGGTCCAGGTCCAGTGGGGATGAGACAGCATGTCACCCAGCGAGGTTCCCGTTCAGATGATCTGTCCCTGTCTGGGTACAAGATCAGCTTCTGCTGGGCACATGACAAGCCATACCTCTGCTGGAGCCTGGCATTGAGGGGCTGGGAATGCCAGAGGTTGAGGGCCTCCAGATGACCTGGACCTTCAGGGGGTGTGAACACCCTCTCTGGAGGTGAACTGAGGGAAGGCCCGTCCCAGTGGGAGGCAGAGGAGAGGCTGTTGGACTGTGGGCTTGACTTCAGGCTCCCCAGGCTGGGCTGGCAGAATGCTGAGGCGGGTGGGCCTCTTGCTTCCAGCACACATGCACTAGGTTCTGAGGGCTTTTGGGACAAGGCGCCCACCACTCCAGAGGACCTGCCAGAAAAGCCACGAGGCCCATGTTAGGCATTGTGAGTGCGTAGCCAGTGGATGGAGCGGGGCCTTCCACTCCCAAAGCATGTGGTTCCTGCCAGGTCCCAGCAGTATGGCTAGCACACAGGTGACAGCCAGTGTACACACACAGCATGTGCACCACTCCGGAAGCCCTGGGAGGGTCCATTTTTTTGCTGCCTGAGGCACCCAAATGGACAAGCCAAGAACCAGGAAGGGCCAGGGTGACACCTGGACAGAAAAAGTCCAGATCAGACCTACACTTGTGGGCCTCCTGCACCTTCCCAGGAACTCTGAGCAGAGCCTGCCTCCTCACTTGGGTCTGCCAGCAGCTGCTCAGCCCTGTGCGTGCAGTCCGGGGCTCTATGGGTGTCAGGTGCCTCTCTATATGACAGGTGGGAACTAAGGGACAACTTCCTTTCCTGGCCTCCATCTGTGAATATGGACCCCATGGGTCTATTCTACAAGTTCCAGCCAAGTGGAGGGACTCTGGCCCTCACCAGGCCAATGCAGACAGGGCCAGTGCCCAAAGCATGCCCATTGCTTCTGGGCTACCCACGAACGCTGTTCCCCTTAGTTGTTTCAGGCAGGGAACAGTGATGTGGTCCCCTCAGACTGAGTGGATCCAAGCCTGGTGGGCTGGGGACCGGGCTTGACACGTGAGCTTGTCCATTTGCAGAAGCAGAGTGGCCTGTAGCTTTGCCATCCACAATTGCATGTGAGCACTGCAGAGCTCAGGGCTCATGCCCTACCTGTCCTCTGCCAAGTGGGGGTACAGTTGGGATCGTTCCACTCCCTGCCAGCAGGCCCTACCAGAGGGGGCTGTAGACTCTGGTCCATGCCCTCACACCCCAGCAAGAACAGCTGTTTTCCTGACCTGCAGTGTCTGGAGTCCCTCAACCTGTTCCTTCTCCACCAGATGCTCAGCTGCTGTCACTGGGTGCACTGGAGCTTGGTGGCCTACCTTCGGGGTAGGGCCCAGCCTCTCACTCTAGGGTAGACATACCACTGAGGTTCAGGGTTGAGAGCTGGGCAGAGCTTGAGGGGCCACCGGGGAGGTGAGGAGGGGCGCGGCAGGAGGGGAGCCGATGCATGTGGAGGACGGTGAGGGCCTGTCCTCCCACTGTGGTCAGGGATCCACTCACTGCAGGCACACTCCTCCACATAGGTTCCTGGGTTCTGGCCTGCAGAGCTCAGAGCGCTGGGGCAGGACCAGGAGGCTTCATTTTGAAACAAGGTCCCAAGACAGGTCTCTAGGGCAGCCTGGAGCCCACCAGAAAGAGGAAGGCACCATTGTAGGTTTGCTATGACAAAGAGACAGGGACAGGGCAGCCAGAAGGAAGAAATCTGCCACCTGACAGGAGTCTTTCGGGTCTGTGTGGAAGGCAGCCCTGCCGGACTTGGGATCCACCTGAATGTGGGGTCTGCAGGCCAGGCAGCCCCCCTGGTCTGGGTTCTTCAGGATGGTAGCCCCACCGGGGTCTGGGGGCTACAGGGTGGCTGCCCCCTGGGTCTGGGCTCTATTACTCCCATGGTAGCAGACAGCTTTGATTCCAGACTTGCCGGCTCATTAGAGAAGAGTTGGAGATGTCTCCAGTTGTGACCTATGTGCACTTGATCCCCAGAGTGGGTCGATTCAGTCTGCTTCAGCAATCAAGTTGTCCTAACAGAGGGCAGGGTGGGTGCAGGGTGCAGCATGTGGCTGCGTGGTGACGACTCTTCAGTGGGGTGGGCCTGGCCTGGCCTCGGGGCACAGAAAGTCTCCGCAGCAGTGGTGCGGGAGGCAGGTGCGGGGGCAAGCCAAGCCACCCTACTCCAGCCCTGCCTCCACACACAGCCCCAGCAGCCCTCCGTGGCCACTCCTGCCCTCTTGGAGCTTCGTGCCTGGCCTTCACTTACTGTCTGGCTGCCCTGGCCTGAATGCTGGCCCTGGGCACAGGCTGACTCCCTGCCAGTGCTGGTCATAGGAAGCTCTGGTTTTCCCACCTTTCCATGATCCTGGCTAAGACCATATCAGCTGCCAGCCTGTGGGAGTTGGACCCAGGTTCTGGCTGTGCCTTGGTTTTCCTGTGGGGGCTCAGATAATGCCATGGAGGCTTTCTCTTCTCCCTGTCAGCACTGGAGATTTCCCTGGGCTGGCCCCCAGACACGTGGCCTCCTCCCTGAGCAAGGACCAGGGAGGCTGCAGGCTATGCTCCAGGCCAACAGCTCCTGCTGTTCCCCTGCCCAGGGGAGAGGGGAGGGCACCAGGTGGGCAGGTGCAGGCTGTGAACAGGAGCTATGGCCCTCACAGACCCCCACTGCCTTCCTGTCCTGCCCCTGCCCCAAGGCTCTGGCCTCACCCCACACCAGGTGACTGCTGATACTCTGCCCGCCTGCAGATCTGGTGGCTGGACCCAGAGCTGACCTACGGCAACGCCAAGCCCTTCGTCTTCACCCAGGGCCACTCCGTGTGCAACCGCTCCTTCTTCCCATGCTTTGACACGCCCGCCGTCAAGTGCACCTACTCAGCTGTTGTCAAGGTCGGGCCCACCTGTGCCCCTTTCAGGGGCTGCCTGAAGGGTTGAACCCACTGGCCTGGCCGGTCAGAAGGGAGCTTGCCTACTTCCTCCTCACCAATGCCTGCCTGGGCTGTGATCCCAGGTGCCACTAGGCCACTGTCCTAGAGGAAGCCCATCTCCCCACTGTGCAGAGGGACAGCTCTGTAGGAAGGGTGGCCAGGTGCAGCCCTGACGAGGGCCCTTTCTAGACCAGAATGAGGCCCTGCGAGGCGAGCGTCGGTCAGGAGCATGGCTTGCAGGGCTGTCTGCGGGGGTGTTGGGTTCCTCTTATGGACGGGAGCTCCTGGACCTAGGTTGTGGGAGCCCCCAGGGGAGGGACGTGGAGCTCCTGCTGCAGTACACACAGCTTCGTGGTAGGGGCCAAGCCAAGGCGTCACCCTTCAGAGACACAGCTCCCTGCCCTGGGAGGCGAGTGCCCTGCCCTGTAGGCCACCCACCCTCGCCCCCTTGCAGGCCCCATCAGGGGTGCAGGTGCTGATGAGTGCCACCCAGAGCGTGTACCTGGAGGAGGAGGGTGTCTACCGCTTCCACATGGAGCACCCCGTGCCCGCCTACCTCGTGGCCCTGGTGGCCGGAGACCTCAAGCCAGCAGACATCGGACCCAGGTAGGCCTCTGCCCTGCTGCTGCCCAAGGTGGTCCAGAACTCGGGCAGAGCCCCGCAGCCTGGCCGCACTGCACCCACCGCTGCCTGCCCGGCCCCTGGCTGCAGGGGCAGGCCCTCTCCTTTCATGCACTCTGGACCAGGCAGCCTGAACTGTCCATGGCCCACCTGCCTGTGCTTCCAAGGCCACAGGAAGCCATGTGTCCTTACAGGTTCCTTCAGCCCAGAGACAAAGCAGGCTGAATGGTCACACCTGGTCCACCCCTGTCATGGGAAGGGCCAATGTGGCCCCTGTCCAGGCTGGTGGGCTGGGGCAGTCATCCCGACCGGGTGAGCAGAGGGAGGCCTGTGCTGTAAGCCTCAGCCCACACTCTGCACCCTCTGCAGGAGCCGCGTGTGGGCAGAACCGTGTCTCCTGCCCATGGCCACCAGCAAGCTGGCGGGCGTGGTCGAGCAGTGGCTGAGTGCAGCGGAGCGGCTGTATGGGCCATACATGTGGGGCAGGTACATCCTGTCCCCTGGTGGCCCGGCCACCATGCCAGGAAGGCCACATCCCTGCCTCTGGAGGAAGAAGCGGACTCCCCGGGCCCATCACTCTTCCTGGGAGGAAGTGGACTCCCTGCGGGTGGGTGCTGCCCAGGTGAAGGGCCGCGAGGCCTCGGCTGCCCCGTCACCTGGCTCTCGGACGCAGGTACGATATCGTCTTCCTGCCGCCCTCCTTCCCCATCGTGGCCATGGAGAACCCCTGCCTCACCTTCATCATCTCCTCCATCCTGGAGAGTGACGAGTTCCTGGTCATCGACGTCATCCACGAGGTGGCCCACAGCTGGTTTGGCAATGCTGTCACCAACGCCACGTGGGAGGAGATGTGGCTCAGCGAGGGCCTGGCCACCTACGCGCAGCGCCGCATCACCACGGAGACCTACGGTACCACCTGAGGAGGGTGGGTCTGGAGCAGCCTGGGTCAGTGAGGGGCACAGAGCCGGCCCAGCCTCTTGTGTTCTGTGTCCTGCTGTCTTCTGGGGTCTGACCATGAGACTCAGGGCAGGGAGCAGCCAGGACCAGCCTGGTGCCACTGGGGCAGCCTCCCCCAGCTCCACCGCCTCCTCGCGCCTATCCTGCCCCTCCCCACCCAGGTGCTGCCTTCACCTGCCTGGAGACAGCCTTCCGCCTGGATGCCCTGCACAGGCAGATGAGGCTTCTTGGAGAGGACAGTCCGGTCAGCAAGCTGCAGGTCAAGCTGGAACCAGGTGCCCGCTCCCGCCAGGCCTGGGCCTGGGCCCCTATGGATGTCACCCTCAGGGCCTCCCTCCCTGTCTTTGGCTTGCTCAGGCTTCTTTGTCTCCTACTTTGGCTAAATCCCACCAAGGCCAGGATGGGTGACCCCAGCCAGGGAAGGCCTTCCAGGCTTCCTTGGCCTGCCACTGTCTCGTGCCTCTGCGTGCCTGTCACTGGGGCATGTGGGCCCTCAGTTGCCTGAGCCCCCAGGCAGGGCAGGGCCAGGCCCATCACTGCACACAGGTGCTGGTGGGAACCCGGACTTGTGAGGGACAGCGGCCCTCTGCCTTTCCTGCTCTCAGTGCAGGCCACAGCCCTGCCTCCCCTGCCAGCCCAGACAAGGTATTCCCTGCAGGAGTGAACCCCAGCCACCTGATGAACCTGTTCACCTATGAGAAGGGCTACTGCTTCGTGTACTACCTTTCCCAGCTCTGCGGAGACCCCCAGCGCTTCGACGACTTCCTCCGAGTGAGCAGACTGGACCTGCCGCCTCCTGCCTGAGCCCAGCCCCGCACACAAGGCGGCTCTGTCTTGGGGTGGAGGGTGGAGTTGATGGGGACCAAGAGCCCAACCGGGACCTGGCCTGCTGAGGTACCGCCTCCTCCCTCTCCTGCCCTCCCACTGGGCCGCTCTGCAGGCCCTCGGTGGCACCCGCACGTCCACGTCCACACCCTCGGTGCTGTGAGGCCCTCGCTCTGGCAGGAGCCAGGTGCCCAGCCCTGCAGGCCTACGCAGCCCTCAGGCCTACTCAGACCCCACCACTCCTCACACAGGCCTACGTGGAGAAGTACAAGTTCACCAGCGTGGTGGCCCAGGACCTGCTGGACTCCTTCCTGAGCTTCTTCCCCGAGCTGAAGGAGCAGAGCGTGGACTGCCGGGCAGGTGAGGGGGCTCTGCCTGGAGAAGAGCCCATCAGTCACATCTCGCCAGCCCTCACTAACCCACGTGGACCCCACACCCGGTACCGTGGGAACAGGGGGACACCTCCTGGAGGAGCTGGCTCTTAGGCTGAGCAGGTCGAGTTAGGGGACCAGGGCCTAGGCAGGATCTGCAGGGCAGGTTCACCCTGGAGTATCTGAAGCCAGCTGCTCTGCTCACGCCACACCCATGAGTGCTTCCCAGAGGGTCTGAGGGCTTGGGGGCAAGGCAGGGACCAGGGTCCTGAAATCCAGGGAGGGGCCAGAATTTGCTGGAAGGCAGTTAAGTACAGCTGGGAGATCTGGGCATGGTGACCCAAAATTCTGGAAGGTCCTTAAGTGCATCAAATATTTTCAGGAGGTAGGGGAGTGGCCAGGATCTGCCTCTGTTGCTGTTCACTGCCTTAAAGCGGGAATTTCACTTTCTGCACACGTTGCCACCTCCCACGTTGAAGTTACCCAGATGGCCCGGAGAGGCTGAGGTCCTCTTGGACACGGATCCAAGTCCCTCTGGCTTCCCTGTGTCCTCCACAGGAGTCTTTCCAGGGGCTTCAAGTGGCAGGCACTGGCTGGAAGTGGCCTTCCCAAACTACCGATCCCTGGGGGCCTTAGGTCCTGGAAACAGCCATCTACCCAGGGACACCCTCAGAGGCTGGGTCCCCTGGGCAGGCTGGGTGGGACCCCAGGATTGCTGTTCCCTGCAGGGCTAGAGTTTGAGCGCTGGCTGAATGCCACAGGCCCACCGCTGGCCGAGCCGGACCTGTCTCAGGGGTCTAGCCTAACCCGGCCTGTGGAGGCCCTGTTCCAGCTATGGACCGCAGAGCCCCTGGATCAGGCAGCAGCCTCCGCCAGTGCCGTTGACATCTCCAAGTGGAGGACCTTCCAGACAGCGCTCTTCCTGGACCGACTCCTGGATGGGTCCCCATTGCCCCAGGGTGGGTCCCTCAGCCAGCAGGGTGGCCCTGGGGGGAGGGACGCACGCCTGGCCTGACCTGCTGCTGCCCACAGAGGTGGTGATGAGTCTGTCCCAGTGCTACTCCTCGCTCCTGGACTCTATGAACGCCGAGATCCGCATCCGCTGGCTACAAATCGTGGTCCGCAACGACTACTACCCCGACCTCCACAGGGTGCGGCGCTTCCTGGAAAGCCAGGTGCAGCCACCCACCTGGGGTCCCTGCTGGGGGTGGCCTCGCCTCAGGGCCCAGCCCACCCTCTCACTCTCCAGCCTGACTGTTCAGGCGGGGCCAGGTATACCGGAGCCCCGGGTGGGAAGTTTTGGGGGTCTGGGCAGGGAACAGGCCCACGTCAGGAGAGAGAGGTACAAGATCAGAACTCAGAGGGCAGCCTGGACCCTACCAGTCCTTGGACAGACCATCGATGCACAATCTGGGGGCTGGTGTCCACAGGTCTCTGCCCACGGCATGGAGCTGGCTGGGCCTCTGGCCTATAGGGATCAGCTCCAAGGTGGACACAGGGGCACCCAAGCTCCTCTGACAGTGGCCAGTCCCGGCCTGTGGACCCGGCCTCCCTGTCGTCCCCTCCACCCTGCTCCCTGGAGATGAGGCCTCACCAGTGCGGAGTGTGAGCCCGGGGAGGCCGATGGGCCTTGCAAGCCCAGGCCAAGGCCCTGCTGGTCCAGAGACGGGGGGGGTGTCCAGCCAGGCGGGGCTCGTGAGCAGTCAGGGAGCTCAGCAGCGTGGCCCGGTGTCCCCACAGATGTCCCGCATGTACACCATCCCGCTGTACGAGGACCTCTGCACCGGCGCCCTCAAGCCCTTCGCTCTGGAGGTCTTCTATCAGACGCAGGGCCGGCTCCACCCCAGTCTGCGCAGGGCCATCCAGCAGATCCTGTCCCAGGGCCTGGGCCCCAGTGCCCAGCCCAGCCCTGAACCCAGCACGGATGCAGAGCCAGACCCGGCAGCCCTGCTGCTTGGGGACGAGGCCCCCGGCAGCACCATCTCTCTCAGGGACGTCAATGTGTCTGCCTAGCCCTGATGTGGGGCCAACCTCAACCTCCAGACACCACAACTGTGCCTTCTGTGGTCCGGGCCGCCATGACTGCGCCTTGGCTCTGGCCGTGAGCTCTGCCCGGGCCCGTGAGCCCTGACCATGGGCTCTCCCAGGCTGGGGGCTTGGGGAAGGGATTGTGTCTAGTGGCAGCCCCGAGGGCCTGGGCTCCCCCTGCCCCTTGCACTGTGGGCCTCAGGACTGGCCATGTACACCAGGCCTCCCATCTCAACACTGACAGCCGCGCCCAGCCCTGGATGCCTGCACCTGCTGGACACCACTCCGGGACAACAGCCCAGCAGCCTCATGGTGGCCACCACACTGTGCCTTACGTCTACAGACTCAGGCTGCACTTCCCCTGAAGTGCACCTCCCCCGGAACCCTGTACTGTCCCTGGGATTGGACACCTCAGTTGTCCCCTGGCAGAGGGACAAGGACACAGATGTACCCTCACTGTGGGGGCAGAGGACACAAGGAGAGAATGGGCATCTCTGAGGAGAGCCTTTCAAGCCCATGGAGCCTTGGCCCCTCAGCACATGGCGTCCAGGCCCCAGAGGCCTGTCGGCCAGGAGAGCCTGTCCCCCCAGCTGCCTGGGGTGGCAGCACAGCCATCCCGCTGGCTCCAGGAGGAGGGTGGTGCTGGTGCTGTTGGGGTGCAGCTGCTGGGAGGCAGCAGGCAGGGGTGCTGCAGCTTGGGCCTGCTGCAGTGGGGCACCACGGTGACTGTCCCATTAAACTCCGCTCTGCAGACCTAAGTTCCCTTTCTGTTTGTCCCCATGCCTGTCCTCTGCTTCCACCCAGCTGCCCTGTGTGAGGCTGGGGGCTGGTGGCAAGAGCTGTCCAGGAGCCCACAGCAGCAGGGCCCTGCTCTCCCAGGCCTCCTGGACCTGAGCATAGCCTCCTCGGGACCTTCGGAAGCATCTTGTCACATCCTCACTCTGGACTGTCACCTCTGTGAGTCTGGCCTTGGTGGTAGGTCTGTTCTAAAGTGGAGTGCGAGGAGGAGGCTTAGTAGCAGGGGTGAGTCTTGGAGGTTAAGGGTGTAGGAACTATGGGAAGTCCCCCAGGGAAGGGTCACCACCATGATGGAAGGCCACAGGTGGATGGGTTTGATGTCCCCACTGTGACAAGGGCAGCTCTGCTTACAAGGTGGTGGGTGACACAACTCCTCTTAGTCACCAAGGACTCAGGCTGGCAGCAGGGCCACCATCTGAACCACACAGAACTTTGTTCCTCCTTCCTGGGTAATGTACTGTGGCCTGGAGGTGACATCTCTTGTCCCAGCTGACTGGCCACCCTCCAGTCCCTGGTCACCAATTGTCTCAGGCACCCTCTTTCCTGTTCAGGATGTACCCTCCCACCCCCAGGAGAGATAGTTCAAGTACCCCCCCAAGTTGTAGCTAAGAGCTTGGGACCAGGGTTTGGGTCACCTCCATAACGTGGTTCATGTGCATAGTGCACCACAGCACTGGGTTCCTGTCCATCCGGGAACACCAACCCTCACACCAAGCATTGGACAGGGAGGGGACAAACGCAATCATGCCTACACAGGGAGGATGGGGGTCGCCTGATCTCAACCCTGCCAGGCAGGCACAACCAAGTGCCAACCAACTGGGCCATGTTCTCTGAACCGGACACCACCCTTGGGAGGACCCACGCTTCTGCCATCTCCCGGGCCTCGCTCTCACATGGGGTCCTCTCGAAGCCCCCCCTGCAGCTCTTCCCTGTGGAAGCTGCCCTCAGGTCTGCAGGCCGACTAACCCCAGGCTCGCGGTCTCTGTGGTAGTTATTCGAGGCAACACCGTTGTGGTCTCCCACCTCCTTGACCCAGCCCCAGGCACCAGCTTCCTCCACACTGTGCTAGGATCCATCCCAAGTGACACCTAGCAGTGCAGCCCCAGTGGGGGCACACCCAGGATGCCACCCTCGATGCCATTCTGCCCTGGTTCTGCACACTGCCAGCAGGTGCAGAGGCGCGTCCTTTGATAAAAGCCCCGCACCCCTGGCGGCCTCGATGGCTTTCCGAGAGTGCATTAGCTCGTCTCCCTTAGGGCCTTGCCAGAGGCAGCCTGTGGCCAGCCTTCACCGCCAGCCCCATCTCCCAACCTCCTCCACCAGCCACACCTGTCAGCCCTGCACCACCTGCTCCATGAGGCATCAAAGGCGAGCCAACCTTCCAAACCCATGTGTGCTGACAGCCACAGCCCAGCCTGGTCAGTGCACGCCGTGTTGTCGGCGGGGTGTGCCGGAGCCGTGGACAGTGCTGGGGCACTGGTGTCTGCAGCAAGACAGCTCATGTCTCACGCGGGCTGTAGGCGACACTGGGCTGCAGGGTGCCCATGGAGGAGAGGCTGAGGGTTTCCAGGTACTGTCCCAGGATGAAGGAGGGCTGTGGAGGTGCCACACGGGGTGAAGCTCTGCACCACTCCTGCTCAGGCAGACCCACCGTGCAGGGGCATTTGGCAGACAGCACCAAGTACCACCAGAAGCGTTGAGGCCAGAATGTTGAGAAATACCTGCATTTAAGAACAGAGTAGGGACTCAGCAGCAAGGAGGGAGAGAGCGATGCACAGAGCCAGGGTGGTCTTGAAGAGGGGACGGACCTTGAGGCAAGACAAGGGCCTCCAGAGGCGGTCAGGAGAGCTGAAGCAGGAGGCAGTGGTGTGGGAAGGGGATGAATTTACATATTCAGTCCCTATTGCCTGGAGCCTCTCCAGTCCTTACAGTCCAGGTGATGTTTCCTGAGTCTCTCAGTCAATGTCCTATGAAGTCGAACTTGTCCCAAGTGCATCTCTCCCTTTCCCTACTCTTCCTAGAACTTACTGATGGTAACTGCTTCCTAAGGTCAAAGGTTTTGAACAGAATGAGTGGGAACTTCCAGCATAAAGATAAGGCACAACTGAGAGTCACTCACCTGGGTTAGTAAACATGTGAAAAAGGACAACATACTCAGCCAACCAAACGTAGAGCTGAGGACACAGAGTTGAATAATCAGAAGAGGGCTTTAGAGCACATTAAAGTATTAGACAAATGGTATGTGTATCCATGTGTCTGTGTGCATGTGAAATAAACAATACAGTAGGACTAGGTCTTTGTAAAGCAAGAGCAGGTAGTGATGAAAAAAGATCTTGGAATTTTTATAAAGGCAATTATTAAAAGAAATAAAATGAAAACTCTGCAGAATAGTCACAATGAAGAGGAAATTCATAGGCTGGAATATCAAACAGAACAAAGTGATTTTTCAAAAATAAAAAAAGTAGTAGAAACTACTTAAGACTTGGGAGTCAAGAAGTACACAATAAAGTCACACAAAGAAGTTGAATTTGATCAAGGCATCCTTATCCTCAGCCATCTGTCCCTCTTGTCATACCTAGGGGCCTTTCCAAGAGCCCTTCACCCCACCGAGGCTCCAGCCTCACCTCTCTGCTCTCCCCGTCAGCCATTCCCATGCAGCCAGGTGGAGCCAGGCCCTCAGAACTTACCTACGCAAGAACCCGTAGAGGTTTCCTCACAAAGACTCCTTGTACTAAGAAGAATATGATGTCAGCTGCTGAGGCTACCCCACACACTCCCCCATGAACGAGCACTTGGTCAGACACTAGGAGAACGGAATCCTAAGAGTAGGGAAATCACAGCCAAGTGTGGAGCTAGGCAGGGACAGGCCAGTGTGCATGGTGCATGGGAGGGTGTGGCCAGGACTGCAGGCCCAGCACAGGACTTGGCCGGCTCTTGGCAGGCCAAGGCAGAGTGCTCAGGATATCACTGCCACTTTGTTCAAAATTAGTGAGCAAACAAAAACCCCACAGTCTCTGGGGTGGATTTAACAACCATGTTGCTTGCAACAGCCCACATCTGAAATCTGCTCACCTCTAAGGACTGAAGCCAACTGTGGAGACTATCTGCACAGTGTTCATAATGAAGTTTAAGAACACACCTTGGGATAATAAGTAAAACAAAACAAAACAACAACAAAAAAACCTATAAGGACCATATATTGTTTTTTTTAAAGGGGGGGAAAAAAAACCAAGACAATCTAAAATATCACCAGAAAAGAACCCTTGCTCTGCTGTGGTGAGCAGAGTGAGCTAGGCCTGCCTGGTAGGAAGCATGGCTGCCCCTCTCCAGAGCTGCTGGTCTTTTCTACTGTATGATCCTCAGTCACTGCCTGCTCCCTCTGAAGCTTGGGTTCTTCACTCATAAAACAGGACAGGAATGCCTACCTCTGGCGGGGTGTGAGGATCACACAATCTCAGCACCCTCAACATTTTAAATGCAGCTCATTCCTTCAAGTCTTTGGAGCCTGCACAGGAGAGCCAACTATGGGCTGCAGGAAAGACCAAGATAGTTCCTGTTCTAGTCCTGTATGGAAGGACTACTCTAATGGAAACCTTTAGTCTGGGAAGGGGAGAACCCAAGCTTCTAGGACCCCATCCCCACTGTATCCATCTGAGAAAACTTCCCAGATGGAATCCATGCTTGGCTCACGGACAACCCCAGAAGCCCAGGACCATAACTGCTGCTGACTGTTCTCCAAGGACCAGGATGTGAATGCCACTGACTACCCCTGGAGGCCCAAGAATGTCCCTTTCACTGACCACTCCCTATGGCCCAGTACTGGCCACCTGCTTTGTGTCCAGTTCCTAATTTAATCCTCAAGACTGTCCTGCGGGCGCTACCATGGGGCTTAGGTGAGGAAGCAGGGGCTCCGACAAGGGTCAGGTGATCTTTGCTTCATAGCACTGGGGATTCTGGAGGCTGGGCCGCTGCCTGGGGCACCTCTTAGGCCCACTGGTACAGGTTCCAGGCTCCTGCTGCTTTTCCTGCTTGGAGGGCAGGCCTTCCCAGGATGTGCATAGCGGAAACTGGTCCTGTGGGCCCAGGACCTTGCTAAAGATAGGTACCCCATGGGAAAGCGAGCACCTGCCTCCCCCTGCTCTACCCCCTCGAGGATTCTGGGGACAAGGTCTTTCTGAAAGCAATGGGTGCTGGTGCCAGCAGGTTCATGCCGTCGGGCCTGCTCCTCAGCAGGGGGCCCACATGCGCTGCACATCTTCACTGGTTCGTGGGCTTGAACTACCCTGCATTTTGGATCTGCAAACGAAGCTGTGTGTATTCCCAGCCCAGGTCACATCAGGGCATCCCCAGTGTTGTCCCATTGGCTTCCTAATCTGATGAGGCCCAAAGGTAATCTGTCTTCCAATCCTGTGGTGCCACCACCCTCAGCACCTACAGTTCCTCCTTGTGAAGATTAGTCACCAGATGCCTTTTGTTCTTCGTGGATACTTGGGATTGAAGCCAGGGGAGCTTCACCACTGAGCTACATCCCCAGTGCTTTTTATTTTTTGAGACAGACTCTCACTAAATTGCTCAGGCAGTGCTCAAACTTGCCATCCTCCTATCTCAGCTCCCCAAGTAACTGGGATTACAGGCAAGTACCAACACTTCTAGCTCACCAGGAGCCTCCTGAAATACCAAATCTCTCTCCTTCACTGCTGCCCTAGACTCTGGGCTTCTCTGAGTACATGGCAGTGGGAGATCTTTTTAAAGGCAGACATCTTAAAGTTTTCTTTAAAGTCTCCTCATCTTAAAGTCCCAGTCTCTCACCTCTGAACCACAGAAGAGCCCTGGGTCTGGCACACAGGCCCTCCCTGGAGGATGTGTTTGCACAGGTCCTCTGCACATGCCATCCCCTCATCTCATTTCCCAGGCCTGCAGGGGTCTTAAAACATTGCCACGAATATCTATACTCCTCTCCTAGCATGGCTGGACTTGGTGAGTTGCTTCCAATAATGCAAGGTGGGAGGGACAGAACATGCCACCTGAGATGGGCCTACTCCCTTCAGCCTCCACTTGCCCTTTATATTGGATCATCTGCTCTAGAAGAACCAGAGGCCATGTTGTAAGGATGCTCAAGTAGCCACATGGGAGTCCAGATGGTGAGGGTATCATGTGACTCTGGAATGGATCCTCCAGCTGTAGCCATGCCCTCAGATGAGTTCAGCTCTGACATTTGACTTTCTGGGTCAGAACCACCCACATGAGCTGCTCCCAAATTCCTGACAGAAGCTGTGATAATGTTGGCAGTTCTAAGCCACTAAGTTTAGGGGTAACTTATTATGCGATTGTACATCATTAATACAGAAGGCCTGCAAGTCTGTCTTGCTACAATGAAAGATGCAAGTCAAAATTACTCCAACAGTAAAACTGCATCAATAGTACCATATACCCAGGAACCCAGGCGAGGTGACTCTGCCTCTGATCAACCCAGGGACTCAGCAGTACTGCCAAAGACCCAGGTTTGTTCATTCTGCTCTGGGTTCTCAGCAGCATGGTCTTTGTCCTCTGGCTTGTCTCCATGTAACCACACACAAGCCTATTGTAATATTTCTGGCACTCCAACCACACAAGCTGTTATCTGCAGGCAGAAGAGAATGTATGCTCTTGTGTCTTCTGTGGATGGGGGAAAGACCTCCCAGCAGCCCCCAGACTGCTCCTTGTGCCTCACTGCCGAGTTGGGGCATATGGTCCTTTCTGAACTTCTGGCCTTGGAGCTGAGAAGAGGTCAAATTCCCCAGGCAACTTAGCTACCAGAAATCAAACAACTGAGACCAGGGTTCTTGTTGGTAGAGGAGACAGCAGCAGTGTGGGGGATACGTAGAACATGGCAGTCTCCCAGAAGGGTTGTGCTTTCAATGCGGTACATGTCCCTCTTTTCCTCTGGCTGCGTGTGTCTCTCACTAGGTACCTCAGCTCTAGGCTTGCCATTTATTTCCCCTTATCCACCTAACTATGAGCAATTTGCAGGCAGGACACTTGTTTTCAATCTCTATGTCCATGAGAATGTCATGACCAGTGAGAGAAACGCCCAGATACTGCCCACCAAACAGATGGAGATAGGAGGGTTCAGCAGAAGACCCTCTGGCTAGGGCAGTGGGAACATTCTCTTGAAAAACGAGGGCAGTCATCCTGGCAAAACAAGTGGGGGCAGCATGATGGGACCAGGCAGGCAGTATTCAGATTCCTTAACACCAAGGGCTTGGGAAGGAAGCGTTGTATGTTTCAGACACTGTCCTCTGCTGGAAAGGGGATCGCCATGGAGAATGCTAGGGCCTGATGGTTCCTCATCTTGGAACCCTCAGACAACACAATGGTGAGGTGTTCCTTCCCTGTGTGAAGGCTCTAAGACTTTAAATAAACATCTCAGTTTCAGAGCCCATAGTTTTGAGGACTAGCATGAAAAACCATCACCCCAGGCTGCTTCCAACCCCTAGTACCCCAGGAGCCAGAGACCCACTCCGTTCAAGACTGGGGGTGGGACAGCTGAGGGAGCATCTCTGTGCCCTGAGGCAGGAGATAGGGCCACGGGGCATAAAGGGAAGAGTGTGGACAGAACAGAGTTGTCCTGATGCCACCTCTAGCTAACGTAGGAGCAATGCCGGCCACTCACTCATCCTGCAGACCTGGGATGCTACCTACTCAGCACCAGCAGTCTCCTGGTCCCTTCCAGACCCTGGGAATCTGGCTGTGGGCATAGGCCCAACCCTGAAAGCTGCCTGCTCTTCTGAGCTTGTCAACATGGGTGAATGGCACAGCAAGCCTCAGATGTCTGGATCCAGGTTAGCCCCAGTTCTGTTGACTACTCAGGGATAACCAGTTGCTCAGCACTTAGGATAGGGAAGAGATTTGTCTTTTACTCCTCTAGGATCCCCAAGTGAGACAGAGCCCAGGTCCTTCCTGATTCCTTTCAGGTCTGCTGCAGCCACCAGCCAGACAAGAGTCAGCACCATAAGTGCTGAAGGAGCAAAAAGCATCCCAGAGAGGGATTGGGCTATGTGGTCACTTCCTCTTCTACAACCTCCACAAGGAGATGAGTATGCTGGGCCCCAAACCACGGGACGGGAGACTGGTGAGGTCAAGGTAGCACAGCCTCATGGCACATGGAACACTGTTGCCAATGCAGGTCCTGTTCCGTCTGTCGCTGGAAGGTTGCCGCTGTCACGGGAATCTGGGACTCCAAGGCAGACAGAAGTTAAGGGCAGGGGCCCTGGGCCAGGTTCAGTTTCTCTTCCAGCACTAGGGACTTTTCTTATCCCGCTGCAGGAAAACTGTTCTGACTACCTTTCAGATCCCAAGCCCGAATAAAGTAGCCTGAAAAGGCAAAATCTGAGCCGCACTACCAGGAGCAGACGGTTATCACTAGAATGGGGGCCCTCTTCTTCTCCACTGCCTGACCCTATGCTTCAGCTTCCACGAAGCGAGCTTCCTTCCTGGCAATGGGCAGACAGGAACTGCAGCAAGGGGGAATCCTCGAGACGGTCGTGAGGTGTCTGCCCTCGCTTCCCCGTGGCAGGGAGCTGACATGAGCTGTGACTGCACGTTCCCATCACTATGCAGCCACCAAGACCAGACGCCCGGCCATCTGCGTACCCAAAGAACACTGCGGCCGCATTCCTTGCCCCTCTAGACCCCAGAGGGTCCGACCCCAACTGCCTAGAGACAAACGCCAAGCCCCTCAGCGCGCTCATCCGCCAGGACCCCTAGGTACAGCCCCAGCAGTTATGGACACCAGATCTGCGGTCGAGGGTACACAACCCGCCCAGGTAAGTTCTCTTTGGTTTCTCCCAACAACCGGAAGTCCCGAAAGGCACAGCCGGAATAGCTGCCCAGCGCCGGAAAAAGAGGCGCATTCTGGGAAGGAGAGGCGCGTTCTGGGAGCAGTGTTGTATGCAGGGATTTGTAGTCCGCGGCTCTACCTCGACCAGTAGCTCCAAGAGCTCGAGTTCGAGAAGCCGGGTTCACCGTCCCGAGGGCAAAATTCCCGCCGGCCCTGGGTGGCTGAGCCTCGGTCAGCGCGGTTCCAGCTCCCGCTGGCTCCGGGAGAATGACAGCAGGAGCGACGGCGCAGCCTCGCGAGACCCGAGCCCGGAAGTTCCCCCCGCCGCGCTCGGAAGTACGGCTCGCACTTGCCAACGCTCGCGCGCGATTGGGCGGCGGCGTCATCTGACCTGAGCGACGCGCCTGATTGGCTGCGGCCGTTACCTGGCGACGGAGCGGGAGGGCTGCGCGGCGGGGTCAGCACCTGCAGGTCCCGCGGGCGCGGCAGGCGGTGGGTAGCTGCGGCGGCGGCGGCCCGGCCCGCGGGCTGCAGATGGGAGCCCAGGGCGCTGAAGATGCTGGCGGGCCGAAGCGAGGCGCCGGCACGGGAGCTCTTCCGGGACGCCGCGTTCCCCGCCTCCGACTCGTCGCTCTTTTTCAACTTGTCCACGCCGCTGGCCCAGTTCCGGGAGGACATCACGTGGAGGCGGCCCCAGGTGGGGCCCGGCCGAGGCAGGGCTCGGGCGGGTGCGGCGGGCGGCCGGCGCGCGCCTAGCACCCCTCCGCTGGGCTGGGGACGAGCTAGGTCCCCAGGGAGCCAGGCGGGGTGCCGCCCCACCTGCGGTCCTCTGCTCCGGCGAAGCGGGAGCCAGTCCAGCAGAGCGCTTCTCAGAGGCGTCCAGTGGGGACTTGGCCCCGGGGCGTTCGTACCAAGAGGAGGCTTTAGTTAGAGGAAGTCGTTCCGATATGCAGGAGAGTGGAAAGCATGGTTCGCAGTTCGATTCCACCACGTACACACGGGCAGTGTAAGCGCCGCATGTCGCCGCCGGGCCCCCTCGTGATCCCCCACAGGGATCAACCCGCCTTTGCTCCCACAGACTCGGCATTCTAGACACCCATGCCAAGAGGTGATGCACAGCAGAAGTTGGGATCGTGTGGTTAACCAGAGCATGTTGGAACAGCCACCGACCGGGTGGCCGTTGTCGTGCACATCCCGGGACTCTGGTGAACATAGAACCATTGCAAAGTGCGCAGAAAAGTTCGGGTCAGCTAGAGTTTCCAAATCGGTTGAAAGTTTGTCTCAGTTCAGTTGAAGAACTTGCCCTACAGGTGCAGGTTGTTTGATTGATCTGGAGGCTCAAGGCACAAGAAGAGGTGAGGTGTTTCAACAGATGAAAAACCCAGCCCCTCCTTGTTTTCTCTGGAGTCTACACCTGGCTTCCAGTCTGCATGCCTCTTTTGGCCGCAAACCTTCCTGTTCCGTTGCTTTTGTGACTGCTACTCACAGGCGGTGAGGGTCCCTTGTGCCCTCCTGGAAGAGCCAGGCTAAGCCTATAAAGCAACACTGCGGTAGAAGTTCAGTTTTGGATTTTGTGCTTATGCATTTTATTTTAAACATTTTTATGTAGCAACTCGAAGCTGCAGCCTAGGCTTTGTTGATATGTTTAGAAGTGGTTTATCCGTTGAGAGCCTGGGGAACAAACTTTCCCCACGTGGATGTATTCCTAGTGGAGATATCTGGATGCTCACCAGCCCTTAGAGTGGGGACTTCTTGACTGGCGACTGAGGTGGCTTTAACAAGCAGCCTGGTTTTCTTGGACAACACTGAGCAGGTCTGGGAAGAGGCAAGGGCCAGATCATGAAGAACCATGTAAATCATGCCCTTAGAATTTGGGGTTTATTAAAATGCAGTTTAGGTGCAATGAGCACCAGTAGAGAGTTTTTGATAGAGGAGTGGTTCTATGGACTTAAGTTTTTAGAAGTTCATTTGTTGGGCACTGGAGCAGAGTATGACAGGGTGGCATTAAAAAGTGTTTTAATAGTTTTTTATTCTTTTATGGCAGATTTTAAAATATCATAACTGTATTGAGTCTGTCATCTATTCATAATGATAACAGTAGTCAACAAGAAAGAAGCAGAACTGGGAAAGAAAGAAGCTCACTGGTGCCCCAGGGCAGGAGGCTGGTTGCCAGGGCAGTAGTGCATGCGGCTCTTGCAGGAGGCTCTGGTGAAGGTGCAGCAGTGGCAAGGCTTGGGAGTAGAAGGACTTGAGGTTGCTTTGGAGGGCTAGATAGGCTGTAGTGACTGATGAAGTAGAGATGATGGAGGAATCATCTGACCTGAGAAACTGGCTGGTGGTGGTCCAGGGGAGAGACTAGGGTGCTCTGGAATTGGGTTTACCTCCCATGTTCAGGTGGAGCTATCAGGAAGAACTGGGCTAGAGGCCTCTTTCTGGATATGAGAGCAAAATGGGTGATTTGCCACCGGTCCAGTGCCTGGAAGAGCATCTCAAGAGGGCATTTGGGTAGTGAAGGGGGCTAAGGCTGAGCCCAGGGAGACCTAAGGTGTTGTATGTGGGGCAAGCAGGTGCCTGACAAGCATGAGAAGCAGCGGCAGTGAGGGGAGAGGGCTGGAGGAGCATGTAGATCATGGGAGCCAAGAGGACTTGCAGCTCCTCAGGGGATGGGGGACAGCCAGCTGTGGTGGGTGCTGTCAGAAGTGACACCATGGAGGTGACCTGATGGAGGCATTAGGGGCATGATTGACAGCCTAGCAGGGCCTGTGTGAGCATGAGGGAGGAAGGACACAGGGACAGCAGTGCTCCTGAGGAGGTCATTGGGGGAGGGGCTGTGATGCTGAGGGACAACGTTTTAAAGACAGTGCCCCCACCTTATGCATAGGGAGGGATACCCAAGCTCATAGGAGGAGTAAATGGCAGGAGGGGTCTGACTAGTGGCTTCTGATGAAGCAGGAGGGAGGTCAGCAGCTCAGGAGCATGAGCAAGGGCAGCATGAACGTTTTGTGACCTGAGGGAGAAAGGACAGGTGTGAGATGGTCTCGGGGTGTGGGAAATTGAGCCTTTTGGGGAAATGGTAAGGTTCCCACCAGTCCAGAGGACCCTGTGGAGACTTGCAGTTGTTAATTTATGAAGTGGAACTGTTTTCTAAACCAGTTCTTAGTTATTAGGAGAAGGGGCATGGTTGGATTCAGCTGGAGTTGGGGGTTTTGCCAATAGATAAGGTGGGTAGAGATGGACACTCCTAGTCTGAACTGGACCCCCGAATTTGAATTTGAAGACAGGAGGTCTTAAAGGATAATGGCTAGAGAAGCCAGCTGCCCCCCCAGCCCCTCATGTTGGGTGGGGAAACTCAGATGGTCAGAAAGCCCCTCCTAGCCCATCACCTGGGTCCTTGTGCTCCGCCCTTGACTACAGGTGTCAGGCTTATGCTAACATTGGATATCTTCTTCACCTCAGGACATTTGTGCTGCGCCCCGGCTGTTCCCAGATAACGCGTGGGAAGGACAGGTGAAGCAGGGGCTGCTGGGCGACTGCTGGTTCCTGTGTGCCTGTGCTGTCCTGCAGAAGAGTCGGCACCTCTTAGACCAGGTGTGGGCGCCTAGCCCAGGATCGTGACCGTGCGGGCTTCCTTGTCCTGCCTGCCAAACACAGGAGGCTCCTTCAGGAGCACGACCCTGCTGCAGGGCTCTGTGGCTGCGCAGCAGGGTTAGTGGGACGCTCGAGGGGTCCAAGGCCATGAGTGACAACCTGCCTGTCCCCGTCACGCAGGAGTGAACCAGATCTGGAGTCTCTGCCCTGCTCTGAGATCTCCTGAGTCCTGGGTTCTCCATGTGGCCAGAGCCACACACTTGGGGTAAAAAGACACGTGCTGGCTGTTTTCATCACAGAAAAAAAAAAATCTTCCCTTAGAGAAAGAAAGATTTATTTTGGCTCCCGGTTTCAGAGGTTTCAGCCCACAGGCAGCTGGCTCTCTTGCTCTGGGCCTGAGGTGGGGCAGAACATCCCGTGAAGGGTATGGCAAAGCACACCTTCCTCGGTGCAGCCAGAGAGCGGGCAGGGGGAACACCACCCCCCAGTATTGCCATCAGACATGGATCTCAGTGGATAAACATGCTGACCAGGTCAGTGCTCTCAGGTCCAGTCACCTCTGAACATGGCTGCACGGGTGACCAGCCTTCAACATATGAGGCTCTGAGGAACACGTCATACCCACACCACCAGCCTAGCTAGGCCAGGGTCAGAAGGAGGGTCCTGTGTGGCTGGTTTGGCATCTTTTTCTGTAACTCATTGACCCCTGTACTGGGGATCGAACCCCAAAATGCTCTGCCACTGAGCTACACCTCTGCCCTTGTTATTTTGTTTTGAGACAGGGCCTTGCTAAGTTGACCAGGCTGGCCTTGCACTTCCCGCCCTCACGCCCAGCTGATTTTTTAACAGGTTTAAGTGTGAAAGCGTGAGAGGTAAAACTGTTCTGGCAGACCCACAACACTGACACCCGTGCAGATTTCCCTGCCTTTGCTGCTTTAGGTGTAATTTGGCTCTCATGCCTCTCCGTGCAGCCTTGCTGGCTTTGACCCTTCCTTCAGAAGAGGTGCTGGTCCTGTGGTCATCACATACTGGCCCCTGAGTGGTGGAGCCAGTGCCTTACCAAGTCTGCCTGGTGCAGATCCTGCACCTTCTAGCACTGTGTCAGATTTTGAAGTCCCAAGGAACCAGGAGTGGGCACAGTGGATTTAGCTGCAGCAGGGCCGCTAGACCCATGGGACCTGCTATTTACAGCTAGTTCTGTTGAGAGTTGAGTCACTTGTACTTGCCAAAGTCAGTTGGTTTGGATTCAGGTTTTACAGTTCACCATAAAACATAATGGTTGATTTAAAAAAAAAAAAAAAAAAAACTTTGGAGGATACTGTGTTCCTGCTTGCAGTCCTAAAATATTCAGATGGAAAGTCTGTGCACATTTCTTCTGGTGGTTGAGTTTGCTGTGAGCAGGGGTGGACACAGGTGCAGATCACTGAGCCCTTGCACTTCGCAGGCACCTGTGCTTGCTGGGCACCCTGTGGTCAGGATGCTGGGGCTCAGTGCTGCTTGTCTCTCATGTTCTGCTCTTCCTTCCTCTGTGCACGGTAGGTCTTCCCTCCAGGACAGCCGAGCTGGTCTGACCAGACATACTGTGGCCTCTTCACCTGTCGAATTTGGCAGTTTGGACAATGGGAGGAGGTGACCATTGATGACCGTCTGCCTTGTCTTGCAGGGAGACTCTGCTTCTCCCGCTGCCAGAGAGAGGATGTGTTCTGGCTTCCCTTGCTGGAAAAGGTCTATGCCAAGTACGTGTGCTATACTGAGCCTTAGGCCCGGGCTGGACAGCTGTGGGGCCCGGGCTGCCCCAGAGGCCCCTCTGTGCCACTCAGGGCCACAGAGCACTTTGCAGCCCTCAGGGTCTGGCAGCCAGTCCTGGGGGCCAAGGGGCAGGTTCTGCCCGGGGACCGTGACTGTCCCTGGTCCTGCTCTCTCTTCCCTCCCCTCATCTCAGGCCAGGGGGAGGCTTCAGTCTGCAGGGAGAAAGGGAGATGTGCCCTTTCACTCTCTCAAACTCGGCAGGAAAGTGCTTTTGCATCCTTGTCCTTGAACACCCAGGACAGGTGGCTTCTGCACAGCTGTTGGGGAGGAGCGAGCCACCTGAGTGGCAGCACTTGCTTGTCACAGTCCTCCTTGCCAGTTCTGACTGCATAGCTTCTCTTAGATCGTGGTTAGCAACTTACTGAAGGAACTGACCCAGAGGCATTTGAGAGAGAGATACTGGGAAAGACTGACCAGGAGAGTCATTGATGTTGGTGGGCTTAGATGAGCTCCTTGGATGAGGGCACTGGGGTTTCTGCACCTCCTCTTGCTTTACACTCTGCTCTCACTGGAGGCCAGAAGGTTTCCGCGCATGGGCAGAGGACCCCTGAGACACAGTTGATTGGCATGTGCAGACGAGACCAAGTCTAGACTTGGTGAAGACTGCAGTAGGAAGCAGAGGCGGGACTCGAGATGCGAGGGAGTGGGGAGTACAAGGTCCACTCGTGGTGGACTCCACTCCATGATGCTGTGGTTCCCTAGGGTCTGTGGGTCCTATGAACACCTGTGGGCAGGGCAGGTGGCAGATGCCCTGGTGGACTTAACTGGCGGCCTGGCAGAAAGGTGGAGCCTGAAGGACTTAGCAGGAACCAGTGGCCAGCAGGACAGACCTGGTCGTGGCTGGGAACAGAGGACATGTCGGCAGCTGCTCCGCCTGAAGGACCGGTGTCTGATCAGCTGCTCAGTGCTCAGCCCCCGAGCTGGTAAGGCGAGTGGCCGCAGGCCCCTCACTGCTTACCTCCATGTCCCGAGCACATGCCCATTGCCTACTGTCCCTTCTCCAGAGAGAGGTCCCTCTTCCCTCAGCCAGTCCATTCAGCTAGAGCAAGGCAGAACCTACATGGCTGTGTCCTGCAAAGCTGAGGCTGATCACCTTCACTGTCCGCCCAGCTAGTGACCCTGCAAAATCCAAACTGTTTTCCATTTTAATGAAATTTATTAAGGCTCTTTAAGGGACATTTGTTTATAGAAAAGTCACCTACATGTAACTAACCAACTGTGAGTTCTCCAGGTACTTTTTTTTTTTCATAAACACATGCATGTTTTCTGGGTTTTTTTGTACCAAGGATGGAGCTCAGGGGCACTCAACCACTGAACCACCTCCCCAGCTCTGTTTTGTATTTTATTTAGAGACGGATCTTCCTGAGTTGCTTAGTGCCTTGCGTTGCTGAGGCTGGCTTTGAACTCTTGATCCTCCTGCCTCAGCCTTCCAAGCTGCTAGGATTATAGGTGTGCACCCCTGTGCCCAGCTTCTGTTCTGTTTTTCTTGTATGCCTTTGCTGTGCTGTTATATGAATGTGGTCAGTGTTTTATTTTGTTAATGGACTTGACAAGGTTTTCTTAACCCTCCCTTTAATTTTAGATGTTTAAGGTCTTGTTGTTTATCATAAACAATTCTTCAGTGAGCATCTTTATGATTCTTATTTAGGTGTGGGATTATTTTTCATAATGATTTTGGTTAAAAATATGAACATCAGCATAGACTGAAACATGTTGGCCGTCATGTTGCTCCAGCCAGTGTCTGCGGGTTGTGAGGTGCTGGTCTGGCCCCTCACATCAGCTGAGACATCAGCTCCCTGGAGTTGTTAGTTTGGGACCACCCCAGTGTGGTAGGGCTGATTCCTGGCACTTCTGGCTCTGCCCCAGCCCCTGCAAAGAACTGCTGGAGCCCCCTGAAGTGGCAGGGGCTGGGGCACAGGGAGCCCAAGAGTGGCAGCTGCAGTGCCTTCTAAGCAAGCCCTGAAGTCATTCCAGCAGTCCTTTCCCTCTCTGGACAACTACCCTGACTCCTCCATGCAGCTGCCACGTGTCCTGTGGTCTCAGCAGGTGGAGCCACGTCTGGGCTTCCAGTCCTCCCTGCTGTCTCGGTCCAAATGGCCCTGGTTCCAGCTGACTCTGCAACTGTTCTGGCAGTTGCAGGCCGGTCAGTGGTGGTGTAGTGGTAGCAGTGGGGTCCTTCCTGACGTGTGGTGACAGCTGAGGTCTGGGACAGGAGTGGCTTGCACAGGGAGCCGGGGCCCACCTGGTTCTTCACACAGCACAGCCTGCTGCTGAAGACTCCTGAGCTAACTGGCCTGCAGTTAGGAGTGCAGCTCCCGTGGTCCTGGGCCTTCCCGGTAGCCTTGGCTGGTGGGATGGACGCCTCCTCACTGTGGGGACTGTGTGTTGCTGTTCCTATACCTGCTCCGCCTCACGCAGGGGCCAGGGATCTGGGGGAGTTCCATGCCTTCATCGTCTCAGATCTGCGGGAGCTCCAGAGTCGGGCTGGCCAGGGCATCCTGCTGCTGCGGATTCTGAACCCCTGGGGCCGGCACTGCTGGCAGGGACTCTGGAGAGAAGGGTGAGTGCCAGGAGGAGGGGCCGTGAGACCCTGTGTGTTCCTTGGGGGTCCAGCTGTCAGTACAGTGCTTGTGTCTGGCAAGGCCTGCTTGGCCCTCCTCTCCCGCTGTGCTCAGGGCCTCAGGGAGTTCTTGGGAGGTGTGGCACCGCAGCGACTTAGGTCTGGGGGAACCCACAGACCCACGAGCAGGAACTTGGTTTAAAGACCCAGTTAAGCCAGGAAGCCCTTGAGACCTGGAGCTCCAGATGATGGTGGCCCTCACAGCCAGGTGCATGTAGCAGCTCCACCTGAGACCACAGGGCACATGTCCTTCTGGGTTGTCCTGTCCAGGAAGACAGTTCAGAGGCAAGAAGCTCCTCTGGGGAAGGGGAGCCGCTCCCGGGAGTGCTGCTGGAGGGAAGGCCCCTCACTTCAGGAGGCATCTCAACACAGGAGGGGCCCAAGAAGTGGGGTCATGGGGCTGCCAGAAATGGGGGGCTCTCAGACCCCCAGCTGATGCTGCCAGCTCTTCCCTGAAATGAGGTTCCTTGCAGGGGTGAAGGGTGGAGCCAGGTGGAACCAGCTGAGGAGTCTGAGCTGCTGTCTCAGCTCCAGGATGGGGAGTTCTGGGTGGAGGAAGAGGAATTCCTCAGGGAGTTTGAGGAGGTCACCATTGGCTACCCAGTCACAGAGGCCGGCCACCTACAGAGTCTCTACACAGGTAGGGCCAGCAGGGGGTGAGTCCCACGTGGGCACCTCCCTTGCCCAGGCCCCACTGACTGACTCATCCTGGGAGGGCCTCCCACCATGGCCTGTGGGTATAGCAGGGCTGTCCCAGAGCTGACGTGGGTTCTTTCCTGCCAGAGAAGACGCTGTGCCACGTGCAGGCGCTGCCTGGTGCCTGGGTCGTGGGGCAGTCAGCTGGAGGTTGCCGCAACAACAGCTGCTTTCC
Source organism: Sciurus carolinensis (assembly GCF_902686445.1). Lineage (NCBI taxonomy): Eukaryota > Metazoa > Chordata > Mammalia > Rodentia > Sciuridae > Sciurus > Sciurus carolinensis. The sequence continues at coordinate 182,346,383 of NC_062215.1, read as the reverse complement.
CTGCAACCCCAAGTACTGGCTGAGGCTCTCGGAACCCAGTGAGCTGTGTGTGGCTGTTCTGCAGAGACCCAGGAAGCACCCAGCAGGCAGGGCCCGGGCACTGGTGGGCCGTGGCCCCGCCCCATCCAGCCTCCTGGCCAAGGACTACCAGGCCAAGGACTACCAGGCCGTGGGCCTGCACATCTGGAAGGTGAATGCTCCCTTCTGCAGTGGCTGTGGGGACAGGCCTGCATGCTGGCACTCTGCCCAGCGCCCTGTCTCGCATCTGCTTGGCTGTCGTGGGCTTTCACACTCTGGTCTCCACAGCCCAGCTGAGCTGAGGCCCTCCAGCAGAGGAGCTCTGCAGCCCGCCAGCGGCCCCTCTGCCTCTGCCTCTTCCCTCAGTCCCTTCCCTGCATCACGGGGATGGTGACACTGATCTTTAGCCTTGTGGACTGCTCTGAGGCTCTGTCACACTCAGCTACTAGATCATAAAACTGTTTCCTGGAAGGCTGGCTGGGCCAGGAGCTGCTGCCTCTCTGCTTGCCATAGGGTGTGACAGCTCACACCTCTGTATAATGGCTGCATTATAGTCCTTTCCTCTTGCAAAGAAAGGAATGAGCCTTTTCCCATAGTCCCCAAGCGTTGCTGGCCGGGGACCTTTTTGAGCACAGACCCATGTAGATTTGTTTTCTTGTGCCAGGGCTCAGGGAAGCCCTGGGTCTGACATTTCCAGCTGGCCAGAGAGGATGTAGGTGCTGGCGGACTGTCCCCTGTTAGCCCCGGAGGCCTTTCTGTCTGAGCAGGGAAGCAGGGGTTGGGCATTGGGCTCTCATACTGTGCTTCTGCCTGCCCTCTTGTAGGTGGAGAAACGGCGGGTCAGCCTGCCCAGAATCCTGTCTACTCCCCCTGTGGCTGGCACCGTGTGTCATGCATATGACCGTGAGGTCCATCTACACTGTGAGCTCTCCCCTGGGTACTACCTGGCTGTCCCCAGCACCTTCCTGAAGGACATGCCAGGGCAGTTCCTGCTCCGAGTCTTCTCCACAGGCAAGATCTCCCTCAGGTGAGGAGCGAGTAGCAACTAGGAACAAGGGCTCATCCAGGGGTGGAACTCTGGCACCTTACTTGGGTGGGGCACATTCCTCAGACAGCTGCCAGCACCCTCCTGTGCTTGTCCCTCAACAGTGCTGTCAGGGCAGTGGCCAAGGGCGCCTCCCCTGGGGCAGCCCTGCCTGCCGGCGAGTGGGAGACCTTGCAGCTGCGGGGCTGCTGGAGAGCAGGCCAGACAGCAGGGGGCAGCAGGAACTTTGCCTCCTACCTCTGCAACCCCTGCCTCCCTTTCTCCGTCCCTGCGGGCTCTGGTCCCCGCTGCATCCGAATCACCCTGCACCAGCACTGCCAGCTCAGTGACAGCCAGCTGCACCCCATTGGCTTCCATGTTTTCCAGGTGGGCTCCTCAGCAGGGGACGGGTACAGGGGAGGCCCCAGGGAACCTGCGTCTGTCCCATGTAGTCCCAGCAGTCAGCTGCCTGGGAGGCAGAGCCTGGGCTCCGTCGCTTGGGCACATCGACCCAGCTGTCTGGTCTCACAGGAGGCTTGCCTCTGGGTTTCCTAGGCTGTATTTACTGGGTCAGCCCAGGTGGCCCTTGGCCACTCACCTTGGTTGAGAACTTCTTGTGTCCCGGGGTCAGTTCTCCCCAGAGCATGCCTCCCACCCCAGGACCCCAGGCCCTGGAGGCTGCTCAGGATTCTGGGCAGAGGCCCGACATACTCATGCCCTGGGGCGTAAAGGCACGCCCAGGACCATAGCAACCGGTCACACCACCTGCCCCTCTCATGTCACTGATTGCTCTGGGTGGGACTGGCAAGAGACTGTTCCCCAGTGGGTGCCAGTGGAGGTTGGAGAGGCCGTGGCCTGGTCTGATAGAAGGGTGTGTGGGGCCAGAGGAAGGCCGTGGAGAGGCCCTCACTGAGACAAGGCCACCGCCATGCGGTTCACCTGCTGGTCTGGTGCTGCTACTGTGACCAGCAGGCAGAGGAGTTCCAGGCGGATGCAAAACCAGGTGGGGGTGCACTCAGGCTGGCAGCTGGAGGCAGCACCTGAAGCTGCAGCAGCCTGCAGTGGGGCTCAGCCCTGCACCGGTGAGACAGGAAGGAGGGAGACCTGCAAAGTGACAGTGGCCCCAGCGTCCTTCTGGAGTGGGGGCATCAGTCCAGGTGAGGGGTAGGGTCAGGAAGCAGAGGTCACACTGGACGCCTCTCCATGGGCCACTCTGGTGGTACTGCTGCTCCTGTGGCTGCTCTACCAGCTGCTCCCACCTGCGGGCGGAGCTGGCTCAGCTCCTGCCGGGATGACTGGGTCTTAAACCTCACCAGGTGCCTTCCCCGCCTTGCTCTCTCTTACCCCTCCTGCTGAGCTGGGGAGGCACACCTGTAGATCTGTAGTTGGAGGAGGCGTCACAGGCCCTGTGTTCTGTGGGGACATTCCGAGCTCCCAGCTCAGGCCGTGCCTGTTCAGGGAGGACGATGGCGGAGGATATCCTGGGCCGTGGGGGTGGGGACACATGGGCCTGTATTGCAGGTGACCTGGGGAAGAGAGTGGGATTTCTGGTTAAGAAGGTCTGTGCCCTCCTCTCTGGGGAACCACTGCAGCCAGAGAACTGGACGAGGACTTCTGGAATCTTGCCCCATGGTACACACTGCTTAGGCCACCAGGAAGGAGCTCAGACCAAAGGACCAGTGCCCAGGGGCCGCCTGTCAGCATTCTGGGGTGGGGTCTGGGCAGTGGTAGGTGTCCACAGCACAACTGATCTGATGTTCCTCTGGCAAGGGTAACCCAGCCTCAGCAGGAGGTAAGTCCAGTGGGTGGGCCTGGCAGCTCCTCTCCAGAAAAGGGACCCACGTGACTCAGCGGAGCCAGGCATCAGCATCTCATGACACAAGCAGACTGCCTCCCTGGGCCACGTGAAGGGAGGCTGTACAGTGCCCCACAGCCTCCCCAGGCCGAGCCCTGCACCCTCCAGGTTCCTGCAGCTGGTGAGAGGCGGGGCGCAGGCCCCCTGCTGCTCCAGGAACCGCTGCTGAGCTGTGTGCCTCATCGCTACGCCCAGGAAGTGAGCCGGCTCTGCCTGCTGTCTGCAGGGACCTACAGGGTTGTGCCCTCCACCTACCTGCCTGACACAGAGGGCTCCTTCACGGTGACCATAGCAACCAGAGTGGACAGGTGGGCTCTGGGTCTTGGGGGTGACCAACAAGAGGTCTCGGCACCTTTGCACTCCGCCTTCCCTGTGGTCCACTGTGCCTGCCCCGCGCACAGGCTTCTTCCTGTCATGGGGGGATCTGAGGCAGGCAGGGGTGCCCAAGCCTGGGAGGAGGGTCTGGTGGGCGGCGGCCTTTGTGCCAGGCGAGGCCTGGGGCTGACCCGCATTCTGTCCACAGGCGGTCGATTCACAGCCAGGAGACGCTGGGCCAGGTCCTCCAGGAGGTTCGTGACGCCCCTGCCTGGTGCGGTGTGTCTGCCTGTAGCTCTTGTGGCCCCTCATGTCCCAGTCCCTCCAGCCCCTCCAGCCCCTCCCAGCTGCCTGAGAGCCACAGGGCAGAGATTCCAGGGCCCTAGGGGCTGGGCTGTCACAGTCCCTGGGGGTATTCGGGGAGGCGGCAGGAGCAGCCCTGAGTCGGGCCTCTCCCTCCCTTGCAGGTCTCCCTTACTGCAGTGATGAAGGCCTAGCCGGGGCTCCCCCGAGCCAGCTCAGGTGGCTGGTGCCGGCGCTGAACCTCCAGCTGCCACTCAGCTCTGCAGGGCAGCTGCTCCCAAGTGAGGTGCTCTGTCCTAGAGAGAGGGAGTCTTGGGGCCGCGCAGGTGCTGCAGGAGGGGCAGGAACTCCTGTGCCCAAGACCTCGAGATTCCGGGACTCCAGCGTCCCTCCCACATGGTCTTGCCAACTCCAAGCAGAGGCCTGGTACCAGGCAAGTGTGTTGTGCCAGCCGTTGCTGAGAACTCTTTATTACTTGAAATATTTTTAGGACATGACTTTATAAATAAACGTGAGCAATTTGTGGGTTGGTCTTCTTCCATGAGGATCAAGACTGAGCAGGCTGCAGGAAGGGGCATGAATGGGTGCTGAGGTGGGGTGAAGACCACATGGGCTCTGGGGTGCTGGACAAGTCTGGCCTGGAGCTGGCGTGTAGGAGGAAAGGAGTCTGGAGGGGCAGGTACAGGGTTTGCCCCAGGACAGTAGGCAGGAGGGCTCCTATGGAGGAGAGGGGCCCAGCAGGGTGGAGACTCCTGAGGGAACACAGAAGGCCGATGGACTAGGCAGTGAGAGAGGGCCAGGGTGAAGGTGCTGCCTAAGGGTGGCCGCCGGCTCAGACATTGGCAGCAGACATCAAGACAGGGCTCTGCAGGAGGACTGAGGTCAGGTGCCCCTGTGGGTCTGTGCTGTCCGCCAGAATACTTGCAGTCGTCGGGATGACTCACGGGCTCAATCCCCTCTCCCTGCTGCACACACCAGATGTCCAGGGAGGACTGAGGGGTGTTTGCTGTTCATGTGCTGGGTGGGGTTGGCTGTCCCCAGTCCCTCCAGTTCTTCTGCCCGTGTCCCTCAGTGACTGGGAGACCCTGAGAGTCTGGTGCCATCCCTGCTGTCCTGGTGGTTCAGTAGAGGCTGCCTAGGGATGGGCCTGTGTCCACTGCCTCCCTCCCATTCTTGCTGGTCCTGACCACCACTGGCCCAGCCTGCAGAAATGGCCCTTGTCCTGGCCTCCTGTCAACCCCCTGTCCTTGCCCTCCAGCTGCAGATGGCTCTCCCTGCTCCGTGACCATGAACTGGCTCAGGCCCTTTCCTTTGCTCTCCTAAGTCCACTGCCTTCTACACTGACCTTGATGAGCTGGGCCAACTGGGTTGCTGGCACTCAGGGCCAGGAGTGAGGAGCTGACAACCAAAGAAGGCCCTGAAGGGTGTCCTGCTAGTTGGTCACGCTGAGGACACTGTTCAGATGCAGCTGGAGAGCAAGCCACACCATGCTGGCAGCCTGCATGCCTGAGCTGTGCAGAGCCAGACTGCAGCCTTCTGGGCTCCCAGCAGAGGACACAGTTCCAGCAGGTACACCAGGCGGCGGGAAGGCAGCCTGCCAGAGGGGCCCCGCGGGGATGGGGGTGAGGGGGCATGGCACAGCACCTGTCCCTCCAGGCATCCTCTCAGGGATGACCAGGGCCCCGTGAGGCAAGTCCTGGCCTAGAACTCAGCTCCGCTGCCCCAGTTCCTGAGCCAGTGCACGGGAGGAGGAGTGGCCTCCTGCAGTACCCTGGGCCAGACCTGCCTCCGCAGAGCCAGCAGTGTGGATCCAGTGGGATGGAGACCATCCCTTTAAAGACTCCAGTTGGCTCCTGGGTGGCCACAGCAGAGCCACTCTGCTCAGGAAGATGGCAGGGCTGATTCTGACCCCTCCTGCACATTTGCCCTTACGGTGACAGCACACTGTGACCTGGGAGCATGTGACCTGGGAGCACACCCTTGTGGTGACAGCATGACCTGAGAGGATCAGCCACCCCCTGGCTGAGAGTCCAGTTGTCCAAGGGCCATGCAGAATCTTGGGTTGTGATGGCGCCAACCTCCCCCTCTATCTTAGGAGCCGCTGGGGGCCCCGACCCCCAGCCTCCCGACACCAGTTTTCACTTGCTGTCTTGGTGTGGGGCTGCTCCCGCGTCCCGCTCCTCCTTCCTGACTGCCATTTGACCACAGATGTGCAGCGAAGGTGCAGGTCACTCCCACTTACCAACCTGTTAGACGTTTGGAGACCAGATGGTGAACCTGGTGGGTCTGTGGTTATGCAGGCTCATCCTGGCAGTACTGTAAGCTGCCCCTTGTGTCCCACTCTGAAGGGCCATGTGTGTCCACCCATGTCCACCCAGGTGGGACCTATGTGCCCCATGGCTCTCAAAATGTCTGGATGTCCCCTTCCCAGTACACAGCCATCGAGAGAAGCAGAGTCCCGGGTGGTCCTGCTCCACCTGCTGCGGGGACAGTACTTCCTCGCAGGAAGCTGCCTCCACCCATGGATTTCTGGGTCTGAAAAGCTGGCTGAGGTCAGAGGCTGCCCTCGCTGTCCCTGACTGACTCTGCCAAGTGGGGCCTGGGTGGCGACTTGTGCTGTTCCTGCCGACACCCTGTGACTCCCTGTGGTGTCCCTGGCACCCCTCAGCCACTCTTACCCTGTCTGGTGTCCAGGGTCTTCACTTGCTTAGGCCTCTGGACCCCACCACTCTGGGTGGCCAAACCCTGTGACACCTCAGGTGCTGTGTACAGCGGAGGCTCAGCCTGCTGAGGGCTGCGTCCTGTTTACACCTGGCTGTCTCCTGGGGTGTCCTGCAGCACTGAGGGACTCTCTGGGGTCTCCTGCGTGGATGCTCACCTCCCCCTCGAGGGCCCCACCTGCAGGGTCCTGTCACCCCCTAGGGCCCGCCTTCTCGCATCGCCTCCTTGGGGTGAGGGTTTCAAGGCACAGACCCGGGGACACGAGCACTCAGAGCCTAGCAGCATCCCTGTGGCCTGAGAGCTCCTACCTCCCACCTGCCCTCTGACAAGCCCTCAGACTCCTCAGGGCCTGTGCCCACCAAACAGGGCTTCCCTAGAAAGCCAAACCTGGAGGCCATTTCCCCAGCCCTGCCACGAGTAGGACACTAGAGCTCTCCAGACGCTGGAAGACAGGTCCGGCCCTTCCATGGTGTCAGGGCTGTGTCCAGGGCCAGGCCCAGACCGGGGTCTGCCGCCATGTGGTGGTACGACCGTCTCCTGGTGGAGGGAAGGGATGGGCAGCCCTGGCAGATCCAGACCAGCCAGCTGGGTGTGCGCTTGAGCACACCTCCTCCCAGCCTTCCCGGCAGACTTTGGTCCACACTGCTGGCCCGGCTCCTTCCGTGTGCTACTTCCTGCTCTGGGGCTGGTGAGCAGTGCTTCCTCCGTGAGCCATGTCCTGCCCCGTGCTGGCTCTGGCATCTTCTCTGCCCTCCCTCCCCCCTGCCTCCCCCAGGACCAGGACAGCCTTGGGGACACAGAGTTTCTGAGGTGAGTTTGGGGTCCTGGGCCCTGAGAGCAGGTGATCATGACGGGCCTGGTCAGAGCAGGGCTTCACAGGCAAGAGGCACCACAGGGCGGGGGGCTGGGCAGAGCCCCGAGGGCAGCACAGGGTCAGCCAGGTGCTCAGATGTGCCCGGATACCTCTCTGTTCATAATCGCGCCTTGCTGGTGTCCTGTGTATGCCTCCCTTGGTTTTATGGGGAGTTCTGCCCTAATGTTTCCTAGATTTAAGCCACCTTTGCTGCCATTTGAGACTAATGGAAAAGCCACTTTATTCCCAGGGATACCTCAAAGTCTTTTGACTCTGACCCGGAGCCCTGGATGTAGCCCTTCATCTGCAAAGGTCTTTCCTGGTTTGAAGGAAAGGCTCTCGAGGGGGAGGCTGGGCTTGCCACTCAGCAGCCCTCAGCTCTCTGCAGGGTCTTCAGGGTTCTGATCACAGCCTGTGGGCCATCTGGTCAAAGCTAGGACCCCCTGGGTCTTTCCTTGATCCCTGGCAAGTTCAGGCAGTGTCCACCTAGATGGCACCACCTCCTGTCCCGGCTGGCACTGCAAGATCTCTTGGCTCAGGGTCCGGGAGACGGGCAGTTTCCCCCAGTCAGGACAGGGCTCTGGTTGGGCCCCGGGAGTTACCTGGATACGCTGTCCCTGTGCAGTGGGCCAGGAGGCCCACTGCAGGAAAGGAGCAGCCTGGCTCGGGCTGGGTGGTAGCTGACGTGTCAGGGCCCAGTCCTCGGGCTCTGTGGTCCTGGGGCCTGGGTGGTGGGATGGCGTGTCACTATGCTCCAGTTGACCGAGGACCACCCTTCATCCTCCAGGCCTAGCAAGGGCCCTGAGGGGGAGGCACACCACCTCCTGGGACTCGCTGCCCACCCTCTGTCCATTCCGAAGGCCCCCAGCAGGCGTGTGTTCCTGACCATAGCTGTGAGTGTGCCCCTGTGCCCCTGGTGCTCATGACCCTAGGGAGGGCCGTCTGCTCCGGTGATCAGACAGCCGGATACCAAGGTGACGGATGGACAGAGGGGTAGCAGCAGGGCTGCTCCTTCTCCAGCTGGGGTCAGCGGGCAGAGGGTGGAGAGCAGATCTGCAGCCCTGCCTGCCTGTGGCCCGTGGCCCGTGCGGGTGTAACCACAGGAGGCGCTGCAGGAGCCTGGGTGCCCCGCAGAGCCCTGCAGTTCAGAGCCGGCCTCCATGTCTCTCCAGTGACACTGTCCAAGGGTTTGCTTTGTATAAAGGTGTAAATTCACAAATGCAACAACTGTAATAGACCTAAGTTTTTCAAATTTTATAATCTGTATCAATCTAGGCAAATTGAAACTTTCAAAAGTGTCCATTTCATCAAAGTTGGCAAATGTATTCACATAAAGTTATTAGAATATTCCTTTGTTAGTCTTCTAGGGATGGTAGGCTCTGGAGTCTTATCATTCAGTCCTCCAGTTAGTAAGCTGCATTTTCCTTGATTGGTCTGGACAGAGGATTATCGATTTTATTGATCTTTTTAAAGAACCAATTTTCATTTTATTAATTTGCTCTATTATTTTTCTGGTACGTTAAGTTCCACTCTTTCTTGTGTCTTTCTTCTGGTCACTTGGGTTTGATTTGTTGCTGAGCTGTTGGTTTCCTAGCTTCCTGGAGTACAACCTGAGCTCTCTGGCTGTGGCTCCCTGCTTCAGCACAGCAAGCCTGGGAGCTGTGATCTCTTCCAGGTACAGCATCAGTTCTACTCTTACAGTTTGACAAGCTTTGTTTTCATCATCATTTGGTTCAAAATATTCTTTTTTTAAATTTGCAAGTTCATTTACTTTTATTTTATTGTTTTTAGTTTAAATTATTCTAAAATCCCTTCAATCACTTATTTGATCTTTGAGTCACTCACAGGTGTGTCTGACTTCCAGCTGGTCAGCATGTCTGGCTGCCTCATGCCTTGTTGTTCCTGGCTTCTTCTTACGTGCATGGTGTTTAGAGAGCGCGCTCTGACGCTGACCATGTGGGGCTGTCTCAGGGCCTGGCACGGCACAGGCTCTGGAGAAGGCTCCGTGTGCACGTGGACAGAGCACATGTCCACTGCAGTCAGGCATCTGTCCTGCGTAGGCCAGCTGGACAGATGGTCATTATTGATGTCCAGCGCGCTCTGAGCTACCGAGAGGAGGGTGTCACGATGCCGGCACAATCAAAGATTGTTCTTCCTAGCTCTTAAGTTCACTTAAAAACCTTTGTGAGTAGATACATGTACTTCTAGAGTTGTTTGACATTCTTAATGAATACACCTTTTATCAATATTCCTTTTTATCTCTGGGAATTTTCCCTGAACTGACATCTACTTTGGTGAGATGTGCCAGCTTCTTAGGATTAGTGCTGTGTTTTACAAACTTCCCCTTCTTTTACACTATTTCTTTTAACTTTTCTTGGTACCTAAGCTGTGTATGAGGTGACAGCTTATTGTCACATCTTGCTTTTAATCCAGTTTGATGATCTTTGACAATCCTTGCTTTTGAAGTGGAATTGTGTGTACCAGTTATATTTAATGCAGTTATTGGTATGATTGGGTTTAAGTCTATCATCTTGCTATATTTGTTTTCTATTCATCTTATTTGTTGTTTGAACCCCCTTTTTCTCATCTTCTTTTAGATTCATTTGAATACTTTTACATTTGATCTGTCTTTTGTTTATTTATTATACCTCTTTGCTTATCTTTTTGGTCACTGTTATAGGGTTTTCCACGTGTAGATCTATCTTATTAAGGTTTAGTTGGAAGTCGGCAGCAGGGTGGAAGGAGAATCAGGACTGACACAGACAGCTGACCTGGGCCACAGAGGGTCTCTCCTGGGGCGGAGGCTCTGCAGGGAGATGGCAGCAGGGGCAGGGGATGAGAAGCCAGGGCTTGTGGTTGGTGTGGGACGTGCTACATTTAAAGAGCTTCTGAAGCATCAAGAGAGTGGCCTGGGAGGCAGACCTGTGCATGGTCCAAGCTCAGGCCAGATGAGCTGGCCATTTGGGGTCATGCTTAGGGCTGGTTGCTGGATCAATGGGCAGGGGGACTCTGCTCAAGGTGAGTGTGCGATGGGACAAGGAAAGAGTCTAGGACCCAGTCCTGACAAATCCCAACATTTAGGAGGACAGTCGGGGTGTGAGAGGAGAGACCAAAGAGGGAGCTGAGCAAGGTGAGTGTGTGTCACGCAGCTGCAGAAGGAAGTGGCTTAGTGGGTGCTGAAGTGCAGACGGAGTGCAAGGGGAAGTCGAGGGTCAGCTCGAGTTGCAGGCCCTCCCCTGAGGAAGGAAGGGTGTCGTCCCTATCTGGTCAACATATCAAAACCACTCACGGAAAGCGCTCGGCATGCTGCGGGCAGGCGGGTGAGATGGCGCTGACCAGGTGTGCACTGTGGGCCAGTGACGGAGTCCACAGGGACCTCAGGAGATGTTTCTCTGCCTGAGATAGTGGGGCGGGATCTCAGTGGGGCGAGTGCTGCCAGGAGAGGCGTCAGGGGCGTTGATACCTGCTTGACCCTCCACGGCTGGGACTTTGAAGGAGGCAAACAGGGTCTGCCCAGGCCAAACCCAGAGATTCCACAGGTGAGCGGAAAGGGGAGGTCGGTCCATTGGCTGGGTCAGTGGCCACGGTGGGGCTCCCACCCCACTGGCAGGGCTCTGTGACAGCTCCGAGTCCTGGCCTGGGAGCTGCCGACGTGCAGCTGCCGTGCACAGGGAGGACCCCCAGTCTGCAGTCTGTCATTCAGCTGCAGGTCTGCCCCACCACGCCAGTGTCCTGGAGCCGCACCCAACCCTGGACACAAACCTCACGCCCCGTTGTGACCTCAGAGAGGAGGAGGCCTGTGTGGACGGAGGTCTGTGGGGCTGGGAGTGCTGTGTCCGTCGAGGCAGGCGGGCCCACGAGGTGCACAGGCTCGGAATGTGGAGCAGGCCTGGGAGTTCCGATGAGGTCGAACAGACAGGAGCCTGCAGCCTGTGAACACAGACCCTGAGTTATCTGCGTGTGCGTGATGTGTGCGTGTGCGTGCGTGCACAGATCCAGGGAAGGGGTCTTAGACTCACTAGACTGAGCAAGCTCCAGTGAGAGTCCACCTGTTTCCTGAAGCCTTCTGCCCAAGCTGACCTGACTCAGCCTGACCCTGACCCTGACCCTGACCCTGACCCTGACCCCGACCCCAGCCTCCACTCCAACCCTAACCTCACAGGCATTGCTGAGCCTCCCTGCTCTGACCTTCACTCCCGCCCAGTTCCCACCAGGCCCTGTCTCCCTGCTCCTGTCCATGGCTCTACGACCCATCAGGTTCATGGTGCAGGCTGCCTCTGCCCCAATCTAAGGGCCTGAGCTGGTCATTCCAGTTCAGTGCTCCACAGACCTCCCTGGGGATGTGAGTCTGGTGCTCGCCCTCCTGGGCCATGGTTTCCTGACCTGTACACCATGGGGTTGGGGTTGGGTTGCAGAGGCTGGAACCCAAACGAGCTGGTGGAAGCCACCAGGTCTCTACTGCCCCAGCACCCCGACCCCTACGTGGAACAGGCTGTATCTCCCAGGCATTGATCAGCTCCTGTTCCAAGTCCTCCTCAGCAGGTAAGTTCCCTGGGGTTGGCCCAGGTGGGAGCAATCAGGGAGGTGGCTCTGTCCTCTTGGCTCAAGCTCGCATGAGCCAGCAACCCTGCCTCTCCACTCAGGGCCCTTGCCCTGGGTTAGCTTGGCAAGTGTGTGCATGTGTGTGCTTCTGTATGTGCATGTATGTTTGCATGGTTATTGCTCAGCATATCCATGTGTATATGCATGTATGCATGCATGTGGACGTGAGTATCCGTGTAATCCTCGTGTGCATGTGTGCATGTGTCTGCATGCGCATGGGTGTGTACTCGTGGGTATGTGTACTGTATCTTGTGCTTGTGTGTGGTGCACGCGTGTGCCTCTGTGCACGTGTACATGTGGGGAAGCCATATTACACCCCATGCCCAAGCAGCCACAGCTGGCCTGGCAGCTGCCCTCCTGTGCAGCAGGGGACCACCCCATTTGCTGGTGTCCCTGGCTCCCTCCGCCCATGATTCCCTTCTCCAGCTGCCCCCTGCCTGTGAAGCTCAGGGACCACTTGTCCCCAGAACCTGCAGAAGCCCTGTCTCTGGCACTGCTGCTGCTGAACAGGTCCCATGCACTTCCCAGCGCTTCTGTAGCTTTGCAGCAGAGGGTTTGAAGAATCTCCCAACGTGCACAGATGAACAGACAGGCAAGGCCACATGCCTGCTGTCCTGTCCTTGGCAAGGACCAGATCATGACAGTGTTGCTCCTCCATCTCCAGCGATGGCCTAGGGTACCTGGAAACAAATCATTCTATCCACAAAAACCCTAGTGCGAAGCCACGATAAGGACTTTAAAAACACGGGTCTCCCACAGCCACGTCCACAGCCTTGCCAAAGCAGGCACGTGCCTTCTGGGTCCGCAGCCTCGCACGCTTGAGGTTCCCGTTGAGGTTTCAGGAGACGGCTGGCCTCCTGAAAGCAGCAGGGCAGGCGGGTCCCTGGGCTGCCCGGTGTGTGCTGCAGCAGGACAGAGCTTGGGCCCAAGGCCTGTGTTAAACTTTGAAAAGCCATCTCCTTGATTGCACTGGGACCAGAGAAGTCTGACGGGTCAGGTCCTACAGGTGACCTCTCGGCCGAGCTCTGGCCTCTGCGCCTGCTCACCAGCAGGCCCCGGTGGCGGCCCAGCCTCTCGGAGTGGGACCGCCGTGCCTGGCCCGGCGGCGTCTCTGGGGACTGGCTCTGCGGCCAGCACCTTTCTTCTTGCCTAGGCTGTGCCTTTCGGCTTGGCACACTCATGCCTGCCAATCACTCATCAATCTCTTGTCAGATTCCGGTGTGACTTTGGCTTCTTGGCAAGTACAAGTGGGACCTGTCCTTCCACCAGGAGCCACTGATGACCATGAGTGGTCAGCAGCCACAAGCAGACCTTCCGTGACCCCTGCCCCTGGTTTTTATGCATCCCCCTCCCCACCTTGAGGATGAGGTGGACTTACTGGACCCCTTAAAAATAGAATACCTGAAAAAGAAAGGGACGCATGGTCCCTTCTGAGGTAGGGTTGGAGAGGGCAGCCTGTGCCACACTGAGGGAGAGTTGCCTCGTCTGAACTGACTGACCTCTGAGGGGTGCAGGTGGTGGGGAGCTCAGGGCAGCCTCTGGACGAGACTTGAGGCCCTCTGTCCAGCAGCCCATCAGGAGCAGAGTCAGGGTGAGCTGGAAGCAGGTCCTCTCCTGGCTGGGCCTTCAGACGGCGCAGCAGCCCTGGCCGAGGGCTTGGCGGATGTGTGAGCCTAGACCCCTGACCACAGACACGGGTAGTGGGCCTCTCTGCTGTTTCAAGCTGCTGCTTGTTCGGGGGCGATTTTTTGCTTAGTGATAGACAGACAGTGCACAGCTGCTGGCAGGGATGGCTGGTCCTGGGCCAGCGTCTCTGTGGTGGACAGGAGGGCACACCTGCGTTCTCTCCTCTTCACCCTGTGCAGCTGAAGCTCCTGGGTAGGAGGCGTCAGACCACGTGGTCACGTGGAGGATGGTTTATACAGGAAAGCTGGACAGATTCCCGATCCCTTCCCTTTATTTACAAGTCTTTAAACAGTGAGCTGTTTTCCTGGCAAGCATCTTCCACAGATCCACGGATTCAAACATCCTTGCTGATGTCCAAGGCACCCTTCGTACAGTGAGGGCCTGTTCAGGTGACGTCTGAGTCCCTGTGATGTGGCCTCACCATCTGAATGGCCGCTTTGTCCTGTAGCAAGCAGACATTCCGGGCTCCTTCCTCACTCTCCCTTGCCTGGCTCACAGCGCCCTCTTCTCAGGAGCTTGCTCCCTCTCCAGGAGAGGTAGCGTGCAGACACATCCGGAGGCCAGGTGCTTGACTGACCACACCCGCCACTGTGTGTCCTGCCCCAGATCCGAGGCTTGGTCCCAGTACAGCGGTGTTTATAGGCGGAGCTCCTGGGAATTGACTGGATCCTGAGGGCTCCCAGTTTGTTAGTGGATTAATCCATTGATGGATTCACAATTCGATGGCTTTATTGAGAGGTGGTGAGAACTGTGGGGGATGGAACCTAGGTGGAGAAAGTGGGTCACTGGGGGCATGACCTTGGGGGCCATGTCTTGTCCCAGGTCCCTCCCCCACCCTCTGCTTCCTGGCTGCCAGGAGCTAAGCAGCGCTCTTGACCTTGCCCTTCCACCATGATGTCCTGCTCCCCTCAAACCCAAAGCAGTGAGTGAGCTGGGCAACCAATCTCTGGAGGCAGGAGACAAGAAAAATCTCTCCTCCTTTTTCTCAGGTATTTTGTCACAGCAATGCAAAAACCAACAATCACACTGTTTAGGTCTTGTTAGAGGATAGAACTGTCTTTTTTTTAAAAAATCAAGACACACAGTACTAAAATAACACCACTGTCAACAGCATGATTTCTGAAGAGAGTTTAAGATTTGTTCAATGCATTTTCAAAGACCTCGGGTTAAATAGTTACAGAATTAAAACCGTGTGTTAGCTTACTTGGAAAATTATTGTTGAAAATAACATTTTTTGCTGTTATTTTTGTGGGAGGCTGATATGGACATACAGCCAGGTGACTGGTTTTATAACAAGCTTGTTAGGTTACCTTGTCAACACAGTGCAAATCAACGGGCTTTTGATGTTACGAATTCCTCTTCAAATTTAGTTTAATTTGGTGACCACACAAATATTTACATGATCGTAAAGCCAGATCTACAAACTGAGGAGCCACCGAAGCTCCCACCCGCCCCTGCACCCCCTTCCGCCGCCTCCTCCGGGTAATGGTCTAATCAGAAACAAATGCCGTGGCTGATCCTTCCATTTGTGAAAACGCAGCTGCTGGCTCCTTGAGACCTTTACGGTCCCCGTGCTCATGCCTGGAGTAGGTGCTGGGGACGTGCCTGGGGAGGCCTGGGCAGGTGGACACTCTGCCCTTCTCCCTGCCTGCTGGGCGCTTCCCCCTGCCCTGGGGACCACTGGACAGCAAACCCCGTCCCCCCACTATCTGCATAGACTCTGGACACAGGCAATGGGACCAGTGGCCCTGCGTGGGGGCTTGAAGGGTCTTGGGTATCCCTGAGCTGCACCGGAGGAGGCTTCCCTGAGCGACCCTGCTGGGCTCCCGGGCCTGGCTGGTGCAGGGCCAGCGCCTCTCTGAGGGTGGTCTCTCTCCCATCTCATTGGCTCCTCTTCCCTGAGCTGTCAGTGCCCACGACTGTCAACCTGCATCTTGCCCAGCCTCAGGGGACATGTCTCCAGGGCGGGTGGCTCCGGATGGCAGGGGGACGCAAGGACCCGGCACTGTTTCCCAGGGACTGAGGACCACCTGCCTCAGCGTGTCCTGGGTGCTGGGTAGATGTGCCACTTCCAGGCCACCCTAGGCAGCCCACCTGAGGCCGGCCAGCAGGAGGCCACTGTCCTGGTGAGGAGCAGGTGAGTCCCTCACAGAGACCTGGACTCCAGCTGCTGGATGGTCACTGCCATATGTGAAGCAGGGCCAGCAGGCTGCCACCCTCCTCCCACCAGACTGAGCTGGGCCTTCAAGCTCCTGCTGGCAGCCCAGCCTGCGGGGGCCTGCAGGTTCCGAAGCAGGGGAGTGGCCCTGGGAGAGGGGCTCGAGGTGGACTGCTCTCTGCTGGGAAAGGACCCGGCGACCAGGGCAGTGGCTGGCGGTGGAGGGCTGAGGAGGAGGCACCCTTCCCAGGACTGGGCTGGCTGGGGGCCAGCAGCGAGCCTTCCAGTCAGAGAAAACCTCAGCCTCGAAAGGGGAAGGAGGCTGGAGCGGGGAGCGGCTGGAGGCAGGGAAGGGGGAGGCAGCGGCTGAGCCTGCGCGGCTGGGGTTCCCGGCAGGCAGCCTGAGGTCAGCCACACTTCTGGGAGGCCGCTGCAGCAGGCCACAGGAGCTGTCCAGGGGTGAGTGAGCTGCGGCCAGGGCCAGGGATCAGGCCTGCTGTGCTGTGGTCTCTGGGAAGGTTCTGCCCCGAGGGCAGGGATGCATCAGACCTCTGGTGGCCAGATCTCTGCAGGGCAAAGGGTGACCGTGGGCACCGAGGGGCAGGGTAGAGGCCCAGAGGAGGGAGGCTGCCCTCTGTCCTGGAGCAGAGGCCTGGCCTCAGGACCCCTCAGCTCCCTCAGGACCCCTCAGCTCCCTCAGGACTCCCTCTGTACAACCTCGGAACCTCCCAGGATCCTCTCAGGACCTTCTCCAGAACTCCCTTAGGACTCTCTGGTCCCATGGTGTCCCTTTGCTACCCAGTGGTGGCTTCTCTCCTGCAAAGGCCTCTTGTGTGTTGGAGGCTGTGCCAAGAGAGGCTGATGGCTGGCAGGGCCAGGGTGCTCCCTGCAGGTGGGTCTGTCATCAGCTCAGGGAGGTGGCAAGATGAGGATAGCGGGCCGCCTCTGGCCATCGGACCACTTCTGGCCATCAGGCCAAGTGCCACCTGGTCCCAAGTGGTGTGAGAGGTCCCAGGGCTGGGGCCTGGGTCCAGAGGGACTTCTAGCAATGGCTGGGAGTCATCCGAGGAGCAGGAAGCCAGAGTTGTCCAGGGCAGAGCCGGTCACCCTGCATGGGCCCAGGAGCCTGTCATAGGACCACAGGACTCTGCTGGAGCAGGTGGCCCAAGCGGCATGGTGCACAGGTCAGGGCAGAGACCACAGGTCCGGTGGCTTCCTGGGGGTGCAGAGCTGGAGTCCTTCCTTGGTTTGCCGTGCCCTGCTGAGGCGGCCATCTGGGTCTGTGCGAGTGGACACTCGGTGCATCGTGGGTGGCATTGCCGTCCGTGCAGGAGAGGAAGAGCGGGAGCGCCACTGGAAGGGTCTCGGGCCACAGAATGGCCTTTGTCCAGGGGCGGGAGACGGAGCAATGGCCATGGCTGCTCAGCCCTCTTCTCCCCACCCTCACGCAGAGGAGGCCTCAGTCTTCCTGGACACCCTCACCCAGCCTCCACGGCAAGTCCCCTCCCACTGCCACAAGTGTGCATGGAGGTGGCCGGGGATTGTCCGAGGTCCTGCGGGAAGCCCCGGAGGGTGGCCACCCAGGGGCTTGGCACACAGCAAGCCTCAGGTGGAGGGAGCACCAGGGTAGCTTCTGGTCTTACAGCCCCAGCTGCTGCCCGTCCTGCCCCTGTCCCCCACCAGGGCCACCTGTCTGCTGTGCGACTGAGGGCTTTGTCCTCCAGAAACTTCCATGGCCACACCTTCATTTTGCAGAAACTTTTAATTATGGAAAATTTCAAATATACCCAAAAGAAGGGAGCAGAGGCAGAGGCCCGGGGCAACCACAGTGCCGCCATCGTGCCAAGAAGGCAGTGCGGGTGCTCGGCCCAGCACGTCCCAGGTGGCACCATCTGGGGCCTTGGGAGCCTTCCCCAAGTGGCCCTTGCAATCAGGGTCCAGGCAAGTCCCTTGAGGTGCTGGCCCGAGCCATGCAGCTCGCCAGTGGGGCCCCGAAGAGGCAGGGACAGAGGACGGATTCTCCAGGGCTCAGACTAGGGACAGCTGTGACCTGGACTGACACCTGCAGGTGACCCACAGGTGCGAGGCAGACGTGGAGGAAACAGAGGCCATGACCAACCAGGAGGGACTGTGGCCTGGGAAATGCCCAGCAGGCCCAGCTGGCCCTGCGGGACGGTGTGTGGATGGACAGCAGAGGTCAGGAAGGAGTTGCCAAGGGCAGGACACCTCTGGGGAGCTGGTCCAGGGGGTAGGCCTCATTGCCCTTCCTCAGGAGAGGAGGGGAGAGGTGGGCGTGCTGGGGGCTCTGACCGCCAGGGCAGCCCTCCAGCAGGACAGCACCGAGGGGCGGGGCCTGGGTGCCCAGGTGGGCGCAGGGGCTCTGGCTTCGGGGGGAGTTCGCAGGGCCTCCCCCTGTGCCCCTGGCCCTCTCGCGAGGGGCTGTGGTCTGTGGGGGTGGGGGAGGGCTCAGACAGGAGCTGGAGAGGGAGAGAGGCCGGGCTGGGGAGGAGGACGGGGAGTCCACGCGGCTCCCGGCAGCCCTGCCCGGCACCCTCCCGTGGTTGCTGCCCGCGTCCAGCTGCACCGTGACATCAGAGGTTGGGGGCAGGTTCCGGGGCTGGGGTGTTTCCCAGGCCTAGTTCCACGAGGAGGGGAAGAGAAAGTGCTGACCAGAACTGGGAGAGGGTCCCTCCCCACCTCCCTCCTACTCTCCCTTCGTGCCGCGGTGCTGAGCGGGGCCTCCGGGGCAGGGTCACTGGAAGGTGGGCCCAGCACTCGGGCTCCAAGCCAGCTGTCATCCGCACGAAATGACGCTCACTCTGCGGCCGTCCTGACTGGCTTAGGTCACCGCCTGCGTCACAAACCACAGGAAACGATGCAAGAAGGGAAAAGGCCTTCGGTGGCCGATTGGCCCAAACTACGATGACAACTAACGTGAAAGGAGAGCCAGGAGCGCCCGCGTGCACTTGGCTCCGGTACTGGCTTGTGTGGGTGCCAGGGCTCTGAGGAGGGCAGTTCCCACTTTCACTTTAGCCCAAGGCAAAGCTGGAAGGAAGCTGCTGGGTCGGAGAAGACAGCCTGAGTAGGAGATGGAGAAGAGAGAGCCCCAGGGCTTCCCGTGCTAAGTGGGCCTTCACAGAACCAGCAAAACTCCACACGGCCCCAAGCATGGGCATCGCAGAAAGGCAGGGATTCACTGCCACAGTGCCTTTGCACACACCCTGACTGAGGCTCTGGAGGTGACCACAGGTGCCCCAAACCCTCAGGGCAGGCCCAGGCCCACCACCAGGTGTCCGCTGGGTCTTTGCTCTCTTTCCAGCCCTGGAGCCCAGTGCTGATTCTTGAGGGACCCGGGTGGCCAGAGGCTAAGGCAGCTCAGGAGGGCACCATCCTGCAAACCTGCAGGATTTCCTGGAGCGGCTTCCTAGAGGGCACTCTCAGTTCCCAGGAGGGTGGTCTGGAGGGCATCTGATAGCCTGGCCCCCTTGTGCAGAGTGGACCAGGGTCCTCCTGCAGACCACAGCCAGCCAGCTGCAAATGGGCGGCTGGCCTCAGAGAGAGGGTGCTATGGCGAGGCCTCCACAGAGGGCACGGTGCCACCAGCGCGCGGCCGCCCAACAGGGGAGGTAAGAGGCCTGTCCTTCCCTGGAACAGGAGACCTGATGGTGTCCGTCTCTGGGTTCAGGGTCCTCCCGAGGCCACCTCGGCCTGCTGGGGAGGAGCACAGGCGGGCTGCGCCTGGCCGAGGGCTGCCCCGGGAGGAGCCTGGCTTCCTGCCCATCTGGGGAAAGCCCTGCCCTGCGGATCCGTCTGGGTGGTGGGGTAGGGGCTGGGCCCCAGTTAGGGTGGGTGCGGATCCAGGCAGGAGCAGGAGACCCCTCCCTGCTGAGCCCCAAGGCCAAGGCCGGCTCCCGGGCCAGGCCCAAAGAGGACCAGGAAGGGGCCCAAGTGGCTGCCTGGGGATCTGGGTCTCAGGGACAGTGTCTTCCTTGGGCGCCTCTGGGCAAGGGACCTGCTGCAGGTCAGCAGGCTGGAGGGCTTGGAGCAGCCAGGCCCCTCCTCTGGCCTCAGTCTGCACCACTGTGCCAAGGGTGGGCGTGAGGCCAGCCCCACAAGCCCTGGGTAGTCTTGGAAGGGAGGAGCCGTGGTCAGAGGCCCGGGCCAAGCTGGGCCAGCATCCTGCTCTCAGGCGCGTGGGGCTGGGGGTGGTCTGCAGGAAGGAGAGCTTGCCCCACGTGGTTCCAGGGGAGGACGGTGCAGGGGGGAATGCCCGCCCAGGCCTGGGAGCCAGGGGGTCGGCACGGGCCTCAGGGGTGGGCTGAGTGGCCCGCCTGGATTTCCCTGCAGCCCGAGGGCCTGGCCTGCTGTCCCGTCTCCACACACACGTGGGTAGTACCACCCCCAGGCAGGAGCACGTCACTGAGCACATGCGTGTGAGCCTGGGCCAGCGTCCATGCTGCCCCTTCCAGGAAACAGGACGTGGGTGCCCCTCTGACCTCAGACTCCGTGGAGCTGAGGCAGAAACAGGTGGGCTGGGAAGAGGAAGGGTGGGGTGGGGCTGCCCTGGTTCTGCTCTTTCGAGTTCTTTCCAGAGCGAGGCTCAGCCTCAGCAAAGACGATGGTGTCTGCAGGTACCGGCATGGGTGGCCACAGTCCACTTCCCTCCCGGACACAGCTGGGGCTGTCCTGGGTGGTGGGAGCCCCTGCCAGCCTGCTCTGCTCTGCAGTGGTCAGGAGGCCAGCCCAGGACTGACCCACCCTGCATCCCAGACAGCCCCTGTTGGGGCTTCTGCAGGGCAGGGTCAGACGGCTCAGCCTGGAGGTTCCCACTGACCCTGGCAGGTGGGCACTATGACACGGCTAGAGGCCTCCAGGTGGGACGAAACTGTCAGGGTCAGAGCCGGTGAGGCTGTGGCCAGGTCTCAGAACAGGCTGTGCTGGATGGAGCCTGGGGTCCTCAGGGCAGAGACTGTGGAGGACCTGGCTGGGGGCGCGTGCATCTGGGCCAGAGGGCCAGCCCTGCATGTGGCCAGCAGGTGCTGCACAGCCCAGGGGTCTCCTCAGGCCTTGGCCCTCACCTTATGTGAGACTCTGAGCTCTAAGTTGTGGGTAGCGACCTGGATTTAAAAGGCAGCACAGAACAGTGACTGAGAGGCCTGAGGCCTCTATGGTGCCCAGCAACAGGGGCCTGTGCCCCACTTCCTGCCCCTTGTCTTAGCCTGGCCCCTAGGCCAGATGAGCACCTGGGGGCCGTGACCCCTCCATACAGGAGCAGGCTGGGGAGGGGCCATGTCCCCATCCAGACAGGAGCAGGCTGGGGAGGGGCCGTGTCCCCATCCAGACAGGAGCAGGCTGGGGAGGGGCCGTGTCCCCATCCAGACAGGAGCAGGCTGGGGAGGGGCCATGACCCCCCAGACAGGAGCAGGCTGGGGAGGGACCATGTCCCCAACCAGACAGGAGCAGGCTGGGGAGGGGCCGTGTCCCCATCCAGACAGGAGCAGACTGGGGAGGGACCGTGTCCCCCCAGACAGGAGCAGGCTGGGGAGGGGCCGTGTCCCCAACCAGACAGGAGCAGGCTGGGGAGGGGCCGTGTCCCCCCAGACAGGAGCAGGCTGGGGAGGGGCCGAGGCGTGGTGCGGCCTCCCTCTGTTGCCAGGGACTCCTCTGCTGAGGGTTGAGCAGATGGGAGGCCCTCATCCTGCCACAGAGGGCGCCCAGATCATGTGACTGCTCGTCTCCCTTGCCTGCCCCCCAGCCCCAAGCTGGGCAGGAAGTCTCCATGCTCCCCCTCCACTCCCCACCTTGCAGCAGCTGCGCAGGCCACAGTGTGAGTGCCAGGGCCCGGCCGTGTGGGGCAGATACGGGTGCCCACATGGGGAAAGGCCTGCTCCTCTGAGCCACTGGGCCCTGGGCACAGGCACGCGCTGGCTGCAGCTGCCCCGGACTTCACTCCTTGAACTTCCTGGCAGGCACCCAAAGGATGGAGGCTGGAGCCCTGTGAGGGGTCCCCTGCCTCCTGTGCCCACGGCCTTGGCGAAGCCTGCCGTGTTCCCCCCAGTGACCCAGGGTGCGTGTCATCGCAAATGGGAATTTAAAGACTGTGGTTGGATGTTTTAAAAACTTTTCCAACAAAATATTGGACTGTCTGAGGCTAACGGGAAATGAAAACCCTGGGTATGTGACATGAGGGCCTCTGTGCCACCAAGGGGGTGCTGGACATCAGAGAGGGGCCAGGCCAGGCCCCCACCCTCACCCTCAGCACGTGCAGGTTCACAGCCAGATTTGTACCTCTCCCAAGCCAGCAGGGTGGGCAGCAGAGTGGGGCCTGGACCTGGCCTCTCGGGCGGGGAGACTTGGATTGGCAGGTGGCCCGGAGCCCTCCCACGCAGGCTGGGCCCACCCCACATGGCTGAGGTGCTCCTTTGGGACTCTGAGCAGGAGGTTCCCAGGACTCTGGGTTTCTGTGGACGGTACAGGTGGCCTGTTTCTGGGAGAGAAGGGTGGACAGGAAGGGCATCCCAGGGGTTGGGGCCAGCAGGTCCTAGGGGAACCTGGGAGCCTGACCTGGCTTAGTGTCCCTCCGAGGGGCCTCAGTACGGGATGGCGTGAGAGAGAAGGCAGCACCTTCCACAGGGAGGGAAGAGAGAGCCCTGGGCTGCGGGAGGCTCCGGGTGAAAGGCTCACGAGAGTCTGATTGCTGGCGAATGGGCCATTACCCTTCAGTAGAGGTGGGACCTAAGGGGACGAGGCAGGCAGGAAGGACTCCTCTCTGGCTGGATCTGCGCCTGGCTTCCCTAATGCACTGTGGGCTGGAGGGTCCCTGGGGAACCCCCGCCCGCCCGCGAGCCATCTTGGGGTTGGCTGCTCCTCCTCTCCTGCCTGGGGAGGCCTTAACTGCCTCCTGGGGCAGAGGAGGAGGCAGGGGAGCAGAGAGGCCAGCCTGGGTCTGTCACTCCCCGGGCACCAGGTGCCTTCCCTGCCCCATCAGCCTTGAAGGGCAGCCCAAGGGATCCCTGGAAGGCCTGTGCTCAGGGGCCAGAGGCGACCCCTGCCCTGGCCCGGCGCTTCCTGGTGCCCAGCCAGGAGGCCGAGGAGCAGTGGTGATGTGCCTGGGCTCTGGGCGGTGGCCAAGGACAGGCGATGGGGTATCCTGGGAGCCACTGCTGTCCTGGGCCTCTGCTTCAGCAAAAGGCCAGGCAGAGAGGATGCTGACCACTACTGGGGAGCAGGCAGGTCCAGGGAGGGCCAGGAGTGGCAGCAGGCGGCCTTGGCCTCTGTCCTGGGGCCCAGACTTGGGAGCCTTAGGTCAGCATGTAGGGTCCCTCTTGTCTCCCTGTGGACCTTGGCACCGGTGGGCCTGGGCTTCCTGTCCAGCACCTGAGGAGCCAGAGGGCTTGTGGTCTGGAGGCAGGGCCTGTGGGCTGGGCTGAGGTGGACTTCCAGCGCCCCCGTCTCCCTCTTGCCCTGCCCGGGCAGGTCCCAGGAGGGAGGGTCCGCAGAAGGGGAGGGGATCTGCCTCCATCTCTGCCACCTGGGCGGTCCTGTGGCGGAACTTAGGCCTCGAGGGGACTGAACTCCTACGGTTTCTATGATCTCTTTGGGCAGTTTGGGTGTGCAGGCCTGGATCACTGCCCAAGGGGCAGCAGGCCGTGGGGTGGGGCAGGGCCGCACCCGGGGGTCCTTCCTTCTGCCAGCTGACCTCCCGTCCCTCCTGCAGCCCCGGGACCATGAACGGCACTTGCAGCACCCCCTCCTGGCCCCCGTGGCTCCAGCACACCTTCCTCATCTACTCGGGCTCCCTGCTGGTGCTGGGCCTGATGCTCAACGGCCTGGCCCTCTGGGTGTTCTGCCGCCGCATGCCGCAGTGGACGGAGACCCGCGTCTACATGGCCAACCTGGCCGGGGCCGACCTCTGCCTGCTCTGCTCCCTGCCCTTCATGCTGCTGTCCCTGCAGCACACCTCGGACACGCCACTGTGCCAGCTGTCCCAGGGCGTCTACCTGGCCAACAGGTACATGAGCATCAGCCTGGTCACCGCCATCTCTGTGGACCGCTACGTGGCCCTGCGGCACCCGCTGAGAGCCCGCGGGCTGCGCTCCCCACGGCAGGCGGCTGCGCTGTGTGCGGCCCTCTGGGGCCTGGTGCTCGGCTCCCTGGTGGTCCGCTGGCGCCTGGGGCTGCAGGAAGGCGGCTTCTGCTTCCGGAACCAGGCCCGGCAGGATTTCAGCAGCACCACGTTCTCACTGCTGGGCTTCTACCTGCCGCTGGCTGTGCTGGTGTTCTGCTCTCTGCAGGTGGTGACCGCGCTGGCCCAGAGGCCAGCCTCCGAAGTGTGGCAGGCGGAGGCCACCCGCAGGGCCGCCCGCATGGTCTGGGCCAACCTGATCGTGTTTGTAGTGTGCTTCCTGCCGCTGCACGTGGTGCTGACGGCGCAGGTGGCCGTGGGCCCGCTCTCCTGTGCCCTGCGCAAGGCCTTCAGCCACGCCCTCGCCATCACCAGCAGGCTCTCGGATGCCAACTGCTGTCTGGACGCTGTCTGCTACTACTACATGGCCAAGGACTTCCAGGACGCCTCTGCACTGCCCACACCACCCAGCGCTCAGGCTCACAAGAGCCAGGACTCTCTGAGCCTCACCATCACCTAGGAGGCCCACACTGTGGGCCAGGTCTCAGGGTCTCTGGACAGGCAGCTAGCCAGGGAGCCTGTGGCCAGCAGCATGGAGCCCTGAGACCAACCCTGGCCTCACCCTGGTCTGTGGACACTCTTGGAGGCCAAGTTGGAAGGCTTGACCCAGGCTTGCTGAGCCAGGGATGGCTTCACCTACTTCCCTGGGAAGGGACAGGGATATCAACCAGAGGATGAGGCCTGAGAGGGCCAACCCCAAGGACCTGGGACAGGTGCACATAGCCGTCACCCCAGAGCTGACTCCTTGGGGACGCACTAGGGCTGGAGTGAAGCTGTACACTGCTGGCAGGCTGCAGGACCCTCTGTCACCCTCCCCAACCCTAACCTAGCCAGGTGTATCTGGGGATAGGGCAGGGGTGCAGTGGCCCTGGGGTGCAGTGGCCCTGGGGTGCAGTGGCCCTGGGGGTGCAGTGGCCCTGGGGTGCAGTGGCCCTGTGGATGCACTGGACCTGGGGTGCAGTGGCCCTGGGGTGCAGTGGCCCTGGGGTGCAGTGGCCCTGTGGATGCACTGGACCTGGGGTGCAGTGGCCCTGGGGTGCAGTGGCCCTGGGGTGCAGTGGCCCTGTGGATGCACTTGACCTGGGGTGCAGTGGCCCTGGGGTGCAGTGGCCCTGGGGGTGCAGTGGCCCTGGGGGTGCAGTGGCCCTGGGGTGCAGCAGC
This sequence comes from Sciurus carolinensis, assembly GCF_902686445.1. Classification (NCBI taxonomy): domain Eukaryota; kingdom Metazoa; phylum Chordata; class Mammalia; order Rodentia; family Sciuridae; genus Sciurus; species Sciurus carolinensis. The sequence goes on along the minus strand of NC_062215.1, from coordinate 182,321,502 downwards.
CCTGTGGATGCACTGGCCCTGGGGTGCACTGGCCCTGGGGTGCAGTGGCCCTGGGGGTGCACTGGCCCTGGGGTGCACTGGCCCTGGGGGTGCACTGGCCCTGGGGGTGCACTGGCCCTGGGGTGCACTGGCCCTGGGGTGCAGTGGCCCTGGGGTGCAGCGGCCCTGGGGGTGCAGTGGCCCTGGGGTGCAGCGGCCCTGGGGGTGCAGTGGCCCTGGGGTGCAGCAGCCCTGTGAATGCACTGGACCTGGGGTGCACTGGCCCTGGGGTGCAGTGGCCCTGGGGGTGCACTGGCCCTGGGGTGCAGTGGCCCTGGGGGTGCACTGGCCCTGGGGGTGCACTGGCCCTGGGGGTGCACTGGCCCTGGGGTGCACTGGCCCTGGGGGTGCACTGGACCTGGGGTGCAGTGGCCCTGGGGTGCAGTGGCCCTGGGGGTGCAGTGGCCCTGGGGTGCAGCGGCCCTGGGGGTGCACTGGACCTGGGGTGCACTGGCCCTGGGGTGCAGTGGCCCTGGGGGTGCAGTGGCCCTGGGGTGCAGTGGCCCTGGGGGTGCAGTGGCCCTGGGGTGCAGCGGCCCTGTGGATGCACTGGACCTGGGGTGCACTGGCCCTGGGGTGCAGTGGCCCTGGGGGTGCACTGGCCCTGGGGTGCAGTGGCCCTGGGGTGCACTGGACCTGGGTTGCAGTGGCCCTGGGGATGCAGTGGTCCTGGGGTGCAGCCATCCTGGGGTGCACTGGCCCTGGGGTGCAGTGGCCCTGGTGCCTCCCTCCTTTCCATTCCTTCCTCCCAGGCCCCTGACCCTCTGAGGAGCCAGGTCTTCTGGGGCTTTGGTGGCCTTGTGGGCCGACATTAGGAAATGCCAAGTGGAACGTTCCCATGACCCTGCCTCCTCCACCTGACACCCAGATCTTCACTTCCAAAAGGCAGGAAGTCTGCAGAGGGATGCTGGCCGGAGCATGGTCGCCGACTGACCAGCTGAGCTGAGGCTGTGTGCGGGCCTCCTGTTCTGTCCGTAGCCAGGTCTGGGGACCCAAGGAGACTGGCAGACCAGCCTCGGGGCTCAGCTCCAGCCATGCCCAGCACTGAGGACTGAGGAGGGGCCACCAGACAAGAGGGCGAAGGGCCAGGTGGCAGGAGCTTCCAAGACCCCAGTGCTAGGAGGACTCAGTGCTGACACATGCAGGGCCACCATGCCCAGGCCTGGGCTGTCCCCCTGGCCACCAGCTGTGCCCATGGGCTCTGCCACCAGAGCAGAGGGAAGGAGAGCAATGGAGAGCGGGAGTGTGTGGCCTGTGTTTGGCTGGGCTCCCTGCCGGGTCCCGCCTGGCCGGACACAGCACGTGGCCTTCCCTGGCCTCCTTGCCCAACAGGGAGATTGGGGATGGGGGCCTCTGGCTTCTACGCCCCTCAACCCAGCTCTGGCTTGGGGACGTGGGAGCCCAAGCTGCCTAATGTGAATGCCATCTCACCCTGAGAGCAGCCCCTCTGACCTCAGGCAGCAGGGTGACCCCAGGGCCCTGACCACTGGGTGAGCCAGCTTCTGGCCTGGGCAGAAGACAGTTGGAGGGGCCGCCCTCGTCTCTCGCTCCCACAGCCTGCCTGTGCCTGGCATCCGCCTGGACCTTGACCCAAGCCGCTGGAAGATGTTGCCTTGTGCCTCATTGAGTGGGCCAGACGCCTGAGTGGCCCTGCTGTGCGTGACCAGGGAAAGGAGAGGAGTCTGCTGCCCAGCATTCCTGGGCAGGCTAAGAGGAGTGTCCCTCAGGTCCTGGGCTCTGCTCCCCTTGGTGGTGCCCAGGACAACTTCAGGGTCCTTTTTCTGGACCTGTCACTGGGCCCACCTCAGATTTGGAGCCCTGGCCCTCGTTGCTGAAGCCTGGGCCCCCAGGGTCTGGGGCAGCGACCCCCTGAAGGCAGAGTGCTGGAGGGCAGAGCGGGGCCAGGGCTCCCGGCCCTTCCAGCCTGCAGGGCAGGGGTCTCGCCCAGGTGAAGGGGGCAGGAAGGGCACAGTCCCTCCCTCTGGCTTCTCTTTCCAGGACTCCCTGAGCAGCCTCCAGCCAGGACACCCCGCCCCGGGGCTGCAGGGCTGCAGGCCAGGTCCCCGTCCTGGGACACCATTCACACCTGGGACGCGCACACCCTGCCTGGTCGGCCTCGCTCTTCTGCTGCCAAAATGCTTGGCTCTGCCTCGGGATTGGAGGGAGATTTTCAGGGGCCACAGGTCCCAGGAATGGCCTGCTGCGGAAGAGGACCCGGGAGCCCCGTGGCATTGCCGGGGTCCTGGGGGGAGCACACAGGCAGCAGACTGACGGCACCTTGGCACCCAGCAGCCACCCTTCTGGCAGCCTGCCGCCCGGGGGTCGCCCGCCAGCCGCAGCCCTCCCGAGGCCACAGCAGAGCCGGGGGCTCTGCCGTCCAGGACGACATGAGGCCCACACTCTGCTGTGGAGGAGCAGAGCCGTGTGTCTGAGGAGGGGCGTGTGGGGCGGAGAGAGGACAGGCCTGCAGGAGGGCCGGCTGCGCTGGGCTGGGGCTCGCAAGGAGCGGTCTTCCCACGGCCAGGAGGCCCCCTCTGTGGGCACCCGTTCCAGCTGGCCTTCTTTGGTCACTGTCATTCTGTAAAACTGCCGGTGGCTGCTGGGGCCCAGAGCCCGGGGGTGGAGCCGGTCCGCCGGCTGGGGCCTCCGAGGTGCGACTGGACTGCGCGTCCCCTTGGCCCTGCTGGGGCAGTTGTGACCGGGACAGGCCTCGGGCTACGGGCCTTGCGAGGTGGAATGCTGCTTCCCTGAGGCCATCTGCAGACGGGGTTGGCCCCCCGGAGGGCAAGTGTGGACCCCTGAACTGGACGGCCACAGGCAGGGGGTCAGCTGAACGAGCGGACGGAGTCCTGTGAGCAGGACGCAGCGGGGCTGCCTCCGCCATCGCAGACCTCTCCCAGGAGGGCCCGAGAGTAGGTATTCTGTCTCCTTCGCAAGGAGGCCCTGCAGCCGTGGGAGCGCCCAGGCAGCCGCTGCCCAGCCGACCTGCACCGTCTGCTATGAGCTCCAGGAACCCAGCCCGCTCCGCTCACAGGGAGAGGCCGCGGTGCCCCTGCCTGACCCCGTCCGGGGCCCAGGAGGTCCGTCCCGAGGCTGCGGGCTCCTTCCTTCCTTCTGGCCGCTGGCGTTCCACATACCAAAGTGCAGGCAGGACGTCCACCACACCAAGCTCCCTGCTGGCTGGCAGAGGGCCAGACTAGAGATGCTGGGCCACCACAGCCAATCCCACCACCGCCACCGCCCAGGGGCGAAGGGCCTGGTGCGAGTCCCGCCCACCTCGAGATCAGCGCTGGCCCCTGGGCAGCACCAGCTGTGAGTGGGGCAGCGGTCCTGCCCTTAGTCCATCCGCCTGCAGCCAGCTCCCGCCAGGTCAGAGGACGCTGAGGTGACAGTGCAGAGCCCGTGACCCCCACAGCCTGGTGAGTGTGGCTTCTGGTGAGCCAGAATCTCCTCAGCAGAACTGCTTGTTCACCTGGGGACGTGTCCAGGGGGTCCCGGGGCCCACGCTGCTCTCTCAGGGGTTCTGGGGGTTGCGTCCTCCTTGTCTCCATGGCCTCCACTCCCAGGCTCGCGAGCATGCAGTCAGGGTGTCAGGCCCTGGGAAGCCCTTGGGGTGGCCACAGGCCTGATGGGACTTTGTCCCCCCAAACACGGGACATGCCGAGCTCACCCTCTTTACACTAGACCTGCCCACCCCAGAGTGGAGCTGGGCCTGCGGCAGAGCCCATGTCCAGGCCTCCAGAGAAACGAGGACGGAACTGACTTCAAGCCAGCCAGGAGGGATGGTGCGCCTGCATCCCAGGGACTCGGGAGGCCAGTGTGAGGCCAGCCTCAGCAGCTTCAGTGAGGCCCTAAGCACCTTAGTAAGACCCAGTCTCAAAAATAAGTGAATGAATAATAAAAATAAAAAGGACTGAGGACGTAGCTCAGCGGTCCCGTAGTTCCATCCTCAGTTACAACAACAAAGAAGAACCAGAATTCAAAGTCTCAGGCAGAAGCCTCCACCGTTCCCAGCCTGGCTGGACGGGGGCCAGCCTCCTGCCATTTTGGGGGCCCAGAGGAGTCAGCAGTGGCCATCAGACTCGGGAAGCAAGTCTCCAGGCCTCCTGGAGCGGGAACGTGGCTGTGCAGGGTTGGAGCGCCTGCAGCTTTGAGGTCCACAGGTGTCCACAGGCCTGTGCACACAGGGGAGGCCACGGCCACAGGCTCAGCCAGACCCAGGGTTGCCCCTGCAGGCCCGGAGGAGCAGGAGCTGGTCTCTGCTCTGGAACAGCCTGACGTCTCTCTCAGGGCCAAACCTTCTGCGGGGCACTCAGACCTCAGAGGCTTAGGAAAGGGGGGCCCAGTCCATGGGCTCCAGCAGCACCGTCTCCGTGAGCCACATGGACAGTACTGGCACCACCTGGTGCGGGACTGTGCCATGCCCTCTGCACACGAGAGCCGCCCCACCTCAGAGGTGGAAGCCGTGTGCCCACCCCACGGAGGCCACCATTCTCCCAGGGCCACTCGACCTCAGGAGCCCTGCTCCCTCAGAGGGTGGCTGGTGACAACTTCTGACTGGTTTGAGGATGAAAGGACAGGTGGCCACCGACGGCCGAGGCCAGGTCTTACAGCAGCCCGACCTGCTGGCAGCATGCAGAGGGGTGGAGGTGACCAGGTCATGTGACAGGCTGGGTCTCTGGGGGCTCCTGTCACTGGCCACTGCCCTGACCTGGCGGGGTGGGCGGAGAAGGGCTGGGGGTCAGTTCGAGCTCTGAGGCTGTTCCCAGGCTGGCTGAGGAGGCGAGGGCTGACCGGAGTGTCCCAGGGGCCTCACTGAAGTGTGCTCTGGAGTCCCTGACTCTGCCTGATGTCACTCAGGGCTGGAGGCAGAGGAGAACCTGCCAGAGACATTTGGGAGGCCGGTGCCCCTCCAGGCCCTCCACCGGGGTGGGGCTGAAGGGCAGAGGAAGTGCACGTGGGCAGGTCTCCAGAGCTGCTCACGCGCCAGCCCACAAGAGCGCCAAGCAAAGGACGTGTGCTCTGGAGACGAGTCCCCAGCTCTCAAGCCCAACTTCATTGAGGGGCACAGGGCGATCCGGTCAGGGGCCACGCCCGCACCACAGAGGAGCGCGATTCCCTCTCGACCACTGTGGACAACACCCAAGCTCACGGAGGCCCATCGCAGTCCTCGTAGCAGGCACGACCCAAAACAGCCCCAGGAGGTGGCACTCGGCGTGGGCTGGCTGTCCCCACCTGCCCAGAAGGCGCGGGGACAGTCCACTGGGCACCTCACGTCGGTGAGCTTCTGTGAGCCGCCCTCCCTGGAGCTGGGTTCCAGCCTGCTGGGCTGGCGCGCTGCCTGATCTCCACACAGCAGAGAGACCAGCGAGGGCGGCGTCGGGGCGCAGGGCGGTCGCAGCAGCGGCCAAACTGGGTTTCTGGGTCAACGGAGACAAGCTTCAGAGCACGGGGGCAGATGAGTGCTCACACGATCTGGAAATCAGATAAGATGGAAACCACCCACCACTAAGATTCACACTTACGTGATGCACACGTACAAAATGCTAACCTGAAGCGACACTTCTACCAGCTCCATTGGACAAGTGTGCTTACTCGGGTCAGCGCTCTTTCAGAAGACGAGTCGAAGTTCTTGGTGTTTCGGCGTTACTTTGTTACACTTTCTAGTACAACAAAGTGTTTTAATTACACGACCCCCAAATAGAATAACATCAGAATACCTAACTTTTAGAAGTCATATTTAAGTAACCTGCAGTTATAGAACATTGTTTAAGAATTATTGACAACGATTAAAAAGATTATTGAACAGAAATAAAAATAAAAGTTATCTGAGCAGAGAGAAGGGTCCTGCTGTGGTTCTGGAGTTCAGTGTGGCCTCAATGGAAGTGGGTCACTTGGAGGTGGCTCCCCCCACCCCATGGTCAGGCTGTGTGGACAGTGCTTGGTCTAGACCCGTGTCTCTGCAGGGTGGGAGGGTCTCCATGAGGGCAGAAACAGAGGGTCTGAGCTGTAAGTCTCAGGAGCAGGTGGCCTCCACCCAGGGAGAGGATGAGGAGACGGGTGCCCCAACCAGGCCTGGGAAGAGGCAGGTGGAGCAGCAGCTGGCATTGTCCAGGGAGATGCCAGCAGAACTTCTGAGGTCCACTGGATTGGCACAGGAGTTGAGTTTGGAGGAGCCTGAAGTTCAGGCCCACAAGGGCCTTGGCAGAGCAAGCAGAGTGGCATGGGTGGAAGGGAGTGAGGCCCACTGGTGCTGCTGCCAAGGCTTCTTACAAAGGAAGTCTGACAAGATACCCAAAACCAGGGACGAGCCACCTACCTACCCCGCCTGTGCACGAGTCAGTACTGAGCTGCTCGCACAGGCTACTGGGCACAGCGCTCTCTGGGGAGAGAAGCCTCTTCATTCCGCACTCTTCACGTCTAACAGCATCTGCTCTAAGGTGAAGCATCGTGAGCTAAGTGAAGACAGGAAATGTGACCTGAAACCAGGAAGAAAAGCTGTCAGACCCGGATGTGGGGAAAAGGACTTCAGAACAGCCATTGTACATATGTTAAAAAACCAAAGAAGGCAACACAAACAAAAAGGGAGGAACAGACTGCGTAGAGAGACACTCTGAAGGCCGATCAGCTGGAGAGTCCAGAGTGCAGGACACAAACCTGGAAGCGGGGCAGCCGTCGGCTGGACCCACGCACGTGGAGGGAGCTGCAGAGGATCTGCGACCTGCTGCACTGCTCCAGAAAGCATCAAGGGCAAGCCGGGCGGAGAGCGGGACTGAGCCGCAGAGGATTTGGCACAAAACCACAGCTACAGAAAGTCCCAGATCCAAGAGGCCCAGGCGACCAAGGACAACAGACACACAAGACTACACCTAGTAACCTCACGTCAGACTGCTGAACTTGAAAGGAAAAGAGAAAAAGCGTCAGAGGAAAAGACACATTCGAGGAAAGAGTCAGTGTGACTGTGGACTTTTGTGGAACCAATGGAAACCGGCAGATGATGGAATGAGTCTTTTAAAGAACTAACACCTCTGCCGCCCAAGGACTCTGTGCCCAAGAATGCTCCCTCGCCGGAGAAGACAAAGGGAAGGCGTCTGCTTCCCAGCGCTCTGCCCAGTGCTTAAGGACTCAACCCACCCTAGCTTCCAGGAATGCTCTGCTCGGAAGGCAGCCTCACTCTGGCCCTCTCCAGAAACTGCCTCCGCGAGGGGAAGCTGCCACTCTGTGGCATGTGTATTTCCTGGGCAGCCGCAGCTGATGGTCAGTGCAAAGGCCTGCTGGGGTGACTGGAGGGCAAGCCCACTCAGAAGTCTCCGTGCAGGTCTTCAGAGAGGCAGGCTGGAGAAGCCATCCTCGCAGACCCTCTCTGAAGATCCCGAGGCGTGAGCCCGTTCCCCAGGCCGGACGGGAGCGCTCAGAGACGCTCCATGTGCAAACACAAGGGACCGTTTTTGAAAATTCGGAAAACCTTGTTGATTGCTAAAAACAAAAAGAATAAAATTTCGGCTGGATTAAAACGTGCAGATTTAATGCAGCGCACTAACAGCATGAGGGGCAGTAAGGGCTGTGGAATGTCGCCGCCTCCGGGTTCCTGCCTCGTGCACCAAGAGGCAACGTGTGATGTGCTGAGAGGACGTGTCGTGGCCGCTGGAGACAGGGTCAGCCCGCGATGGAGCAGACCCGCCCCCTGTGCTTTGTTGTCCGCAGAGTCTTGCTGTGGATTCATCCTGTTCTGTTCATGGCTGCCCCTGCCACACGAACAAGAGGCTGCAACAAGACTGCACGTCCTGAATGGAGCAGGTGTCCCTTATGGACACGGTGGCAGACCCTGCTCCAGATCAACCACCAGGAAAATAATACGAAGATGTGTTTCTTAACAGCCCAAAATGACCCCCAAATCCCCAAAATCACTTAATTCACACAAAGATGGGGCTGGAGCATGTAGGGGATAAGGGGGGAAATAGAGATGGACTAACGAGTCACAGACAGCGAGGGACTTGCCTGCATTGACAGTCGCGTGAAGTGCGAAGATCTGAGATCCTGCTCCTGGACGGAGCGCAGCCTGGACACGGACGGCGAGGCAGGGTCTTGTTCACGGGCACCAGGCCAGTCTGGCTTTGGGCGATTCGCCCCCCGTCCACCTTCAGTGACAGCAGCAGGCAGGGTGCGCTGTGTCCGAGCCTCTCCCTGTCCCCTCTGCAGTGTGCACTCTGTCCACAAGGGCAGGGCCTTCCATTCCACTCGGGACCCAGAGCACAGTGGCCTTGCACTAGGAAAGGAACCAGCGGATGAAGGCACGTCACAAGACGGAACAGGCCACTCAGCGACAGACACAGGACTCCCAGTGACAGGGGACACTCGGTGACAGACACAGGACTCTCAGTGACAGGGGACACTCGGTGACAGACACAGGACTCTCAGTGACAGGGGACACTCAGTGACAGACACAGGACTCTCAGTGACGGGACACTCGGTGACAGACACAGGACTCTCAGTGACAGGGGACACTCGGTGACAGACACAGGACTCTCAGTGACAGGGGACACTCGGTGACAGACATAGGCCACTCAGCGACAGACACAGGACTCTCAGTGACAGGGGACACTCGGTGACAGACACAGGCCCCTCAGTGACAGATAGAGGACACTCAGTGACAGAGGATACTCGGTGACAGACACAGGCCCGTCAGTGACAGCTTCCAGAAGTTCACCCCAACCCTCTGATAGGGCAGGGGCCTGGCCAAGGGATGGACAGGAGCAGCTTCCACAAGGCTGGGGTCCAGATGGGGATTTTCTTCAGTTCCAGGGCCGGTGGGCAGTGGACAGCCACCCCGCCCTCATGGGCCTCGGGGCTTCCTGTGGCGCTGTGGAGCCCTGGGGCTGGGGCCTGCCCTCCCCGGAGGGGACCCACACCTTCCCTGTCTCTGCTGGACCCGAGGTTGGGCAGTGGCCAGCAGAGCCTGATGCCAGCTCAGGTCCCCAGATCTCTGCCTGCTTGGGCCTCAGGCTGGCCCACCATGTCCAGCCCCGTCTCCAGGCCCTCGAGGGGCAGGCTGGCCCACAGGCCCAGGTCTAATGGGTGAGGCACACAGGGAAAGGCGCTGGCATGGCTGAACTGGTTGTGGCCAGTGAGCGCAGGCTGCCTGCGTCCACCCTCCACCCTTCCTCTGTGCAGCAGGGAGGGAGGGAGGGGCCAGGGCGGGGCTGCCGTGGGCCTGGGCCCCGCCCAGGGGGGTGTCCAGAGAGCGGCCCCTGTTCCTCCTACTCCAGCCGTCCTTCAGGGGCGTCTGAGGGGGTTTGGCCTGCAGAGGCCCTGGCTCCTGAGGTCAGACCCCACCTCCCTGGCTGCCACCTGCTGGGGGCAGCGCAGGGCAAGGCGGGCACCTGTCTGCCTGACCTCTGCCCTGCCCGCTTCACGCTGCACCCCTGCCGGGTCCCGGATGGTGTCTGTTCACACTGTCCAGGAGGCCTGGACCTTAACTTCCAGCACAGCTGCCTCCCTCTCCTCCTCCTGGAAATGTCCCCGTCTAGGGCAGGGGACGTCCCCTGCCCAGGTCTTTCCCTCTTTTCCCAGGACAGGCAGGGGAAGAGGCTCAGTGCTCATGGCCCCCTGAGCCCCTCCCCAGGAGCCTCTGAGCTTGGCCCAGTCTGCTCTCTGCCTGGATGACCACTCCCACTGGCCCTGAGTGACCCCCACACTGATTCCTGCTTGGGGCAGCCACCCTGCAGCCTCAGAACGGCTACCCACTCCTGGGAGCCTGCTCCTCCTCCTGCCACGTCACAGTGGTGCCCTGATGACCCACTGGCCCTGGACGTGACCTCCAGGTCTGCCCTCGCTGCCCAGCCACGGCCATCTCTCTCCACAGTGTCCCCAACTCCTCGGTCTCTCCTGTCCAGGCACGTGTCCTTGGGAAGAGGCCCATCAGCGCCTCAGCGCAGGGCCAGGGTGGGGTTCTGCAGGGCACTGTCCCCTGCCTAGTGACCGAATTCCCTCCCACCCAGGTCCTGGGGTCGCCAGAGGCAGAGGGACTGCTTAGCCAGTCGTTTTGGTGTGCCCGTCTCGGCCTGTCTTGGAATGTGCTTTATTGATTCAGGATGCCAGGCAGAGAAATGGCAGCCCAGGAGGAGGCCCAGCCCTGCAGGCTGGCACCCCAGGGATCGGCTCTCTGCTGGCGCCACACCCGTTCCCCGGGGTGGTCACAGGTCCACACCACAGGCCCCAGCGCAAGGCAGACGACGCCAAGGGTGGAGTCACGGAGCTCGGTGGAGGCTCTGAGGAGGCGGCCCGTCTGCAGAGCCTGGGGCTGCGGAGGGGACGGGGCCGGCAGTGAGGGTGCAGGTGCGGCTTTCCCAGAGGTCAGGTGGCTGCTCCAGAGCTCCTCCACCCCGGGCCGTGAGCCGGCCAGACGCACATCACCAGGTCCCCTGCCCGGCTCCTCCTGCAGCCCAGGCTGATGGCTGGTCTCAACGTGTCGCTCTCCTTCTTCCTGGCCACCTGTGCCCTCTGCGAGGCCGCCCGGAGGGCATCCAAGGCCCTGCTCCCGGCAGGCGCCTATGCCGGCTTTGCCCGGGAGGCGGCTGGGGCAGCGCAGCTGGCCGCCTGCTGCCTGGAGACGCAGATGCTGGTGGAGCTTGGCCCCTGGGCCGGGGGCTTCGGGCCCGACCTGCTGCTGACGCTGGTCTTCCTGCTGTCCTTGGTGCACGGCGCCACCTTGGACGGGGCCTCGGCCAATCCGGCCGTGGCCCTGCAGGAGTTCCTCATGGCCGAGGCGTCTCTGCCCAGCACACTGCTGAAGCTGGTGGCCCAGGGGCTGGGCATGCAGGCTGCCCACGCCCTGACCCGGCGCTGCTGGGCCTGGGAGCTCAGTGACCTGCACCTGCTGCAGAGCCTCATGGCCGCGCACTGCAGCCCAGCCCTGCGTACCTCTGTGCCCCGGGGCACCCTGGTGGAGGGCGCCTGTGCCTTCTTCTTCCACTGGGCCCTCCTCTGCCTGCGGCACTGGCCCCCTGGGCACAGGGTGCCTGCCATGGCTCTGCTGGTCACCGTCATGGCCTACACAGGTGAGACCGGCTTACCTCTGCTGGGCCCTTCCGGACCATAGCAGGAGAGGGGTCTGCGGGCCCAGCGGCCCTGAGCCCTCAGGCTGAGGCAGCCACTTCCTGGGACCCTGGTGGGTGGGTAGGGCCAGCAGGTTGGACCCAGGGGGGTAGAGAGGCACTGGCCAGCTGTCTCCTACTGGCTCCCAGCTGCTCTGCTCATCCCAGAGAAGGCAGACCTGGACCAGATGGGCAGCCCAGCAGATTCTTCAGGGCCTTGCCCAGCTCTGGTCTGGGAGCCCCTGAGGCCTTTGACACCCCCCTCAGGGGGCTCCGAGATGACCTGTGACCCCTGCCCCAGCCAGGCTGACCTCCTGACCAGGCTCCCTCGGCCCTGCGGGAGCTGCCCTGGGCCCTGCTCATGGTCCTGCTCTGATTCTGGGTCCTAGACAGACCTCAGGCCTGGCCCTGGCCTCCAGCGCAGGGGAACTGTCCCTGGGCACAGAGGCCCTGCAGGCCCGTCCAGCCAGCAGCTCCTCAGAGCACCCTGGGCTCCCGGGATGCCATACAGGGTAGAGCCCAGTCTCCAGGCTCACTCTGGAGTGGGGACTTGTAAGGACAGGCCCGTCACAGGGCAGCGCTGTGTGGCCTGGACCATCGCAGCCCCGGGAAGAGGCTGCCAGCCCACCACTGACCAGGCACTGAGGTGGGAGAGCTTTCAGGGACAGGCCTGTGGCCAGGTGGCCTGGGCTCTGCCTCAGCCGGGACACCCAGACCTCTGGAGGGCCAGGGCCTGGCCTTGAGGAGCCAAGCCGCCTGTCCTTTCTCCACCCGTCTGCCGTGCTGGGTCCTGGTGGCCAGCAGCTCCGCCCGGCCTGGCCACACTGCCTGACTTCTTGGGCTCCCCCAGCCAACCTGAGAGCCACTGGCCAGCTTCAGTGCTCCTCTCACAGCCTCCGTGGCTCTCCTCCTCGCCTCCTGCTCCTCTCCCTGCCTCTCCCTGCCTCCCCAGTCCTGTCATCTCTCTCACTGTCTCTCCCTCCCTGTGTCCCTCCACCTCCTTGTCTCTCCTGTCTCATCTTTATGTCCCTTCCTGCCTCTGCCTGTCAGTGTTTCTGCCTCTCCTCTCTCTCCCCTTCCAGGTCTCTATGTCTCCCTTTCTGTCTCCCAGTCTTTACTCCCACCTGGTCTGACTCAGAGACCACCCCCCACAAGGCAGGGGTGTTGGAGAGGACCTGAGCCCCTTCCAGCGCGAAGTGTGGGGAGGGGTCTGGACCTCCGTCCCAGCTGCTCCCTGGCCTGTGCCCTTTGGCCTCAGCTGCGCTGGCCTGTTCCTTTGTGTCCATCAGCACAAAGGGACCCTGGTCAAGAGCTGCACCCAGTAGGCCTTGCGGGGCAGTCTCGGGACAGCTGTGGCCCTGGCTTGGTAGGCCGCCGCGGGCAGGGCCCACACGAGTCCCGGGTGCTTCTGTCCACAGCTGGGCCCTACACATCCGCCTTCTTCAACCCCGCCCTGGCCGCCTGCGTCACCTTCCAGTGCTCCGGGCACACCTGGCTGGAGTATGCCCAGGTGTACTGGCTGGGCCCTCTGACAGGTGAGTGTCCCCGAGGCTGGGGCAGGACCCCTGGTGCAGCAGCTGCCCTGGTCCAGGTGGGTGGTGGGCAGGGTCCAGGAAGGCGCCCCGGCCTCCAGGTCTGCACTGCCTTGGGTGCTGGCGGGGGCCGATCTCAGGAGCAGCGGGTTGTGGGCCTGTGGCGTCCTGTGGTGGGTCCTCCCCTCCCACGGGGCACTGTGCCTCCTTGGCTGGGTATTGCGTCCCCCGCGTGGGCCTGGGCTTCCTGTGAGACCTGTTTCAGTGTGAACCTGGAGGGTGTCTGTCCTCACCGCCCACCACGCCCCTCCACTCCCGGCTCCTGGACTCACGTCCCTGCGCACCTCTGACCTGGGCACAGTCGCCCGGCAGAGCACTGGGCTTGGCTGAGCCGCCAGGCCAGGCCCTGGGGGTTCCTGAAGTCCAGCCGGCAGCTGAGGGCAGCCCTGGTGTCCATCCTGCGTGGTGTTCTGGGCTCTCTCCATCAGGGCTCTCGGGACGCACCCCGCTCACGCCCACCTCACCCAGGCTGGCCTGCACCTCCCTGGGCCTCCGGTCTGCCCCGTCCGAGGGCTTCCTCTCCTGGGTGAGCACAGCTCCCGGGGACTGTGGGAGGCAGGATGGCAGCCCGGGTTGAGCTGCCTTTGTTTGGAGCCCCACGTGGCGGTGCTGGTGGTGACTGGTGGTGACTGGTGGTGACTGGTGGTGACTGGTGGTGGCAGGTGGTGACTGGTGGTGACTGGTGGTGACTGGTGGTGGCAGGTGGTGACTGGTGGTGACTAGTGGTGGCAGGTGGTGGCAGGTGGTGGCAGGTGGTGCTGGTGGTGACTGGTGGTGGCAGGTGGTGGCAGGTGGTGACTGGTGGTGGCAGGTGGTGGCAGGTGGTGACTGGTGGTGGCAGGTGGTGGCAGGTGGTGACTGGTGGTGGCAGGTGGTGCTGGTGGTGACTGGTGGTGACTGGTGGTGACTGGTGGTGGCAGGTGGTGACTGGTGGTGACTGGTGGTGACTGGTGGTGGCAGGTGGTGCTGGTGGTGACTGGTGGTGGCAGGTGGTGCTGGTGGTGACTGGTGGTGACTGGTGGTGACTAGTGGTGACTGGTGGTGACTGGTGGTGACTGGTGGTGACTGGTGGTGGCAGGTGGTGCTGGTGGTGGCAGGTGGTGACTGGTGGTGACTGGTGGTGACTGGTGGTGCTGGTGGTGACTGGTGGTGGCTGGTGGTGGCTGGTGGTGACTGGTGGTGCTGGTGGTGCTGGTGGTGGCAGGTGGTGCTGGTGGTGACTGGTGGTGACTGGTGGTGCTGGTGGTGACTGGTGGTGGCTGGTGGTGACTGGTGGTGGCTGGTGGTGGCTGGTGGTGACTGGTGGTGGCAGGTGGTGCTGGTGGTGGCAGGTGGTGACTGGTGGTGACTGGTGGTGGCTGGTGGTGACTGGTGGTGGCTGGTGGTGACTGGTGGTGACTGGTGGTGACTGGTGGTGACTGGTGGTGGCAGGTGGTGCTGGTGGTGGCAGGTGGTGACTGGTGGTGACTGGTGGTGACTGGTGGTGCTGGTGGTGACTGGTGGTGGCTGGTGGTGGCTGGTGGTGACTGGTGGTGCTGGTGGTGCTGGTGGTGGCAGGTGGTGCTGGTGGTGACTGGTGGTGACTGGTGGTGCTGGTGGTGACTGGTGGTGGCTGGTGGTGACTGGTGGTGGCTGGTGGTGGCTGGTGGTGACTGGTGGTGGCAGGTGGTGCTGGTGGTGGCAGGTGGTGACTGGTGGTGACTGGTGGTGGCTGGTGGTGACTGGTGGTGGCTGGTGGTGACTGGTGGTGACTGGTGGTGGCTGGTGGTGGCTGGTGGTGACTGGTGGTGACTGGTGGTGCTGGTGGTGACTGGTGGTGACTGGTGGTGGCTGGTGGTGGCTGGTGGTGACTGGTGGTGACTGGTGGTGGCAGGTGGTGACTGGTGGTGACTGGTGGTGGCTGGTGGTGACTGGTGGTGACTGGTGGTGGCTGGTGGTGGCTGGTGGTGACTGGTGGTGACTGGTGGTGACTGATGGTGGCTGGTGGTGGCTGGTGGTGACTGGTGGTGCTGGTGGTGGCAGGTGGTGACTGGTGGTGACTGGTGGTGACTGGTGGTGCTGGTGGTGACTGGTGGTGGCTGGTGGTGGCTGGTGGTGACTGGTGGTGACTGGTGGTGGCAGGTGGTGACTGGTGGTGACTGGTGGTGACTGGTGGTGACTGGTGGTGGCAGGTGGTGCTGGTGGTGCTGGCCCAGGCGTGCCTTCATCTCCTGGGCGCCCACAGCAGGCGGCACAGACAGGGTGGTTGCGTGCGGCTCTGGAGGGCAGTCTGAGGCCCAGGCGAGTGGCCCACTGTGCCCCTCCTGCCTCGAGTCCCTTGGTGCTTGGACACGGCCCTGCAAGCTCTGCCTGTACGTACCTGCGTCTCCTCTTCTTACAGGGATGCCACTGGACGTGGGAACCGCTCCCCTCCATATGACTCAAATGGTCCCTTCTGCAAAGACCCCCATTTCCAATAAGGTCACATTCTGGGGCTCTGGGCAGGATGTGGATGGGGGAACCCCGTGTGGCCTCTAGCTCACTACTCTCCAGTGAGGTCTGCAGCTGTCATTTGGAAGCTTCTGGGAGCTGAGGGGAAAGGCTGGGAGCCCGCACCCCACCCAGGAATATGCAGACTAACCTTGCCTGTCCTGCAGGGAACCTGGGACGCACCTCCTGGCCCTGAGCCCACATGCCCTCCTAGGGAACCGCCCTTCTCCTGCCAGGGCGGGGAAGGCCCCGTCTTTGAAAGGAATGGACCTCGGGCCTTGAGTGTCTCACGTGGACTTGTAGGGCACCCCCTCCCAGGGAGACCCCCCCAGGGAGACCCCTCTCAGGAGACCCCTCCCAGGAGACCCCTCCCAGGAGACCCCTCCCAGAGAACCCCTCCCAGGAGACCCCGCCCAGGAGACCCCTCCCAGAGAGACCCCTCCCAGAGAGACCCCTCCCAGAGAGACCCCGCCCAGAGAGACCCCGCCCAGGAGAACCCTCCCAGGGAGACCCCGCCCAGGAGACCCCTCCCAGAGAAACCCCTCCCAGAGAGACCCCTCCCAGGAGACCCCTCCCAGAGAGACCCCTCCCAGGGAGACCCCTCCCAGGAGACCCCTCCCAGAGAGACCCCTCCCAGGAGACACCTCCCAGGAGACCCCTCCCAGGAGACCCCTCCCAGAGAGACCCCTCCCAGGGAGACCCCTCCCAGGAGACCCCTCCCAGAGAGACCCCTCCCAGGGAGACCCCTCTCAGAGAGACCCCTCCCAGGAGACCCCTCCCAGGAGACCCCTCCCAGGGAGACCCCTCCCAGAGAGACCCCTCCCAGGAGACCCCTCCCAGAGAGACCCCTCCCAGGGAGACCCCTCCCAGGAGACCCCTCCCAGGGAGGCCCCGGCCCCTCCTCCTGAAACGTGGGGTTCTGTGGAGCAAACTGGTCATGCTCAGTGGGCCGCAGGCTGCCCAGCCCAGGCTCCGAGTGTGCTGATGGGTGTGCAGCAAGGCCAGCAGAGCTGAGGGACCTCCGTTACTGGCCTTAAGATCACGCAGAAAAGATTTCAGACATGCTCAGAGTGGCAGGCAAGACTGCCTTGGGAGGAACAGGAAGGGGCTTCTCCAGGGAGAGAGGGTCCTCTCAGGGGAGAGGGTGGAGTGGCCCCTGCCCTCCCGCTTGCTGCAGTCCTTCCCAGGCTGGCCTCCTGCCTCTGGACTGACAGCAGAATCACACCAGACTTGCTGGGCCAGCCACTCTGGGGTCTGTCCTGTGGGGGGACATCCGAGCAGCCTGGGTGCCTCTGGCCCACGTGGCCAGCTCTCCTGGCTGCGCCTCCAGTTTAGAATCTGCAGAGGTCACACGGCCGCCTTCCTGGTGACTGGGCTCTCCTCCCCAGCAGGGGGCTCTGGGGCGCGGGTCACTTGCTGAGGAAGGCCAGGCAGGGCTGCAGGCCAGCTGCTTCTTAAAAGAAAGCATGTGGGGTCAGCAGGGTCATGGGCCCAGCTTGACCTCAGCCTCCCGGCCCCCACTGTCCCTCAGGGTCCACAGCTTGTCCGCCTCCAGATCTCCGCTGCGTGTCTGCCCTGCTGTGATCCACCGTGGTGGTCGATGCCTTTGACAGAACCCCTCTCCTACCACGCTAGAGCATTTCCATGAATCCGTCCCCACAGCCATCTTTATCCAGAAACTCAGATCTGCCTTTGAGAACCAGCAGGCTGGGGGCAGCGCCCTCTGGTGGCTGTGCCCGCCTGCGGCGTGGGACCCTGCTCTGCAGGAGGGCAAGTCCCCCTCAGGGAAGAAAAAGGGCAACTGAAGAGCACCAGCGGCTGTCCACCGGCCATCCACAGGAGCCGGGCAGCTCTGGTGTGCAGGCCAGGCTGGCCCTGGCCTAGGTGGGATTCGAGGTTCCCCGAGGGGCCACCACACACACGGTTGCATCAGACCTAAGGAAAATCTCCTCTCTGCTCCTGCCCGACCGGTTGGCCTTCCCAGTGCCCCGGAGGCCGGGTGGGAACTAGGACTCTTCACTCCTCCAGGAAGGAGTTGGCCAGGCCTGGGCATGGACGGACGCCCGCCCGAGCCTCTCCTCCTCCCCCACTCTCCCAACAGCAAACGGTGTCCCCGTCGAGCCTGTGGCCTTCAGGAGCAGCCTGGGAGGAAAGGGTGTGCAGGTTCTGGACCTGGCTTGGCACGCCTGTGGGGGTCCCAGGCCCAGGGTCCCAGAGCAGGTTCTAGAAGTCGCGAGCTCCCCACGGTTCTGATGGGCTTGTCTTCAAACAAAGGAGTGTGGCCGGAAGAGCCAGGGCAGGCCCCCAGGTGGGGAGGACCTGGGTGGTGGTGTCCGGCCCACCTGCAGCCTAGCTGTCTCTTGTAGGCATGGTCCTGGCCGTCCTGCTCCATCAAGGCCGCCTCCCCCGCCTTTTCCAGAGAAACCTGCTCTACCGGCAGAAGAGCAAGTTCCGAACCCCCAAAGGGAAGCTGACCTCAGGTTCTGAGGATGCACGGACAGCAGCAGAGGGCAGCGGCCAGGAGCTGGGGCGGGACACAGTAGTGGCTGCTGCACCTCTGCTGAGCCGCCCGGCCCAGTGAACACCAGCGAGGGCCAGCCCGGGATGGACCTGGGGCCACCAGAGCTCAGGAGGGCCCAGCTCTCCTCCCTGGAAACCATTTGTCAATAAACTGTTGCTGAGGCCAGCCTGTCTCCCTGGGCCTGGAAGCTTCTCCAGGGCAGGCAGGGCCCCTCACCTCCATTCCCACCAGCTCTTTCCTGCTTCTTGTTTACAGAATGAGATAAACGGTGGGACCCAGGAGTTCAGGGGAAGACCTGGGCTGAGTAGTCTGGGCCCAGGAACACTGTCGATGGCGCCAGGAACCTGGGAAGGTCACATGTCCGCAGTCCAGAGAGTCTGGGTGCCACCAGGGCCATCGAAGTTGGCGGTGAAGCAGCTGTGTAGGCGCGGGGGGTCCGGGCCAGGCACAGGGCCCTGAATCCTGGTGTCCACGAGCTCTCTGACCTCCAGGATGATGGCCTGCTCACCCCGACGGCCAGGGAACCTTGTCCATTTCCAAGAATAATTGCAAGGGGTACCCCATTTGTCCCACAGAACCCCAACCTAACACAGGATTCTGGGTCATCCAGGTGCCTTGGTGGGGCCTCCAGCCTTTTCCTTCCCTCAAACCAGAGCTGACCTGGGAATTCCCACCACAAGATGAAGGTCCAGAGAGGGCAAGGCTGGCAGGCCATGCCACGGTGCTACTGTCTTGTGGGAGGTAGCAGCCCCTGGACCCGGTGCCCTGTGGCAAGGGCTGGACCTGAGGAGAAAGCCAGGACTTCCCTGGGGTGCTGGTGAGGGCTCCTCTTCTGCACCACCTTTCCAGTGAGGGGAGAAGGAAGGGCCTCCTGCCCCTCCTGTGGCTGCCCCTTCGCCCGGTTGTGAGGCTGTTGGTCAGGAGCCCCAGCCTCTCCCTTCCCCTGGTTGGTGTGACCTCCTGGGGAGAGGGGTGACAAGGATCCCGGGTTGGGCCTGGAGCCAGGTTGCGTGGCTTCCATAGGGCCTGGCCAGACTCTAGGATGGCCCAGCAGCTCCCAGGCAGGGCCACGGGGGGACAAGCTGGGCAGGGTGGGGTGCCATGGCAGTGGGCGGAGGTACAGCCAGGAGAGGGGTGCTGCTCCGTCCGGCAGCAGCAGGACCTGGCGGCAGGCTGGCACCAGGAGGTCCAGGGCAGGAACACTGGTGCCTGAGGCAGTAGGACGGGAAATTTTCTTAAGTCACATTTGAACTTGTACAGAACTGATTTGTATAGAATCAACGTAATTTTAGGAAAACGGTCCTTTCCATCAGCCTCAGCTGTGCTCACATGTGTTCAAATGGTCGTTGGAAATGTCCCACGCCACCCCGGCCTGTCAAACCTGCACAGCTCCAGCAATGGCTGCCTCTGCAGAAAGACCCCTCTCCAAACTAAAAGCTGTCAAATGTGATGTGCAATCTTGCATTTGCCACGAGTGACGGATGTTCCTTTTGGTTAAATCGATGACAAGGCCCTAGTCGAGTGTGAGCCTTGGTAGCGTAACGCATGGGTCTGCAGAAAAGAGGCGTGCAGTGTTGGGAGCACCGCCAGCTCTCATGAGGGAGCACCTCCGCTGCGTCACCCGGGTGTCACAAGGACGCCCTCTGCAGAGCCTGGGCCCTGCTCTCGCATCTCCTCACCACGCGGTGTTTTGAAGAAGGGCTCCCTTCCGGGCCTTGGCGACGGCCCCTCATGCTTTTAAACAAAGACTGCGTTTCTCTCTGTCAACGTCCCCAGTTGCAGCTCTGCCAGGGCTCTGCAGCCCCAGGTGCTCTCCTGCCACACCCGCCACACCTGGGCCCAGACGGGAACAGGTGGAGGTGCTGGGCAAGCTGCAGCTTGGGGTGGCCAGGTTGCCACAGGTGCAGGGGTGGCTGGTCCAGGCCAGGCTTCAGCTCATGGCCCAGGGTGGGCGCCGGGCCCCAGTGGAGCATTGCCAACCCGCAGCGGCCCCTGCGGACGGCTGATGAGCCGTCGCTGTACCTGTGGGGGTGGGGGCTTGCTCCATGCAGGTTCGGGGGTCTTGCAAGGGTTATTGTCCAGGCCCCACACAGCACACCCCATGACAGCACCAGGGACTCGTCCAGGTGCTCAGCTGCTGCCCACACCACCTGCCCAGGTGAGAAGGGCGGCAGGGTGTGGGGAGCCCGGGGGAAGGACGGCCGGGAGGTTTTGGAGGGCTGGCTCGGGGAGAGACTGCCTGAGGGCTTTGGACAGTGCTGGTGTCCAGGAAGTGGGCCAGCACAGCAGGCTGTGGGAGACAGAGTCCTGATGGGTGGCCCAGGCAGGAGAAGAGTGGGGGTCTCTGAGCGTGATGTGCTGCCTCCGAGGGGCACAGCTCCCCTGGTGCGGAGTACCGTGGGCCCGACACCCACCTTCCCGGCTGCCGAGCCTCTGCGCACTCCGTCAGGACTGGGGACGAGGCCAGCTCCTGGCAGAGTGCCGCTGGGCACCACCGTCCTGCGTCTCCTGGAGTCTCGTCCACAGGACCTGATTTGCTCCACAGAGGAGAGGATGTGGCTGTGGGGCCCAGGGCAGACGGGAAGCAGCCCAGGAGTCCACGTGGGGCATGAGGTCGGCGCAGGGGAGAGCTGGGAGTCGGAGGCCCACGCGTGGGCCGGGGAGGCAGCTGTTGGGCGGATGGGCCTGCGTGGGCCTTGTCACTCCCACTCCTCAGGGGCGACACGGCTGAGGCTTTCAGGGCTCCAGGCCAAAACTTCAACAGCCTCTAGACGCTCAGAGCAGAAGACCCTGACACCCCAACCCAGGCAGAGTCCAGCCTGTCCCAGGCGGGGGGCCGACAGCCCAGTCTGCTGGGGAAGTGGCCAGCAGCACCCCAACCAGGGCAGCCCTGGGAGCTTCTGCCCAGGCCCAGCTCCTTCCCTGCGTCCAGAGCCTTCCTGTGCTGCCGCCCAAGACTGAGAGGCGCGGCCCCGCGCCTGGTCCCACCTGCATCCTCGGGGACCAGGACCGGGGAGGAACCCACCACCCACCGAGCAGGAGCCTGGACTGATACTGCCCAGACCTGGTCCCACTGGCTCTCACCTCTCAGAATGGCCTAGGCTCTGAGTGCCAGTGACCTCAAAGCCAGCCATGCCCACCCAGGGGTCTCCCATGTCCCCTGAACCATGTTATTTCTCTGGGAAGCTGAATCCTGGCCTAAGAGGAACCTGACTGGACAAGATCCAGCCAGAGTCCCCATCCCACTTGGGGGACCCATAGGCTGGTGGAGCCTAGGACTTGGGACCAGAAGAGCACAGGAGTGTACTGTCCAGAGCTCAGGGACTGGCGAGCAGGCTAGTCCCTTATCCCTGGAACCCAGCAGGCCTAGACCTGCAGGTGCTGAGGGGCCCTGCCCAGGCCAACAGCAGGTGCAGGGGCCACTGGTGTGGTGGCCACCCACTCTGGCCTCAGGCAAGACCAGGGCCCTGCAGGCAGTGGCCTCACACCGGTAACGGGGGAGAGCTCTGGACCAGAGTGGCCTGGCACGAGCCTGGCACGTGGAGGCGAGGCTGCCTGGGCTGGCTCACGCCACACTCCACACTGGGGCACCTCACTCCACAAAGCTCCCCCAACACCTGCCCCTTCACCCCAAGAAGCCAGCTGCTCCCCGCCTGGCCACTGGCAGTGGGCGCTCTCTGAACTGTGACCCACCAGCAGACCTAAGAGAACAGAGACACAGCCGAGACCCACGGTCGGTGTTGCACAGGAGCCACGTTTATTTCTTGGCTGGACACAGCCTCATGTGCACACAGTACAGTACAGGGGCCTAGAGCGAACACTCGGGCAGGACGTGGGGACGAGGCGCTACGTCGCGGGGGGACACAGGGTCAGGGCGTGCCTACAGCAATCACATATGTACAAGCCAGGGACGCAGCCTCCGAGCCAAGGGGCACTGGAACAGATGGACGACAGGGAGCCCAGGCCAAGGGGACGGGGGCCAGTCACAGCTGTCTGTCCCAGGGGCTGCAGGGGCAAAGGAGAGTGCTTTCTGGGGCCACTAGGCCGGGAGGAGCTGCACGGGGCCAGCACCACCGCTCTCGCCTGTGACCTCAGCCAGTCAGGACCCCTGAGGTGCTGCGGGCCTCCAGGGACCAGGAGGGAGGGAAAGGCCACTCTGGGCAGCTCTGCCAGCAAAGTGCTGGCAGGATCTCTCAGCAGGTGGACTTGGGCTTCTCGACCTCACAGGCGCCCAGGAGCCGGCCTGTCTGGAGCCACTTCCCCTGAGGGAAGGGTGCCACCCCACGGCAAAGCAAGGCCTCAGCTGGGCAGTATCAAGCATCAGAACAAAACCGCCCCGGGGACGGCTTTCCTGACCTCTCGCCTTAAGTACTCAGCAAGCAATGGTGGCCACATGCAGACCAGGTGCCCTCTCTGCATCACAGGACGGGAAGACCCCAAGGGAGCCCTCCACGGCACAGATGTGGACACTGCATTCCAGGGGCAGGGCGACTGTCCTCCGTGAGTTGGGCACATGGGTGGTTTCAAGCAGGATGGGCTTTCCGCCTCGTGGACAGGAGGCCCTGACCATCTACTTGGGCTTCTGCACTGACCCTGGGCGGCCCATGGGGCAGGAAGCCCAGGGCAGCCTGCAGCCAGTGCCAGCATGGCACTGCCCAGGCCTTCCTGGTGGGGGCTTCTGAACACGGCAGGACGGCAGGCTCCCTGCCTCTCCCTCAGCCGGACCCCAGGCAGCAGGTGCTCTGCAGGTTGGCTGGCCTCAGACACCTGCTGGTGGGCCGTCCAGACCCTTCCGAGGCCGTGGCTTCAGGCTGGCTGACCTGAGTGGCCGAGGGGGCCTGGCCTCCCCCACGCCTGCTGCAAAGGGTGTGGCCCTTGAGATCCAACTCGACTCTGAGCAGTGAGCTCTGCCCGGTCCTCCCTGCCTCCAAGGGGTCACCAGCACCAGGTGAGCGCCTGTGGACACCATGTCTCAGCCCACTGCCTCCAAGGTCCAGGGTTGTCCACCTGGTTTCTGCACAAGGTTTAACTTCAGCCTGGGATGCTCCAGTCTCTAGCATCTCTCCTAAGAAAGTGCTGTGCTATGTCCTAAGACCTGACGCTTCCTGACAGGTCTGGGCCTTGGGCCTTGGGCCACAGGCGGCCGCTCCTGCTCGGCTGAGTTCAGGTGGAGAGGGCAAGCTCCTGTCTCAACTTGCATTTGGTCTTGCCCTGGCTGCAGGTGCAGATCCTGCTTCCACAATGCTGTTCACCCTGAACCCCACGGTCTGGGGCAAGGGTCAAGAAGCCTGGACAGTTTCCCAAGGGAAACCTGAACTTCTCGTCGGATGAAAGGGGCCCACACATCTGGCCTCTCCCCCAGAAGAGTGGCTGCGTGTTCATGGGTCAGGGTAGTGCACACAGGGACTTCCCGTGCTGACTGGGGAGGCTCAGACACACTGGCTCATTCAAGCCAAGCAGCTGGAGCTGGCAGAGGGGTGGAAGGTGCCCAGCCCGCCGGCTGCCTGGCCCGGGAGGGCTGTGGAGGGGGCTTGCAGTTCCATTTCTGTTTTTCAAACTGGCCTGTGGGTGGAATTCCCACGGGCAGAACCCTTGACAGTCATGACAACCGGGCATCTGCCCCCACCTGCCTGCCCAGGACACCTCACGCGTGGGATCTGCTCCCTGGGGTGGAGAGGAAGGTGGACCACAGAGCTTCTTCCCAGAGCCACCTGACACTCTTCCAGCTTGCCGCGGCCAGACAGGCTACAGCCCAAGCCCTGAGACCCTCACCCTGAATGCTGACCTTGTCTGCTGCCCAACAGCCCTGTGCCTGAACCCAGCCACCTGCCCAACAGCTGGACACCCTGACCTTCTCCCTCCCAGGCTTTGCCCAGAACAGTCCCCGTGGCCTCACCTGATCAGCTCACCCTCCCACCCTGCTGGAGAAGCTGCTGTCGCCCCCCCTTAGCACCTGACTGGAAGCAACACACACCTTCCCAGCAGCCCAACCTCAGGCACCTGGAGACCCCACACACCGAGGAGGCTCTGGGAAACCTGGGTCAGGTGCACCTGTGTGCACGTCCAGACTCCTCTTCCCTCGCTCTGCCCCTGCCAGGCTGGAGTGCAGGGGGTGGAGGGCGGCTCCCATCTGATGCTACAGGCCTATGTGGAGGCATTAGAAATAAATACTTATAAATAGAGCACAGTCTTGTAGTTAATTTCTCAGTGGCTGTTTCAACGTCACTCACTAACGTATATTAATTATAAGTCTGTCTATGCTTAAAAAAATATTAGAATGGCAGCAACACCGGGTCTTGTGCCTCTGGCCTCCCCAAAACCCCAACTCTTCCCACCCAGAACAGTTGAGGAGGAAGAAAGGACAATTCGTGCAGCCTCCGCTGGGGCACAGCTGGCCACAGCCCCAGGCTCGGCGCTCCCGGGCAGCCATGACAGGACAGATGGGGGTGAGGGTGGGGGCCGGCCGCTGGCTGGCGGGAGGGCTCCAGCTCAGACCCTCATCTGTGCAGACCTCCTCCTGGAGAGCTTGGACCTGCAGAGCAAGGACAGGAGCTGACTCCCCGGCCACGTCCGTCCACCCCTGGCAGTAAGGGGAAGCCCCAGGACAGCCACAGACGCAGCAGCCCGTGTCCCCTGGGGCCGTGCGCTGGGAGGCCTGGGGCTGCCTGGGTCCTCTCTGCACCCACCATGCCCTTGTCTGTGACGGTGAGGGCCTGCGTCCCCCAAGCCCGACCGTGTGCACACACCACCCACATCAAGGCCCACCCCTCCGGCAGGCCCACCACCTCACCCCAGGACCCCATGGAGCAGCAGCAGCCCGCTCCCCACCCCTTGGGAGGCCGGGCCTGCCGAGCCCCCGTGGGCGCTGGCCGCGGGCAGCCGTACCGGATGGTCCCGGCCAGGAGCGGGTTGAAGGCGTAGAGCCAGTCGTGCATGTCCTTGTCGCTGTTGGCCTGCAGCAGGATGCCGCGGTGCTCCGTGCACACCGCGAAGGTGTTGGGCGTCTGCAAGGCAGGCTGCGGTGAGGAGGCGCCTGCCAGCCCGGCCTCCGGGCAAGGGAGCCGGGGCGCGCGGGCGGTGCTGCCGGCCACGCCCAGCAAGCAGGGCAATCCCTCTGCAGAGCACGCAGCGCCACGCTCCTTCCAGAAGCCTCAAGCTCCAGAGGCCCTCCTGGGCCTGTGCCCAACCCTGCTCTGCATCCCCAGGGGACGCGTCCACCCTCCTGGGACCATGGCTGAGCTGCCCTGCTGACAAGGCCTCTGCTCTCAAGCCCCTGGCCTCTGTGTGGAGGGTGTGGGTGGTGGGCCGAGTTCCTGCTGCCCCTCCTACAGAGGAGCCCACTCCCCAGCGGCCTCCTGGGAACTCAGAGGACCTTCTCTCCACAGCCAGCCACACGTGGGCAGGAGGCTGCTCCTGCCCACACGTCCAGAGCGCCACTGGGGAGGGGCGGGAGCAGAGCCAGGGCTGGAGTCTGGGGTCTGCCTGGCCTGCAGGGTCCACACCGCCTGCCAGGTTCCCTAGGGGACTGGATGGGCCACTAGGTGCTGACCGGGAGGATGCCGTGCCTGCCCTGCCCCGGGACCGCACTCGTCACCAACAGGGGCTACCGGCCTGTGAGCAGCAGGGCCAAGCCCCAGGCCCGCCTCCGCGGACAGGGCAGAGGCGCCAGCCACCACATGGGCCGCAGAGGACAGCAGGGCTCCCCGCCGCCCGGGGCCCGCGCACCTTGAGCATGGCCTGCTGGTCCTCGCTGTACTCCACCTGGGCGGTGGAGAGGTTGAGCACAAACCTCTCCACGGTGTCCTTGTCACTGTTGTACATGTAGGCGTAGGGGCGCCGCACCACCACGAAGCGCTTGGCCCAGCCGGCCGTGTGCGGCTCCAGGAAGTGCAGGTACCCCTTCTTGGAGACGATCGGGCTGTGGGCAGGACATGGGCTGGTCAGGTGAGGAGCGGGGCCCCAGGCAGAAGCTCACGGCCCACCCCCAGAGCCAGGCCCACAGTGCTGGTCACTGCACAGGAGAGAAAGTGGGTCAGCCAGGCGCCCAGGGGCCCAGGCGGCAGGAGACCAGAACCCCCAGCCCCTGTGGCCTGTTTCCCAGCTGTAGATGGGCAGACGCAGCCCCAAGCCCAGGGACCACCAGGCACTGCCCTGGCACCTGCACATGCCCCCAGCAGCACAGGACCATGGGGGGCGGGCTGGCGCCTCTAGAACAGAGCTTCGCCCGGTCTGGGTGGGGTCTGCCTGACCTGGTTCAGAAGCGACCCTGCGCGTGGGTGAGGGGTGTGGTGCCCAGCTCTGCCCTGTGCTGGGGTGGCAGGGTTGCCTGCTCCTTGCTGGTGCAGAGCTGGGGGGTGGCTTCAGGTGGGTACCCACATACCTGACTCGGATCTCCTGAATGTCGGGGACCAGCAGGCGCTGGGGCTCCTTGTCCGCCTCTGTGGCCTGGGCAGGGGACAGAGGCTTCTTGGATTCCGCCTCGGGCACTGGCTCTGGTTCTGGGCTGGCTGGCCGGGAGCAGGGCTGCGGGGTCCTGGAAAGCAGAGAGACACTGCTGCCTGCTGCGGGCTCTCCCAGGCCTGCCTCCTGGGTCAGCCCTCAGAGGACCAAAGCGAGCCTGAGCCCAAAGACGCAGTGAGGCCGTCTCAGAAGTGGCGGGATTGACGCTCCTCCTCCTCTTGTAAAGGAACTCTGGGAACCCCAAGGCATTCTGGAATAAAACTCCCTCAAATCTGGCATCGGTGGAGTGACCGGGCGTGGTCCCTCCTGGACGCTGGCCACAGGCCTGGCCTGCAGTCCTCCGTGCCGTCTGGGCCCAGGGTCCCCGCACTGCCACGGAGCTTCTCCCCAAAAACCCTGTTCCTGGGCGGGCACTACTGGCTTTCCCGTTCTGATTTCACTTGTGGGTGCACTTTGAACGCGTGCATCGGAGGCCCGGTGGAGCTGAGCCACGCCAGGGACACAGTGCGCCCCAGAGGAGAGGCCCACACACGCCCCTCACCAGGCCCTGCCCTCCCTCTGGCCATCCTGGGACCCTCCACCATGCCTGCCCCCTTTTTCCGCTCCTGTGCCCTGGAGTCTCAGCCTGGGGTGTGGAGGCTTCTCCAGGAGGCCGGGCCCACTCACCGCATCTCAGTGGCACCGTAGCGTCCTTCAACCAGAGAGGGGCAGGTAGAGGACGGGGTGAGCGTGGCTGCCCCCAGGGGTGACATGGACGGGTCCCGTAGCAGGGTGACTGACATCTCAGAGAGCTGAGGGAGGGAAGCCTTCCTCAGGGTCTCTGGGCCTCATGGAGTGGCCCTGGCTGGATCCTGTCTTTTGCTTGGGCACCACCTACCCATTCATCCAGTGCCAGCTCAGGTGCCCCCTGCCCTGGAGATCCCCACGCTCTCCCAGCCCCTCCCAGAGCTTCAGATCTGCACTGACCCAGGTGGGTTCCAGGCAGGGGGCCAGCTCCAGGCGGCATCCTCCTGCAGCCTCTGTGGCATCTGCCCAGCAGCAGGAGGCTGGGCAGAAGGCCGTGGGTGGAAGCCTTGCCTGACCTGGCGCAGGGGCACCTCCGAAGGCCGCAGGGACTGAGCTACCAGATCTCACTGGCTTTGGGAGTGGTTTGGGCCCACAGGATGAGCATCCCAGAGAAAGGACACCAGCCAAAGGGTGGGAAGCCTGCAGGGGCCGGGGAGGGGCTGGGAGGGCCTGGGAGGACAGCAGGTGCCTCAGCCACACCCCATGGTGCTGGGACCCCAGGCCCTAGCACACCTGCCACTCAGCAAAAGGTGCCCCTCAGGAATCTTCCTGCCTTTGCCGGATGAGGATGGGACTTCTTGGTGACAAGGGCCCCACGGGTGACCCGCCCACAGGTGACCGCAGCGCCACCCACCTTGCTCTCGCTGGCACTGATGCAGACGTGGCTGTGGGTGTACTCTCTGTTGAACGTGTGTGTGAGCAGGCGTAAGCACTGCGGGAAGGGAGCACGCACGGTCAGGCCAGACGTGGGCAGACAGCCGAGGCCCAAGCATGGCTGGTCAGGTGGGCATCTGCACCGCTCCGTGACAGGTGAGTGGGGGGGTCTCATGAAGTGCAGGAGGTGTTCCCACTGATCCACCCAAGCACAGAAAGGGCCAGCTCTGTTCGGGGCTGCGAGCTCCCCACTAGCTCAGAGGTTCCAGAGAGGGCAGGTTGCTGCTGGAGTCTGGGGCAGCCAAAGGCCCCCAGCCAACACCCCTCTCCAGAGTGCCATGGGGGTGGCTCCCGAGGCAGCTCATGGGTCCCTCCCCCTCCAGCTCCTGGAGATTCCGACTGAAGCCAGCCGCCCGGGATGAGCAGGGCCCACAGGGCTGGCCTTGAAGGTGCCGCCTGCTGGCTTCACCTACCTTGACGGCCAGCTCCCTCTGCCTCTCACTGGGAGCCTCCAGGGGCGACTGCCGGCCCTCGGCTGACAGTGGGGAAGAGGCGCCAGAGGAGCTGCGGGACTCCGAGTCCTCACTGGAGGCAGGGGACAGCACCTCGGGGCCAGGCCGCTGGGTGGTCTCCAGCTTCTCCCGCAGGAGCAGGTAGTGACGGGTCTTCTCCACCTTCAGCAGAACACAGAACTCAGCAGCAGCACCAGAGAGGGCAGTGCCAGCCCAGGGAGCCACAGCCCACCAGGAGGCCTCTGCCTTCCCTGTCCACAGCCTCCTGGCCACAGTGCATGGGCTGCAGTGCGCTGTGGACACGTGTGTCCCTCCACGGGTTCCTGGGGTGGAGAGTGCTGCTCTGCAGGGTGAGTACCTTAGGAAAGGATGTAAGGCTGGCTGGGGCATCAGGCTCCAGGCTGCCATGGACATAGAATACTGGACAGCCCAGGGTGGCACTGGAGGTGGGTTTCCCTGCCCAGAGCCACTGAGACCCCACCCCTAGTCCTCTCCAGGCTCCTCCTCAGCCGTCTAACACCCAGTCTCCCGAGTTAGCTGGGGCCTGTGCTCCATCCTGGGGGCTGCCTGCACCCCCGACGGTGCCCCCAGCAGGCCTTGGGTACCAGCACTGCCTGCAGAGCTTGCCTCTGGGACCAGGGCACGTTCTCGGCCCAGGGTGGCCCGGGGCTCACCTCCTGCAGGAGGCTCAGCTTCTCCAGCTCCCACTGGTGGTCCAGGATCAGACTGTCACTCCGAGGCCGCCAGCCAGCTAGGTTCTCTTCACCCCGGACATAGGCCACGGACGTGTCCAGCACTCGCCGGCGCCGCCGCTGCATCCCTGGCCAGGGAAAGGCACCCGTCCTTCCTGAGGGCTGCCAGGCTCCTCCGCCCACCAGGGAGCCCCAGTCACTGAAACCCCTCCCCTCTGGGATCAAGATCAGCTTCCCTGGCAGGGAAACCCTAGAGGCTCAGCTCCGGGCAGTCGCAGGGGCCAGCTCGCCCCCCGCCCCCGCCTCCATTTGAGCTAAACCCGAGGCCTCAAGCTGAGCACGTGCATTTTGCAGGTAAGGGGACCCAGGTTAGCTAAGGTCTCCCCAGAGGGAGCAGAGGTCAAGCAGCCAGTGACCCAGGGCCCCGGCATGATCCACAGGAGAGCAGAGTGGCCGCCTACCTGGGCTGCCTGCATCGGCCACATGGCACAGGCTGAGCTCGTACACGCCGGTCACTCGGTTGCTGCAGGGAGCAGGGGGGAGCGTCACCAGGGTGGGGTAGGCAGACAGCCTGGCCTGGACTCTCACCACACTGTGCGCACAAGTCTGTGACTCCCTAAGCAGGCGCCCATCACGGCTGGTGAGAGTCCAGCTTTGGCAGTTGCCGCCCGTCTAGGAAGTTCCGCCTCAGGCCCCGAGGTTCCCGGATGAAGGGCACACTGGATGCCCCATTTGGGTGCCCAGGGGCCCAGACGCGAAGCCAGGAGCCCGTGGGGGCCTCGATTTTGTCCCCACTGGGGTGATACTGGGGGCGCAAGCACATTGGCCCCACATCCCTGGATTGGCATCACCAGTTCCCCAGGCCCTGCACCCCAGGGGGCACCCCTGTTCCCGAGACACCAATTCTACCAAGGACACCAGCACAGCCCCCATGGAGACGGGCCTTGCAGACAGTGGCACCCCACACAAGGCAACCGCCCTGATGACCACTGCTGGCCCTTGAGGTCACTAAGTCCTGAACCCCAAGCTTGCTCCAGGCTGTGCTCAGGGGAGCCTGGACACAGGTGGATCACAGGAACGCCCACCAAAGGTGACCACGGGTCTGCAGGGCCGTCCCACCACTGCAGAGGACAGCCCCCCTCACCACCCTGATGTCCTGGCTTACCCTCCACCCCCCGGACGCAGAGGTGCTGAGCACAAGCAAGACCCTGGTCCTGCCCAACTGACTCCCTCGGGCACTCCAGTCTCCTGGAGGACCCTGTGTACAGTGGACAGTCCCACAGCACAGGCCCTATGGTCCTGACAGCAAGGGCACTGGCAGGGGTGACCCCAAGTAAACCCCAGGTGGGCACAGGCCCCCCTGCAGGCTGGCCAGGATCCCTTGGGCCCCTCACAGGGCCAGGTCCCCCACCATGCACCTGTGGCCTCCCTGGCCCCTGTCAGGGCCAGCAGAAGGGATCTAAGCACAGGGAGCTGGCCCAAGTGTGCTGGTCTTGGACCTTCCAGACACAAGTCCCCCCAGTGCAGACCAGAGCGGACAACACCAGGGCTGCTCTGCAGAGTCCAGTGTGGTTCTCAGCCCACCAGGTGGCTGACCAGGCTGCCCGCTGCCCGCCCCGTAGGCTCACCCCTCTGCGGCCCGCAGGCTCCCGCTGCCAAACAGGTTCCGGATGGAGCGCGAGGCGGGCAGCTTGGCGTCGCGGGAGTAGAAGACCATGCAGAAGTCCTTGGTGATGATGGCAGGCTGGGTGCAGTTGTCCATCTGCAGCAGGCGGGCAGTGTGGCTGAGTGGGCACAGGGACGCCAGGTGCTCTGGCTCCGAGTCCCTGCCCAGCTTTCCTGGGGCACAGGAGCCTGCACTAATGACAGCCTGGCCTCCAGGGCCCCATGTGGCCCTGACCCCGGGGGCATCTGCTCCTGCTGTGAGCCAGACCCTGCCTGCCCCCTGCTGGGGTCGCGGCCTCTGAGCCTCAAAGCAGACCCTGACCCTGACCCAGGTTCTAACTCTGAAATGCACAGGGACTCACTTCTCTGCAGGTGACGGGCTGACCGACCAGGCCAGGCACAGGTCCTGTGTCCAGTGCCTGCTGGGTACGGCCTGCCAGTGCCCTCTCAGTTTGACCTCGCTCCCAACTCACGGAGGTGGCCAGGGCACCCCGTTTATAGCGGAATGACTCAGTCCCAAGGAGAGGTGGTGTCCTGGCCCAGCCCCCACCGCCCAACCCTCCTGCTCCCTCACTACTGAACCTCCCAGCCTCCACTGGGTTGCAAGGAGAGGCACGGCCAGCGCCTGGCTGTGGGCTGTTGCTGCAGACCTGGGAGCAGCGGCAGTGCAGGTGGGCGCTAGTTTTGGAGCCACCTGGAACATAACTGCAACATCTGGTGGCTCTGCAGCAATCGCACAATCTCCAGGACAAAACCCACACGCTGCAGGTTCTGGAGTGGGTCAGTTGTGAGCATCAACAACAAAGGCACCTGGGTTTGACTCAAGGACTCGCTGTCCTCTGAGAACAGGACCAACCGGGGCTGCCCGGGTGTCTGCACTCAGCTTGGGGGACTGCCCTGGTCTCTTGCCTCAATGTAGGCGGACAGGGTCATGTAGATCTTCTCGCGGTAGGGCGTGACGCGGTTCAGCAGGAGGGAGTTGTGCATGGAGCTGTCCCAGGCTGCCTCGAACTGGTAGAAGGTCCTGGAAGGAAGAAGAAGGAAGGCCGCGGATAATGGTGCAGGTCGCTCCCAGGAGGGCGGGGGACATGCAAACAGACAGAGGTGCGGTAAGACAGGGAGAGCCGCTGGAGCCAGGGTCCAAGAGCCCGGGCAGCAATGCCAGGAGGGTCAAGCCTCTCCTTACTCAGGTTGGAGGCTGCATAGTGGCTCCTGTGTGGCCAGCTCCAGTTTCCTCAGCTCCAAGTGGACAGATAAGAGGAGGGAGGAGGAGGGAGGTGGGATGGGAGTCTAGATGGTGAGCCAAGAGGGACTGGGAGGAGGGCTGGGGAGGAAGGGAGGAGTGGGGAGGGATGGGGAAGAGGGGTGGGGAACAGGGGAGGAGTGGGGAGGGATGGGGAGGAGGGGTGGGGAGGAGGGGAGGAGGGGGGGAGGGGGGAGGAGGGGAAATGGGGAGGAGGGCAGAGGTGGGCAGGAGAGGGCTGGGGAGGAGCAGAAGGGGAGGATGGAGCGGAGGGGTGGCAGTCTGGCCCATTGCAGCCTCACTCTGAGTAAGGAGTTGCCACTGTCCCGCTCCAGGCCTGAAGGGAAGGTACCCAGTTTGCCAAAACCTCCAAGACCATCTCCCCATCGACAACTCGCTGTCCACCCAGTGCTCTGGGGAGGATGCTTGGAGTGGGACCAGGTGGCCAGGGGCAGTGGTGTCTTGGGCTCCCACAGGAGTGGCTCCCTGGGACACAGGACCGTGGGCTCTGCTCCGCTCCTGCTCTCTAACCTGGAGAGGATGAGCAGCACCTTGGCCAGTGGCCCCAGCCCCTGCCCAGGGCAGCTCAGGCAGCCCCAGGAAGCCAGGACTTGGAGCCCCCCACAGGGCCCCACCCTGCTCCGGGGCCCCTTGGGTTCATATTGAGCGATTTCCTTCTGCAGATCCGAGTCCTCCTAGGCCAGGTGCCCACGTGGGCAGGAGTACCTCAGTCCCAAAGGCCACCCGTGGCCGCCCCTTTCCATGCAAGCACCCTCTCAAGGGCCAGTGCAGACACACTGACAGACAGTGGGCAGCATGTCTCCTGCTCGGCCCAGCCCGGGTGCAGGGCACAGGGGCTTCGGGTCAGGGACCAGGGCGGGGCCGCCATCAGGCACACAGAGCCAGGAAGAGGTCCAGGGGAAGTGGGGACAGCGGGCGACCAGAAGGGGGCACAGAGTAGGTGGACACCGGAGGAGAAAGGGAGTAGACAGAGCTGAGGGAACAGCAGGCGAGGGTGGCAAGAAGAGTGGGCTGTACCTAGTGTCATTTCCGAAGGACAGGCTGGGTGGTGCCAGGACACACGCACACAGAAGAGAGCAAGAGTCAGACGCCAGCCGAGGCACACCTCCCACACCCGCAGCCCCAGCCTCGCCCTGAGAGGCCCTGAGGTCCGGCCCTCTGTGGCCAGGCCTGCAGGCCAGAGCTGGTGCCCAGCACAGCCTGGCCCAGAGTGAAGGCCTCCAAACTGCCCACCTGGAGTGCAGCAGAGCCACCTCCCTGCCACGTGGCCTCGGAGTTCAGCACACCTGTCCACCACGCCTGCCCTCTGCTTATCTGTCTGAGGGGCCATGACTGTGCCTACTTGACCCAGAAGTCCTCGGATTCAGCAGCTAATGCATGACCAAGGAGAGAAGAGGGGCTGGCCATCATGTCTCACTGTCTGGCCTGGACCAGGGGACCACCAGCCCAGCCTCCTGCTGGGCCCAAGAGACTGAGCCCTCTGTCCACCTGCCTTGAAGTCACCCAGCCCCTGGACAGCTTCTCCGCGGCGAGTCTGCTGTGCAGGCACGGCCCCTCCGTTGTGCCCTCCCGCCCAGCTCAGGAGCCCCTGCCCGCCCTGTCCTGGGGCCCTTGCCCCTCCACCCTGAGAAGGTCACGCCCCAGGAATGAGCCTGATAGTGCCCTCTGGGGGACACTTCTGGGGACGGGGTGGACTCTGCCCATGGGCCTGGGTGGAGGAGCCTGCAGTCCAGGTCCAGGGCCTCAAGCTGCTCAGACTGCAGCAAGCCAGGTGCTCTGAGAGCTGACCTGGGGTCTCTCGTGAGGCAGCCATGGGTATGTCCACAGCCAGAGTTGGGCCTTCCCAGACCAGTGCACCATCCCCCAGCACCCAGGTGGCCACTGGACCAGGGTCCAACATGGACACAGTCATGATGCTGCCCACTGGTGATTTACACACTGGTGGTCAGCCCTGGGCCTCAGAGGCCATCCGCTCTGCTCAGGAGGCCCTGCACACACAGGTCTCTCCACCAGCCGCATAGCCACAGCTCCAGGTCCCAGGCAGCAGACCAGGAAGGCCAGGCAGGGAGGTCTTCAGCAATACTGCCAACTGCCCTCTGCCCCTGAAGCCTCCGCAGAGGGAGTGTGCACCCTGACCTGAGTAGCAACCCGAGGTGATGGCCGAGGGTGGACAGGGTGGGGCAGGGGTGACGGGGGCACCGAGTGGGAACCGGGCTCAGTACCTCAACCACAGGGCAGCAAACTAAGGCCCAGAGAAGCTGAGAGGTGGCCAGTTCCCCCACACAGCAAACCTCAGGAGCAGGTCTGGGAGGGCCTCAGAGGCCACAGGACACCCACTGCCCGAGTGGACCCAGGGCCTGCAGGGGACCTCTGTGCATCAAGCCACCCAGGAAGGGGCCTGTGCCCACACCTGAAGCCGCACTCTGCCCAACTCAAATGCAGCCAAACCCTGTGCTGCGGGCGGGCTCCGGAGGGAGTGCCCAGAGGCTGGCGGTGCTGAAGCTCAGCCCCCGGGGTCTCAGAGTGTAGAGATGAATGACCACGCTCAGAGGCAGGGCCTTTGGGGTGACTGCGTTAGATAGGCCATGGATAGAGCCCACGACTGAGCCCTGGGAGCTTTTGTAATGTGCAGAACACAGACGTGCACCTCCTGTCTCTTGTTGCATGGTGCCCCTGCCACCTTGGGACTCCATCAGCAGAAGGCCATCACCAGGGGCAGCCCCACAACCACAGGCCAGAACCACGAGCCAAAATAAACCTCTTCCCTCTACCTGCCACCCAGCCTCCGGTATCTACCGTGTTGTAGTAACAGTGGGTCAGTGGTCCTCATACCCAACTGTAAAAGGGCGTGCACCCCAACCCACAGAGGCAGAGACGCCGGAGGGTGTCCTGTGGACAGAGGACCTGGGCTGGCCCTGTAGGGCTTCACCGGCAGCTCTGCCGTGCCCGTCATCCTGCAGACCCTCCAAACCTGCCTGCTCTATAGCTGGGAAGCAGGCCCAGGGTAGGGACAGGCCCTTCCCAGGCCCACCGCCAGTGGCCAGTCCCTGGGCCCGAGTGCTGGTAAGGCCATTCCAAGCCCCCACCCTGCCTATGTCCCTCCCCTGGGGAGTCCCAGGCAGCGCCCCGATATCTGCAGATCAGCACACTGTCCTCCCCTGCGTGCCCCTGCCTGTCTGCAGATTCACGCCGCGAACCTGCTGCAGCTGACTTAAAACTGCTCTGAACGACGCTGGGCCCTCCGACGAGCCAGAGAACACCCTCTGTCCTCAAGAGCTGCACGCCTGGCTGGGCACAGGTGCTCAGTAGATCAGGCAGGTCAGAGATGGCAGCCACGCCAGGCGGAGGGAGCGTGGCTGGAGCTGTGCCCTGCCCCTCCCACCAGGACAACCAGCAGCTGCCAGAAAAGCAGGCTGTGGCCTCGTCCGTCCTGACTCCACCAGCAGGAGGCTGCTGCCAGCAGTGGGGCGGGGTGGCAGTGGCTTCCTACCCGAGGGGCACACCAGCTGGGAGGCTGCAGCCTTGGAGAGGGGACCCTGAAGTGCAGGGCTGTGGCCTGGCTGGCCTGGCCAGGACGCCTCCCCGCTCTCCCGTCCCCTTTTTTGGCTCACAATTAGACTCCTTCATGTCCCGGCTCAGTTCCTCCCCAGTGCGGCCTGCCCACCAGGGACCCCTGCCCTGCCCTCCATCAATCATCACAACACTGGGACCCTGAGGCAGGGCCAACTGTCCCAGGACAAGGCCTGCTGGGTCAGCGTCTGCGTGAGGGAGGGGTGGGTGAGCACCCTGGCCAGGCTTTGAACTTCCTGGACAGACAGCTTCCTGTGTGGCCCTGCATTCCCCTGTGGCTTGCAGGACCGAGGGATGGACAGCTGAGCCAGCAATGCTGTGGGCCATGTGTGGAAGGGCAGGAGGGGACACTGAGGTCCTGTGGGACCCTGTGTCTGGGCCCCCCAGGAGGTTGGAGAAGGTCCCGCCCTCGGGGCAGGGCTCCTCTGCAGAAGCCCAGCTCCACGTCTGATGGGAGGGGAGGGGAGCCGAGGCCTGAGCTGCTGTCGGCCTCCTGGGGTGGTCTGGGGAGAACTGCCCACAGGACCTCGCTGCCCCTCGGGCCACCCACGCTGACTCCTCCACTCAGGGCAGGCAGCACGTGGAGCCCAGGGCACACGATCCTGCCACCCTCATCCTGACCCCTCAGAGGTCTGCGTGTGCGACCTGCAGTGTCTCACTGCAGTCTTTCCCAGGAGCTGAGCAGGGAAGCCGCCAGGCTAGTGAGGAAGCAGGACCACAGCAGGCAGGTTCCTGTGCCACCCTGCAACCCCGCGCCAGCCTGCCAACCCCACGGCACCCTGGGCCAACAGCTGTCCTGCCCGCCTCGGAGAAAGGAAATCGGAGTTGCAGACTCAGCCACTCCTACAACCAGCAGGGCTCAGTCTGGTGGCCTCAGGGTCCCTGCCCACTCCCCCACACCCGTCACCTGCAGGTCAGCAGCACTGCCCACCACAGGGGCTCCCCAGCCCACAGAACTGGGTCCAGGGAGAAGGCTGTCTTGGAGCTCTGACCTCCCCCACCCCAACCTTGAGGCCTCTTCTTGGAGTCCCAGACCCGCCGTTCCTGAGGACTGACTAGCTCATCTCAGGTCATCTCAGGAAGGGACCGTCACAGGAGGGCCCAGGTCCCCTTGCTGAGCACAGGGCACGCGCCTCAGGAGGCCTGGGGCTGCTGAGGAGAAACGCCTTCCTCTGCTGCTTGCCTCACCCAGAGCCTTCCTGGAGGCCCAGGTGTGGGCAGTGGGGCTTACCTGGGACCCCCCAACACCCTCAAACTGAACACTGGACAGACCTAACTGAACACAATACAGAACGCCACGACGACAGGACAGGAAGCTTCCCTCGCCCAGGAAACCGAAGACAGGCTCCCAGCCCAGGTGATCCTGAGCCCAGGAAGCCTGAGCCAGGTCAGCTCACCTCTAGGACCAGGCAGCAGGCCACCTCCTCCAGCAAGCCTGCCCAGATGACCGCAGGACAGGAGAGCGAGGCCTACCCAGGGAGCTGCAGGCTGTGCCACTTCTTGGGAGCACACCTCTGTAGCTGTCCCTGGGCAGGGCTCTGCCTCACCAGCTGCAGGTCCCCAGCAGCCTTTGAGAGCGATGTGCTCACCTAGGCAGATACGTCCATGTACGGCCCCAGGGCAGGCCGTAGTCCCATGACCCGGTGGGGTGCCTTCCAGGGTCCGTGGGCCCTCAGCTAGTTACTTGGCACACAGTCAGGCCACTACCTGTACTGGCTCATCACCACCATGATCTGATAAGAACAGAACCTCAAGAAGTCCTGGCTGTGCCCACCCTGCCCTAGGGCTCTGTCCAGGAAGAGGGCCAATACTTCCTGGCTGGATAGCTTAAAGACTCAAATGTTCATGGCTTCAGAACAGCCCATCCACAAAATGATCACCACGAAGCCCTGGCCACTACCCCACAGGCCGAGAAGGTGATGCCGCGGACTGGCTTTTGGAATACCCCGAGTTTCCTTTAACAAAGCCTCAGTCAGGGACTTGGAGGCCACCTCAGGGCCTTCCTGAGCCCCTGAACCAAGTCAAGGAAGGGCGGGGCCCTTTGGCCAGGGAGCTGAGCTACAGCTTCTGTGCCTTCAGTGGGTTTGAATCTGGAACGAGCCAAACCCAGGGACCCACTGGTCTCCATGAGCTCGCTGCCTGCCACTTCCGAAGTGGAAGGCTTGGCCACAGGCAGGCCAGGAGGCTGGAGTGCATCCCTGCTCTGGCCTGGCCAGGCAAGGGGCTCGGCAGCTGTGGGGCAGCGGGATGTGAGCTGCCTGATGACTTGGTCCCTGCACTTTGGCTCTGCCCACTATGGCCCTTGCAGGGAGGGCCTGGCCCTTGAGCACTGGGGCAGCCCAAGGCAGCCTGACCTGCATGCAGGAGACAGCTGTGCCCACTGCGGCCAGGCTGGGGTGTCAGCAGGGGGCGGGCGAGGCTGTGGGGAGGAGGAGGCCAGCCAGCATCTACAAGGCAGGGAACTACGGAGCAGCCACGATTAAGAGGGGCAGGGAGCACTCAGCCATAGGGGAGGAGCAAAGAAAACCAGAACCATATTCCAAGGAAATAAAGTAACAGAGTGGAGAAACAGGAGGAATGGTGAGCAAGTTTATAAGAATCAAAAAGCTGGAAATTAAATGTTCAGGGTTGTGTGTGCAATCAGGGAAGGAGGGAGGGGAGAGGCCGAGAGGAACCAGGGACATGACTGATACCTAGGTATGTCCGAATCAAGAAACTGCCTGCAAAACACAACAGTCAGAGGTTAGTGCAGGTCATGGGGCGTGGGGACAGCAGCGGGGGGCAGCAGCACGGGGCAGCAGGGAGGCACCTGTGGCTGGCAGACCCACTCTGAGCCAGGGAGGCTGCAAAGCATGGAGCTGGGAGCAGGGGTGGTAGGGGAGGCTGAGGCCATGGCCAAGCGCTCGGGCAGCCCGAGGCCCGGGGACAGAGCTGGGACAGCCCGCCCCACCATGGGGTCCATTCTCGGGAAGCCCTGGCCCGCGCAGGCCCTCCAGGAGGGAGTCACAGGCTATGCCTGCCTGGGGCCACCAGCTGAGGAAAATCCTTCTTGGGATGGGGTGCCAGGGAAGCACCAGCAGGGCTGGGAGCCAAGCAAGGGAGGAAGCATCCGGGCCAGTCTGCACTCCACCCCTGGACGTGCCTGCCCACATCCTGGGACCCGGGGCTCACCAGGACTGGGCCCACCCTCACTGCTCCCCCCCAGGACTGAAGCCCTTCAGGGACAGGTTCCTGGACCCCACGAGTGGGCAGAGCCTGTGTGGCCAAGCCATCTGCCTGAGGTCCAGCAGGCACATCCTACATCACCCTCAGCTTAGCCAGGGCCAAGGCCACCAGAGCAGCCCTCAGCAGCCAGGCTGGCCAGAGGAGGACAGGAGACCCTGGAGATACAGCCCTCAGTACGAGGAGACAGCAGGGCGGGCAGAGGTGGGAGGAGGACACCCCACCCACACCTCCTCCTGCCTCCTTCACTCCCCTGCCTGAGGATCCTGGCGTTGCCTGCACAAAGGAGGGGTCGGAGGTCGGGGAATGAGGTCATCTCCCAGGCCCCAAAGTACCACTCAGAGGCAGACCTCCACCCTTCCCCTAGGTTCTGCTCCCCAAGACAGGCATGGTGGCCCACACCCCACAGGGGCACCCACCCTGGCGGAGCCGAGCCTTTTCCATGCCTCCTAGGGGTGCAGTCTCGTGGTGGCAGGAGACCTGAGGACAGAGGAAGGCCCGGGCTCCGGCCCACCCCACTGTCTGCCTCCCTCCCCTGCTGGCCGGGACCCCAGCCTGCCCTTCCTGGTGCCATCTGTAGGAGCGAACGCCCAGCACGCCCCACCCTCTGGACAAGGCCCAGGTCAGCTCTGGGAGGAGCCAGCAGGATGAGCATCAGAGCCACAGCTGCCCATCAAGGTCTCTGCCTCCACCCTGTCACCCTGTCCACTGTCCCCACTGCCCTCTGGTGGGGGTGTCCCCACTGCCCCGGCCCTGGCTCCACCTGAAGCTGCCCCGGTTACTCCTGGTGCCTGGGGCTGACCCCACCTGGCCTGTCCTGGGTGTCTGAAGACACAGTGCTCTCTGGCCCCGGGAGTGGGGCACTGCGCCGTGCCCCAGGGGACCCGTCCTGCAGGCCAGGCTCCCTGGCAGGGGTGTGGCCCCTCACTGGTCTCCAAGCACACCCGGCCCTCAAAGCCTCTCTTCCTTTGAACAGCTCCCAGCTCAGTCTCCAAGGGTGAGAGCATGGCTCCAGTGTGCCGGGCCCTCGGGGACAGCCTGGCTGGGCTCGGGCCCCTACCAGATTTCCTATAAACCCTCTGGACAGACGCCTGGCTGGACACGCCCCTGAGGAGGGTGGCTCCCACAGTCCCCGACCCCAGTCAGCCTCAGATGCCACCTCTCTCACATTCTGCCCATCCTGTCAAAGCCCCACAGGCCAGCCAGAATGTCCCCGAGGCCCAGGGGCCCCTCCACTGCCCAGATGCCAGGGCTGCACCCTCCACGCTGCAAAGATCTTGGTCACCCCAGGACCTTAGGAAGAAACTGCTTGTTGATGAGAAGCATGTGACAAGCAGAGCCCTGGGTCACACCTCCACCCGGAGCTGCTGGGCCACCAGCTCTGGGACCCCCATCCCAGGACCTGACAGGTCCAGAGTATCCACCCTGGGTTGGACCTTGGGAGCAGGGTCTGCTGGTCCACCCACTGTCCCACGCTGTGGACTTCCTGAAGGCAGGACCCGGCTCCTCCTCCAAGCCCACGCTGGAGGAGCCCTCTGCCTGGTGTCACCGTGGCGTGAGCCATGACTGAGGTCGCCCAATAGGCAAGAGGCCGGAGGCCACCAGCCCCACTCAGGGCACCTTCCCACTGGTGTCAGAGAGGAGGGCAGGAAGGTGCTGGGCCAGATGCACGAGGGCTGTCAGCAGAGGTCACAGGGCGGGGTGCTGGCTGGGTCTGTCTCCAGGGAGTCAGGAGCAGAGCCCACCGCCACCCCTCAGGGACTCACCGGTCATCCTGGGCTGGGTGGACGTAACCAGATGACAGGATGTTGAGGGACAAGATATTGGGGTCGATCAGGGACTCGTCAGTCTCCGGAGTGTTTCGGATGCGACCTGCAGGAAGGACCGTTGATAGGTATCACTTCCCTGGAAGGCCAGCAGGGTGCAGGGGTGGAGCCCGGTTAGTGAGCAGCTGCCAGGGCGGCCGGATGGTCAGGGCACCAGGCGCACAGGGAGGTTGGGCCCTGGCCCTGGCCAGCCACTGCTCTGCGATGGCTTTCCTGCACCTTCTGATAGATCCCAACCCACCTACCTAGAGTGCACAGGACTCACACCTGCTGGGAAAGAGCTTAGCCAGGGGAGAGGCTCCTGCTTCTTTTTATGCTTAAAAATAATAGTAAAGGAGAGACAGAAACGAGCACGGCTCGGCCTGAGCTCCCTGGGCTGGCACTTCCCTCAGGGACCCTGGAACCCTGCACCTGGACGTCGCCTGTGCCTGAGGTACAGCTTCCTCTGACGGATCTTTGTGCTACTAGTGCTGTTCTGCTCATTCGAAGGAGCAGACGGATGACTCGCACGTCCTCTGCTGAGCCAGCGGGAGCGAGTGGCCACTCCACTCCTCTGCCACCCCTGGAAATGGCCAGGATGTGTCTGCATACTGGGCCGCACTGCCCTGTTGCTCTGACCTGTGCTTTGCAGCATTGGGTTCTGGAAGAGGTGGGTGTGGGCTCCTGCAATGTGCCCTCCTTATGCCAGGCCCTCCAGGACTTGGGTGCCCATGACAGGGAGGGGCCCAGAGCAGGACCTCAGCCCTGAAGACAGCAGAGCTCTCGCTGTGGGGTCCGGTGAGCACCTCTGGTCAGGACAGGGACAGGGGTGGGGACTGGACTGGGGTCCTGCTCCCGAGTCACCTGCCCTCCAACCCTCCCCAGCCTCAAGGGACCCACTGACCCAGAGCTCAGCACTGCCCCAGGGTCTCCTGTCCCCGCCCCTCTTGCTGGCCTTCCCACCAGCACCCACCCCTCCCACAGCTGGGGAAGGCTGTG
Source organism: Sciurus carolinensis (assembly GCF_902686445.1). NCBI lineage: Eukaryota > Metazoa > Chordata > Mammalia > Rodentia > Sciuridae > Sciurus > Sciurus carolinensis. The sequence goes on along the minus strand of NC_062215.1, from coordinate 182,280,159 downwards.
AACAGGGATCCCGGGTCCTGAGGGCGAACAGCAGAGAACTGCCTCCTGAAGGCCATGGGCTGGGAAGCACCACGGCCAGTCAAGGCTGCTGGTTCAAGACCCCAGAGGCAGAGCCTGGTGCTTCTCCGAGACAGGGGCCTGTGAACTCCAGGATCTCCCTGATCCCTTAAGTCCTACCCTTCCCTATGGCGGACACCAGTGTCCACGTTTTAAGAAGCTGGATCATGGGGTGGGCTCAGGGTATGCATCTGAGCTGGAGGGACCTGGGCGAGGACAGACCCTATGGCCAATAAGGACAGAGCTCTGTATGCAGACCCCTCCCTGCCCCTCCGGGGTGCAGGCACTGGGCCCAGGATGCCAACATCCACCCAAGAGGGGCCAGGTTCAGAGGCCAGCTGTGTTGGGCCTGATCTCTGCCTTTGGATTGGTTCACTCCTTTCAGGTCTGGTCGGATCTGACAGGTCATGCTCGTTCTGACTCGTGAGAAATCAGACACAGAGGTCATAAAATAAGCATTTTCCCTGGTGCCCCAGGAACCTCCCTGCCACGGCTGACTCTGGGACAAAGAGCAAGGGGTACACCCAGGGACAGGGTCCCTGAGCCCCACCCTGCCCTGCCACCAAGAGGCCAGGCCTTGGCAATGCTTCCAGAGGAGCCTCCATTCACCCTTGGCAGGGGTGGGGCTCGCTTGGTCACACACTGAGAGGGACCCCCGTCCGTGCCCGAGAGTGAGAAGAGGAAGGAAGCATCTGATAGGTGAACACAAGAAGTCATGGGGAAACTCCAAGACTGTCAGTGGTGGCCAAGCTGCATGGGTTTCCCCGAAGCATTCACACTGGACTCCCAGCCCCACGCAGGACCAGACTGCCACCTGTGTACAGGGGTCACTGCAGGTGATGGCAAGCTGAGGTCCCAGGAGTGGTGGGTGCTCTGGAGTCGCCTGGGCAGACAGGCCTGCCTGGAGAACAGCTCTGCGTGGTCTCTCCCACAGCCAGAGACTGGGATGGCCCTGCCACCCACAGCCAGGTGAGGCAGGCAGGCCAGAGAGCCTCCATCTGGGACTTATAGCCTCCAGAGCACCGTGAAGCCACCTCGTGAGTGGCACGTGGTGCCCACAGCCCCAGAATCCTGACACAGGTTAGGTAGGAATTTGGGAATCATCACCAGGTGCAAGGCTCTTCTTTTCAGCCAAGGGGCTGCGGCACAGAGAGGTTTCAGGACTTAGCCAGGCCACACAGCATCAGGGGCACGCCCAGCCCAGCCCTGAGGCAGCCCCGGCGCCCCACTCACCACGACCAGCTCACGCACTTCCTTCCAGCGGATGTGGCTGCCCGTCTCGTGCAGCAGTGTCACCGTTATCCGCCTCTGGATGCCCTGTGGGGCACCGGGAGTGGGGACAGTCAGAGCCCAGGTCCACGTGGGGCCAGGGCGGGTGGGTGCACTGTGGGGGCTGGCGGGGCTTCTCACCTGGTGGAGGAGGAAGGTGCCCATGCAGGGCATGCCGCCACGGTGGTCCACCACAGCAGGGATGTAGCTGGAGAAAGAGGTGTGAGCTGCGGCTCCCCCCAGCCCCGCCCTCAGCACGCCCTGGTCCCAGGGCGGCAGACGCGGGGAACAGGAAGCCATGCCCACAGGTGGAACCCTGTTCAGCGGACAGTTAGCTGGGCACTAAAAGCCAGGCCATACCTCCTTGACCATCACCCCCAAGCCCTGCCCCCAGCAGGGAGGTGACTAGTCCCTGAAAAGTCACAGCAGAGCTCTGACGGACGCTCCTCGCGCAGGGCTCCTGTCCCACCACGCAGCCAAGCTCAGGCCTGCCCTCTGCCCGCTGCTGCACCCAGCCACAGCTGGCTCAGAGCACGGGCAGGCCCACCCTGCACCGTGGCCTGGGAACCTGGCTCCCTCCGCCTCCCGCTCTTCTTCCAAAGTCCTTGGCCACATCTGACAGCCCTCCACGCCTGCCCCCACCAGCCCCAGCCTGAGCCAACCCTGGGCCCCTGACCAGGTGCTCAGCACCAAGACTGTCTGTCAGCCCCACGCGGAGGCAGGCTGCCTGCTCCTTCCCCAGCACCAAGGCGGCCACCCGACGGCCACCTGCGAGCCCTGCCGAGAGGACAGCTGGTGCTGGGAACCCCCAAGCTCACCCCGGCGCCTCCTCCCCCACCCTCCACGAGGTCCTGGGGACCCGTCCCCGGGGGGACTGTGCGTGGCACTCACTCGCCATTGGCCTCCAGCTCGCAGATCTCGAAGTAGACCAGCAGGTCGTACTTGCCGTGGCAGGGCCCCGGGCAGGGCCGGGTCAGCGTGCTGAGCTTGGTAGCAGGCACTGGGGGCAGGAAGGACACACAGGATGGACCCCTGACCCGCCACACGTGAGGGCACGGTGGGGCGTCCACCAAGGTGGCAAGGCACCTGCCCTGTCAAGAGGAAAGCCCAGCAGCCAAGCCTGGCACAGTCAGACCTGAGGGGTCAACCTGCACTGGACTTGGGAGCAGACATGGCCCCTGGCTTTCTCTGCGACCCAGGTGGGAGGAGCACGTGGCCTTGACGAGGAGCCCAGCCGGCGGCAGAGCCCGAGCTCAGGGGCCTCTGTGTGCTGCCTGGCCCGAGGCCTCAGCCACAGCCTGCGGCACCTGGCCCAGCAGGCCCCCCTCGGTCCCCACTGGCCCTTCACTTGTGTCCAGCTCCTGTCCCCCAGGGCCCCTCACCAAGTCCTTCCTCCGTCAAGTCCCACCTGAGAGCTCACTGATCCACCTGACGACCGTGGATCCCAACGTCTGCCTGCAGACCGGGGCAGAGCCACGGTCGTGCAAGGCCCCTCCACAGTGGCCAGCCTGCAAGACCCCGCCTCCCAGCAGGGCCCCTCACGGCCGGCCCCAGCCCGGGCCCGAGACCCCGGCATACCTGGCTTGGACAGCGGCATGACCCGAGGGAAGTGTCGGCGGGAGGGCCTCAGGGGGCTGCGGAGAGGGAGAGCCCGCGTGAGGGGACTCTGCAGCCTGGCGCAGCCGCTGGCCGCTGGCCCCAAGTCTGTCCCTGCTGCCCTCTCTCCCATCAGGCCCAGGAAAGGCCTGATCTCAGGCCCTGGACCTGTGTGGATGGAAGAGAGGACCCCCAGGACCCCAGGCTCTGTCCCAGAGGCCCAAGGCCACCGAAAACCAGGAGGGTGGACTCTGGTTGCAGCCCAGAGGCCTCAGGACAGAAGCTCCCTGACCTCTGCAGAGCAGACGGATCCTGGCGTCCAGCGCCCCCACTCCCCTTGGCACCAGGGAGGCCCCCAGCTCTGGTCCCACTCCACAGTGGAGGGGAGATGGAGCTGGGAGACCTGGGCTGCCGAGGTCGTGCACAGTCTCCCACATGAGTGTCCAGGAGGGCTCAGCCTGGCCCAGTGGCCTCTATCCCACCCTCTGGGGCCCAGGGTAAGGTAGACTCCCACTCTCAGGGTCCAGGAAAGACTGTCCCAGCTCTGTCTTTCTGAGCCCCAAGGAGGCTACGTGGGGTGAGGAAGTGGACGGACGTCCCAGATGGAAATACTGGACAGCATCCCGGACACTACCCATCCTCAGCTGGAGGCCCAGTTCCCAGAACTGACACTTTTTCCGAACCCCCTCCTCAGTTCTGAGACAGAAGCCAGACACAGGCCCAGACCTCTGTCCGGGCCAGCCTGAGTCCTGCAGGCCCCAGGTCAGTGGCCTCTGGGGCAGGTGGGAGGGGTCAGAGGCGCATGGGCTCTGCAGCCTGCAGGTGCTGCACAAGCAGCTGCGGCAGGACCTGGGCGGCCCTCCCGTGGGCCTGCGCTGACCTGAGCACATCCTTGCAGAGGGGCGGGAACGGGTGCTGCTGGTAGTGGCCAAAGACCTCGAACACAATGGGCTGGCTCCTGATGTACTCGATGAAGGACCTGGTCACCTCCACCGCGATCTGGACATCCGAAAGCACTCCGCCTCAGCACAAGCCAGGCTCTGAGGGTGCCCACCGGCCCACCCTTGCCCACCAGGGGCCAACTTGACCTCTCCCCAAACACACTCAGGCCAGGCACCAGTGGGCAGCCCTGGCCACTGTCCCCAAGGCATCTGGGGCTGCACAGCTCAGCCGCTCTTCAGAACTCGGAGCTTGAGAAGGAGACCGGGCCAAGGGCTCTCGTGCCAGCCTTGCCTGCCCACTCACTACCTTACGGGGTGAATGTGCACCCCCCAAATTCCCGCACATAAGTACTGACCCCAGGGCCTTGGGACGCCACTGTCTATGTGAATAACCAATAGAGTAAGGTCCAGTCTGCCTGGGGGACCTGCACGGACACAGGGGAGAGGCCCCAGGAGGAGCCACCCTGCTGCCACCTGGGTCTCGGGCGTCCAGCCTCCAGAACCAGGGACGACGTGCACCCTGGGCCTGGCGCGTGGATGCGGCCACCTGCTGGCTCTGACCATCACCAGGTCAGCACTCTCCCCGCACCTCACTGGGCCTCCCTCCTGCCTGCGGCTGTCAGGACTGTGCTCAGGCACCCTGTGGCCCTCGGTGGGCGGCCTCCACTCTGACCCCACCCGGGCAGGGCTGCCCGTGCCGGGGGCCCTGAGCCCTCAGCACACCCAGCCGGGACCTCCCTGGACACGTGTGCCTGCGTCTGCTCTTCGGGGCTCCTACTGCCCTGCTACCCAGCCGCAGGCCCACCACCCGGGGCACTGGGGGCAGCGTCCAACTCGAGCTGCCCAGAGAGGGAGCGCAGGGCGCTGTCCGGAGCCGGACTCGGGGCGCGGGGCGCGGCCGGGTCTCAGGACGTACGTTCTGGACGTGGTAGAAGCCGAGCGGGGGGCCCCTGCCCGTGTTCTTCAGGGGCTCCGTGGAGAAGGCCTCGTCGTGGCGGTGGATGAAGCTGCGGGGGGAGCGCGTGCTGGGGCGCGGCAGGACCACAGGCCTTGGGGGACCTCTCCTGCCTTCGCGCCCCAGCCGTGCCCGCCTGTGCCCTGGCCTGAGAGCCTCCTCCAACTCCTGTCCTGACCGTTCAGGGACAGAGGGCAGGGCAGCCTGGGGGTCAGAGGGAGGGCAGCCCAGAGGACAGAGGGCAGGGCAGCCTGGGGGTCAGAGGGAGGGCAGCCCAGAGGACAGAAGGCAGGGCAGCCTGGGGATCAGGGGGAGGGCAGCCTAGGACAGAGGGCAGGGCAGCCTGGGGGTCAGAGGACAGGGCAGCCCAGAGGACAGAGGGCAGGGCAGCTTGGGGGTCAGAGGGAGGTCAGCCCAGAGGACAGAGGACAGGGCAGCCCAGAGGACAGAGGGCAGGGCAGCCCAGAGGACAGAGGGCAGGGCAGCCTGGGGAGAGAGGGCAGGGCAGCCCAGAGGACAGAGGGCAGGGCAGCCCAGAGGACAGAGGGCAGGGCAGCCCAGAGGACAGAGGGCAGGGCAGCCTGGGGAGAGAGGGCAGGGCAGCCCAGAGGACAGAGGGCACGGCAGCCTGGGGACAAAGGGCAGGGCAGCCTGGGGGTCAGAGGGAAGGACAGCTCAGAGGAAAGAGGACAGGGCAGCCTGGGGACAGAGGGAAGGACAGCCTGGAGACAGAGGGGAAGGACAGCCTGGGGGGCAGAGGGAAGGACAGCCTGGGGACAGAGGGAAGGACAACATGGGGAGAGGGCAGGGACAGCCTGGGGACAGAGGGAAGGACAACCTGGGGACAGAGGGAAGGACAGCCTGGGGACAGAGGGAAGGACAACATGGGGACGAGGGCAGGACAGCCTGGGGACAGAGGGAAGGACAACCTGGGGACAGAGGGAAGGACAGCCTAGGGACAGAGGACAGGACAGCCTGGGGACAGAGGGAAGGACAACCTGGGGACAGAGGACAGGACAGCCTGGGGACAGAGGGAAGGACAACCTGGGGACAGAGGACAGGACAGCCTGGGGACAGAGGGAAGGACAGCCTGGGGACAGAGGGAAGGACAGCCTGGGGGGCAGAGGGAAGGACAGCCTGGGGACAGAGGGAAGGACAACATGGGGAGAGGGCAGGACAGCCTGGGGACAGAGGACAGGACAGCCTGGGGAGAGGACAGGACAGCCTGGGGACAGAGGGCAGGACAGCCTGGGGACAGAGGGAAGGACAGCCTGGAGACAGAGGACAGGACAGCCAGGAGACAGAGGGAAGGACAGCCTGGGGGGCAGAGGGAAGGACAGCCTGGGGACAGAGGGAAGGACAACCTGGGGACAGAGGGAAGGACAGCCTGGGGACAGAGGGAAGGACAGCCTGGGGACAGAGGGAAGGACAGCCTGGGGACAGAGGACAGGACAGCCTGGGGAGAGGACAGGACAGCCTGGGGACAGAGGGAAGGACAGCCTGGGGACAGAGGGAAGGACAGCCTGGGGACAGAGGGAAGGACAGCCTGGGGACAGAGGACAGGACAGCCTGGGGACAGAGGGAAGGACAGCCTGGAGACAGAGGGAAGGACAGCCTGGGGGGCAGAGGGAAGGACAGCCTGGGGACAGAGGGAAGGACAGCCTGGGGACAGAGGGAAGGACAGCCTGGGGGGCAAAGGGAAGGACAGCCTGGGGACAGAGGGAAGGACAGCCTGAGGACGGAGGGAAGGACAACCTGGGGAGAGGACAGGACAGCCTGGGGACAGAGGGAAGGACAGCCTGGGGACAGAGGGAAGGACAGCCTGGGGGGCAGAGGGAAGGACAGCCTGGGGACAGAGGGAAGGACAGCCTGGGGACAGAGGGAAGGACAGCCTGGGGACAGAGGGAAGGACAGCCTGGGGGGCAGAGGGGAGGACAGCCTGGGGACAGAGGGCAGGACAGCCTGGGGACAGAGGGCAGGACAGCCTGAGGACGGAGGGAAGGACAACCTGGGGACGAGGACAGGACAGCCTGGGGACAGAGGGAAGGACAGCCTGGGGACAGAGGGAAGGACAGCCTGGGGGGCAGAGGACAGGACAGCCTGGGGACAGAGGGAAGGACAGCCTGAGGACAGAGGGAAGGACAACCTGGGGAGAGGATAGGACAGCCTGGGGACAGAGGGAAGGACAGCCTGGGGACAGAGGGAAGGACAACCTGGGGAGAGGACAGGACAGCCTGGGGACAGAGGGAAGGACAGCCTGGGGACAGAGGACAGGACAGCCTGGGGACAGAGGACAGGGCAGCCTGGGGGGCAGAGGGAAGGACAACCTGGGGGGCAGAGGGAAGGACAGCCTGGGGACAGAGGGAAGGACAACCTGGGGGACAGAGGACAGGACAGCCTGGGGACAGAGGGAAGGACAGCCTGGGGACAGAGGGAAGGACAGCCTGAGGACAGAGGGAAGGACAGCCTGGGGAGAGGACAGGACAGCCTGGGGACAGAGGGAAGGACAGCCTGGGGACAGAGGGCAGGGCAACCTGGGGGACAGAGGGAAGGACAGCCTGGGGACAGAGGGAAGGACAGCCTGGAGACCGAGGGAAGGACAGCTTGGGGGCAGAGGGAAGGACAGCCTGGGGACAGAGGGAAGGACAGCCTGGGGACAGAGGGAAGGACAGCTGGGGGGCAGAGGGAAGGACAGCCTGGGGACAGAGGGAAGGACAGCCTGAGGACGGAGGGAAGGACAACCTGGGGAGAGGACAGGACAGCCTGGGGACAGAGGGAAGGACAGCCTGGGGACAGAGGGAAGAACAGCCTGGGGACAGAGGGAAGGACAGCCTGGGGGGCAGAGGGAAGGACAGCCTGGGGACAGAGGGAAGGACAGCCTGGGGACAGAGGGAAGGACAGCCTGGGGACAGAGGGAAGGACAGCCTGGGGGGCAGAAGGAAGGACAGCCTGGGGACAGAGGGCAGGACAGCCTGGGGACAGAGGGCAGGACAGCCTGAGGACGGAGGGAAGGACAACCTGGGGAGAGGACAGGACAGCCTGGGGACAGAGGGAAGGACAGCCTGGGGACAGAGGGAAGGACAAGCCTGGGGGGCAGAGGACAGGACAGCCTGGGGACAGAGGGAAGGACAGCCTGAGGACAGAGGGAAGGACAACCTGGGGAGAGGGTAGGACAGCCTGGGGACAGAGGGAAGGACAGCCTGGGGACAGAGGGAAGGACAACCTGGGGAGAGGACAGGACAGCCTGGGGACAGAGGGAAGGACAGCCTGGGGGCAGCAGGGAAGGACAACCTGGGGGGCAGAGGGATAGGACAGCCTGGGGACAGAGGGAACGGACAACCTGGGGGACAGAGGGAAGGACAGCTGGGGACAGAGGGAAGGACAGCCTGGGGACAGAGGGAAGGACAGCCTGGGACAGAGGGAAGGACAGCCTGGGGGGCAGAGGACAGGACAGCCTGGGGACAGAGGGAAGGACAGCCTGGAGACAGAGGGAAGGACAGCCTGAGACAGAGGGAAGGACAACCTGGGGAGAGGACAGGACAGCCTGGGGACAGAGGGAAGGACAGCCTGGGGACAGAAGGAAGGACAGCCTGGGGGGCAGAGGGAAGGGACAGCCTGGGGGGCAGAGGGAAGGACAGCCTGGGGGGCAGAGGGAAGGACAGCCTGGGGACAGAGGGAAGGACACCTGGGGGACAGAGGGAAGGACAGCCTGAGGACAGAGGACAGGACAGCCTGGGGAGAGGACAGGACAGCCTGGGGACAGAGGGAAGGACAACCTGGGGAGAGGACAGGAAAGCCTGGGGACAGAGGGAAGGACAGCCTGGGGACAGAGGGAAGGACAACCTGGGGGACAGAGGGAAGGACAGCCTGGGGACAGAGGGCAGGGCAACCTGGGGGACAGAGGGAAGGACAGCCTGGGGACAGAGGGAAGGACAGCCTGGGGGGCAGAGGACAGGACAGCCTGGGGACAGAGGGAAGGACAGCCTGGGGACAGAGGGCAGGGCAACCTGGGGGGCAGAGGGAAGGACAGCCTGGGGACAGAGGGAAGGACAGCCTGGGGACAGAGGGAAGGACAACCTGGGGAGAGGACAGGAAAGCCTGGGGACAGAGGGAAGGACAGCCTGGGGACAGAGGGAAGGACAGCCTGGGGGGCAGAGGACAGGACAGCCTGGGGACAGAGGGAAGGACAGCCTGAGGACAGAGGGAAGGACAGCCTGGGGGGCAGAGGACAGGACAGCCTGGGGACAGAGGGAAGGACAGACTGGGGACAGAGGGAAGGACAGCCTGGGGACAGAGGGGAAGGACAGCCTGGGGACAGACGGCAGGACAGCCTGAGGACAGGTCAGCCTGGGGACAGAGGGTAGGAGAGCCTGGGGACAGAGGGAAGGACAGCCTGAGGACAGGTCAGCCTGGGGACAGAGGGAAGAACAACCTGGGGAGTGAGGACAGGACAGCCTGAGGACAGAGGACAGGACAGCCTGGGGGACAGAGGGCAGGACAGCCTGGGGGGCAGAGGGAAGGACAGCCTGGGGACAGAGGACAGGACAGCCTGGGGACAGAGGGACAGGACAGCCTGGGGGACAGAGGGAAGGACAGCCTGGGGTCAGAGGGAAGGACAGCCTGGGGACAGAGGGACGGACAGCCTGGGGACAGAGGACAGGACAGCCTGGGGACAGAGGACAGGGCAGCCTGGGGACAGAGGGAAGGACAGCCTGGGGACAGGTCAGCATGGGGACAGAGGGTAAGGACAACCTGGGGAGAGGACAGGACAGCCTGGGGGACAGAGGGAAGGACAGCCTGGGGACAGAGGGCAGGACAGCCTGGGGGGCAGAGGGAAGGACAGCCTGGGGACAGAGGGAAGGACAGCCTGGGGACAGAGGACAGGACAGCCTGGGGACAGAGGGAAGGACAGCCTGGGGACAGAGGGAAGGACAGCCTGGGGGGCAGAGGGAAGGACAGCCTGGGGACAGAGGGCAGGACAGCCTGGGGACAGAGGACAGGACAGCCTGGGACAGAGGACAGGGCAGCCTGGGGACAGAGGGAAGGACAGCCTGGGGACAGAGGGAAGGACAGCCTGGGGACAGAGGGAAGCACAGCCTGGGGACAGAGGGAAGGACAGCCTGGGGACAGTGGGAAGGGCAGCCTGGGGACAGAGGACAGGGCAGCCTGGGGACATAGGATAGGTCAGCCTGGGGACAGAGGACAGGACAGCCTGGGGGGCAGAGGGAAGGACAGCCTGGGGACAGAGGGAAGCACAGCCTGGGGACAGAGGGAAGGACAGCCTGGGGACAGAGGGAAGGGCAGCTGGGACAGAGGACAGGGTAGCCTGGGGGGGCAGAGGGAAGGACAGCCTGGGGACAGAGGGAAGGACAGCCTGGGGACAGAGGGAAGGACAGCCTGGGGACAGAGGACAGGGCAGCCTGGGGACAGAGGGAAAGGACAACCTGGGGACAGAGGGAAGGACAGCCTGGGGACAGAGGGAAGGACAGCCCGGGGGCAGAGGACAGGACAGCCTGGGGACAGAGGACAGGGCAGCCTGGGGACATAGGATAGGTCAGCCTGGGGACAGAGGACAGGACAGCCTGGGGGGCAGAGGAAGGACAGCCTGGGACAGAGGGAAGCACAGCCTGGGGACAGAGGGAAGGACAGCCTGGGGACAGAGGGAAGGACAGCCTGGGGACAGAGGACAGGACAGCCTGGGGACAGAGGACAGGGCAGCCTGGGGGGCAGAGGGAAGGACAGCCTGGGGACAGAGGGAAGGACAGCCTGGGGACAGAGGGAAGGACAGCCTGGGGACAGAGGGAAGGGCAGCCTGGGGACAGAGGACAGGGCAGCCTGGGGACATAGGATAGGTCAGCCTGGGGACAGAGGGAAGGACAGCCTGGGGACAGAGGGAAGCACAGCCTGGGGACAGAGGGAAGGACAGCCTGGGGACAGAGGAAGGGCAGCCTGGGGACAGAGGACAGGGTAGCCTGGGGGGCAGAGGGAAGGACAGCCTGGGGACAGAGGGAAGCACAGCCTGGGGGGCAGAGGGAAGGACAGCCTGGGGACAGAGGACAGGGCAGCCTGGGGACAGAGGACAGGGTAGCCTGGGGGACAGAGGACAGGACAGCCTGGGGACGACGGAAGCACAGCCTGGGGACAGAGGGAAGGACAACCTGGGGACAGAGGGAAGGACAGCCTGGGGACAGAGGGAAGGACAGCCTGGGGACAGAGGACAGGACACGCCTGGGGACAGAGGACAGGGCAGCCTGGGGACATAGGATAGGTCCAGCCTGGGGAAGAGGACCAGGACAGCCTGGGGGGCAGAGGGAAGGGACAGCCTGGGGGACAGAGGGACGCACAGCCTGGGGGACGAGGGAAGGACAGCCTGGGGACAGAGGGAAGGACAGCCTGGGGACAGAGGACAGGACAGCCTGGGGACAGAGGACAGGGCAGCCTGGGGGGCAGAGGGAAGGACAGCCTGGGGACAGAGGGAAGCACAGCATGGGGACAGAGGGAAGGACAGCCTGGGGACAGAGGGAAGGGCAGCCTGGGGACAGAGGATCAGGGCAGCCTGGGACACATAGGATAGGTCAGCCTGGGGACAGAGGACAGGACAGCCTGGGGACAGAGGGAAGCACAGCCTGGGGGACAGAGGGGAAGGACAGCCTGGGGACAGAGGGAAGGGCAGCTGGGGACAGAAGACAGGGTAGCCTGGGGGCAGAGGGAAGGACAGCCTGGGGACAGAGGGAAGCACAGCCTGGGGGGCAGAGGGAAGGACAGCCTGGGGACAGAGGACAGGGCAGCCTGGGGACAGAGGACAGGGTAGCCTGGGGACAGAGGACAGGCACAGCCTGGGGACAGACGGAAGCACAGCCTGGGGACAGAGGGAAGGACAGCCTGGGGACAGAGGTAAGGGCAGCCTGGGGACAGAGGACAGGGTAAGCCTGGGGGGCAGAGGGAAGGACAGCCTGGGGACAGAGGGAAGCACAGCCTGGGGGCAGAGGGAAGGACAGCCTGGGGACAGAGGACAGGGCAGCCTGGGGACAGAGGGACAGGGTAGCCTGGGGGACAGAGGGCAGGACAGCCTGGGGACAGAGGACAGGACAGCATGGGGAGAGAGGGAGGACAGCCTGGGGACAGGTCAGCCTGGGGACAGAGGGAAGGACAGCCTGGGGACAGGTCAGCCTGGGGACAGAGGGAAGGACAACCTGGGGAGAGGGAAGGGACAGCCTGGGGACAGAGGGCAGGACAGCCTGGGGGGCAGAGGGAAGGACAGCCTGGGGACAGAGGACAGGACAGCCTGGGGACGGAGGACAGGACAGCCCTGGGGACAGAGGGAAGGACAGCCTGGGGACAGAGGGAAGGACAGCCTGAGGACAGGTCAGCCTGGGGACAGAGGGAAGGACAGCCTGGGGACAGAGGGAAGGACAACCTGGGGAGAGGACAGGACAGCCTGGGGACAGAGGGCAGGACAGCCTGGGGGGCAGAGGGAAGGACAGCCTGGGGACAGAGGACAGGACAGCCTGGGGACAGAGGACAGGACAGCCCTGGGGAGAGAGGGAAGGACAGCCTGGGGACAGGTCAGCCTGGGGACAGAGGGAAGGACAGCCTTGAGACAGATCAGCCTGGGGACAGAGGAAGGACAACCTGGGGAGAGGACAGGACAGCCTGGGGACAGAGGGAAGGACAGCCTGGGGACAGAGGACAGGACAGCCTGGGGACAGAGGACAGGACAGCCTGGGGACAGAGGAAGGACAGCCTGGGGACAGAGGGAAGGACAGCCTGGGGACGGAGGACAGGACAGCCTGGGGACAGGAGGGTAAGGACAGCCTGGGGACAGAGGGCAGGACAGCCTGTGGGGGCAGAGGGAAGGACAGCCTGGGGACAGAGGGCAGGACAGCCTGGGGCAGAGGGAAGGACAGCCTGGGAACAGAGGGAAGGAAAGCCTGGGGACAGAGGGCAGGACAGCCTGGGGACAGAGGGAAAGGACAGCCTGGGGACAGAGGACAGGGCAGCCTGGGGACAGAGGACAGGGCAGCCTGGGGACGGAGGACAGGGCAGCCTGGGGACAGAGAACAGGGCAGCCTGGGGACGGAGGACAGGGCAGCCTGGGGACAGAGGGAAGGACAGCCTGGGGACAGAGAACAGGACAGCCTGGGGACGGAGGACAGGGCAGCCTGGGGACAGAGGGAAGGACAGCCTGGGGGGCAGAGGGAAGGACAGCCTGGGGACAGAGGACAGGGCAGCCTGGGGACAGAGGGAAGGACTGCCTGGGGGGCAGAGGGAAGGACAGCCTGGGGGGCAGAGGGAAGGACAGCCTGGGGACAGAGAACAGGACAGCCTGGGGACGAGGACAGGGCAGCCTGGGGACAGAGGGAAGGACAGCCTGGGGGGCAGAGGGAAGGACAGCCTGGGGGGCAGAGGGAAGGACAGCCTGGGGACAGAGGACAGGGGCAGCCTGGGGACAGAGGACAGGGCAGCCTGGGGACAGAGGACAGGGCAGCCTGGGGACAGAGGACAGGGCAGCCTGGGATGGAGGACAGGGCAGCCTGGGACGGAGGATAGGCTCACTTAAACTGGCAGAAGATGTCGGCGTATTCGGCAGAGATGCTGGACGCCTGCAGGACAGTCACACGGAAAGTGAACGTGCTGCCCAGGCGGAGGTGGTCCAGGGCGGCATCCAGGGGCCCGTCCAGGACGGCTTTCTCGGGGCTGTCCAGCAGGAGACCTTCTGGGGACACCGCTGCTGGGAGTCAGCAGAGAGCAAGGGGTCTCCAGGCGGTCCGCGGCTACACGGGCGGGGCTGCGGCCAGCCTCAGAGCCCAGCCTCAGCGCGCCACGGGCCCTGGTGGGTCACCCACCTGAGCAGGTGTTGTTGTTGACCTCGTCGGCCGAGGGCCCCGTGTCTGCGCCCTGGCCCTGGCCTTCCACGATGCGCAGCTCTTCCTGAGAGGTCCCTGAGCGGGCCAGGCCCACCCCAGCACAGGACTCGGACTGAAACTGCAGAGCTCAGAGTCGGCCTGGGAGCAGGAGCTCCAGGTGGCCCCGCCCACGCCGCCCACAGGAGGGTGTGCGCCTGGGTCCACGCTCCTGACCTGCCCCTGCCAGGGGAGGGGAGCCCACCTCCTCAGCCTGTCTCCCCTCTGTGACTGCAGTCTAGACCTACTGAGGCACAAGCCATCTTGGAAGGAACAGGAGACAGGCCTTCGGGAAAGGGCAGCAGCAGCTGTGGACTTGAGTTCTGTCCCCTCAGCTGCGGCCCTTCCCATGGGCAGGACACAGGTGACCACCCACTGCTGGGAATTCC